>NC_064253.1:23800126-24120126 GCF_003254725.2 Canis lupus dingo
TTTAGTAGAATAGGTATTGTTTCTTCTTTAAAGGTTTAGTAGAATTCCCCTGGGAAGCCATCTAGCCCTGGACTTTTGTGTCTTGGGAGGTTTTGGGTGACTGCTTCAATTTCATTCCTGGTTATTGGCCTGTTCAGGTTTTCTATTTCTTCCTGTTCCAGCTTTGGTAGTTTGTGGTTTTCCAGAAATGTATCCATTTCTTCTAGATTGCCTAATTTATTGGCATATAGCTGCTCATAATATGTTTTTAAAATTGTTTGTGTTTCCTTGGTGTTGGTTGTGATCTCTCCTTTTTCATTTGTGATTTTATTATTTTTAGTCTTTCCTCTTTTCTTTTTAATAAGGCTGGCTAATGGTTTATCTATCTTATTAATTCTTTCAAAGAACCAATTCCTGGTTTTGCCGATCTGTTCTACAGTTCTTCTAGTCTTTATTTCATTGAGTTTTGCTCGAATCTTTATTAACTCTCTTCTGCTTGGTGTAAGTTTTATTTGCTGTTCTTTCTCCAGTTCCTTTAGGTGCGAGTTACCTTGTTTATTTGGGTTTTCTCCAATTTTTTGAGGGATGCTTGTATTGTGATGTATTTCCCTCTTAGGACTGCTTTTGCTGTATCCCAAAGATTTTGAATGGTTGTATCTTCATTCTCATTAGTTTCCACGAATCTTTTTAATTCTTCTCAAATTTCCTGGTTGACCCATTCATCTTTTACCAGGATGCTCTTTAACCTCCACATTTTTGAGTTTCTTCCAAATTTCTTCTTCTGATTGAGTTCTAGTTTCAAAGCACTGTGGTCTGAATATATACAGGGGACAATCCCAATCTTTTGGTATCTGTTAAGACCTGATTTGTGACCCAGAATATGGTCTCTTCTGGAGAAAGTTCCATGTGCACTTGAGAAGAATGTGTATTTGGTTGCACTTGGATGCAAAGTTCTGTATATATCTGTGAAATCCATCTTGTCCAGTGTATCATTTAAAGCTCTTGTTTCTTTGGAGATGTTGTGCTTATTATATCTGTCATTTGCAGAAAGTGTCATGTTGAAGTCTCTATTATTAGTGTATTATTATCTAAGTATGTCTTTACTTTGGTTATTAATTGATTGATATGCTTTGCAGCTCCCAGACTAAGGGCATAAATATTCATGATTGTTAGGTCCTCTTGTTGGATAGACCCTTTAAGTATGATATAGTGTCCCTCTTCATCTCTTACTACAGTCTTTGGGATAAATTTTAATTTATCTGATATGACGATTGCTACCCTACCTTTCTTTTGAGGACCATTTGAATGGTAAATGGTTCTCCAACCTTTTATTTTCAGGCTAAAGGTGTCCTTGGGTCTAAAATGAGTCTCTTGTAGACAGCAAATAGATGGGTCTTGCTTTTTTATCCAATCTGAACCCCTGTGTTTTTGATGGGATCATTAGCCCATTCGAGTTGAGTTACTATTGAAAGATATGAATTTAGTGTTATTGTAATACCTATTCGGTCCATTTTTGTAGATTATTTCTTTGGGCTTCCTCTTTCTTTTACAGGGTCCACCTTAATGTTTCTTGCAGAGCTGGTTTGGTGGTCACATATTCTTTCAGTTTCTGCCTATCTTGGAAGCTCTTTATCTCTCCTTCTATTCTGAATGAGAACCTTGCTGGATAAAGTATTCTTGGTTGCATGTTCTTCTCATTTAGGATCCTGAGTATATCTTGCCAGCCCTTTCTGGCCTGCCAGGTCTCTGTGGAGAGGTTTGCTGTTAATCTAATATTTCTCCCTATAGAAGTTAGGGATCTCTTGTCTCTTGCTGCTTTAAGGATTTTCTCTTTATCTTTGGAATTTGCAAGTTTCACTATTAAATGTCAAGGTGTTGAATGGTGTTTATTGATGTTGGGGGGGGGAACCTCCCTATGTTCTGGAACTCAATGCCTGTTTCCCTCCTCAAATTAGGGAATTTCTCAGCTATGACTTATTCAAATATGCTTTCTGGCCTTCTGGCCCTCTCAGCACTCTCTGGAACCTCAATTATACATAGATTTTTCCTTCTGAGGCTATCTTTTATTTCCCTTAACCTTTCCTCCTGGTCTTTTAATTTTCTCTTTTTTCCTCGGCTTCCTTCCTTGCCATTAACTTGTTTTCTTTGTCACTCACTCTTTCTTCTACCTCACTAACCCTCATCGTTAGGACCTCCAGTTTGGATTGCATCTCATTTAATTGATTTTTGACTTTGTCCTGATTAGATCTAAATTCTGCAGTCATGAAGTCTCTTGATTTCTTTATGCTTTTTTCCAGAGCTACAAGTAGCCTATAATTGTGCTTCTGAATTGGCTTTCTGACATCGCATTGTAATCCAAATTCTGTAACTCTGTGGCAGAGAGTAGTGTTTCTGATTTTTTTCTTTTGTGGTGAGTTCTTCCTTGTAATCATTTTGCTCAGTGCAGAGTGGCTGTATAAGCAGGATGAGTTAAGAATATCAACCACTGCCTGAGTAAATATCACCCTAGATGATGCCTCCAAGGTCAGAGACCAGAAATTGAAGACAAAGATCAGAATGAAATAAAACAAAAGGACCACTAAAGTGAAAAACAAATTTTAAAACAAAGTAGTAAAAACTAAAAGGCCAGGTATCCCAAAGAAGAAGAGAAAAAAGAAAAGAAAAGGGAGAAGAAAACAAGGCATGGGGGGGGGGGGACTGGGAGATGGTGGTGGTGATGAAGTTGTAGTGGAGGGAGAATGTAGTGTACCTGAGGGGTCCTAGAGGGTGATCCTCTTGGTTCTGAGTATATTAGGTTTGTATGTTAGAAGATATTCAATCCCAAATTTATATAAACCAGAAATACTGTTGGAAGGCCCCACCATTGACCACCAAAACATAAATGAGATAAAAGAGGGGGGAAGAATGGGAATGAGGAATCTCACAGAAGGAACAGGCATGGTATATCACTTGGTTCTGGGTGCATGCAGGTCATGTTTTAGAAGATATTAACTTCCACCATTGTAGAAGAAAATGAGGCAGAGAAAACAAAAAGCATAAAACAAAAAAACCCATATCTTTTATATCTCCCATAATTAAGTTGAGTATGTTGAAGGGAATCTAGAAGTGAAAAATATATCTAAGACCTGTAATTGTAGAAATATGAAAATCAAAAAGGAAGAAACTTAAAAATGAAGAGCTGGTAAAATATTGTAGTTAAGGTGGGAAAAGAGAAAAAATGGATATTTACAGTCTGATATATAAACGAGTTGTACTGGAAAAAGGAAGAAAAAAAGAGAGGTACCCTCTGGTCCTATATACTGTAAGTCCCTGGACTTCCCCTGGAGCTTCACAGCGCTGCTGGGTCAAGAACTTGCCCTTCCCCGTCCTTCCAGCTGGTCTTCTGGGGCGGGGCCTGCTGTGCCGGTTCTCAGGTGTGTGCACCTGGGGAGATGCTCCGCCCCTGCTGCTGACCCCGTGAGGCCCCCGTCCCCTGGCGGCCCCGCCCCTCCCAGGCGCAGGGTGACCCAGGAGGGACAACCCCCCTGGCGGCGGCCGGGTCCCCAGCCCCGGCGTCAGCTCCCGCGGTACCGACCGCAGCTCCCCGTCCGCACTGGCCTGGATGCTCCGGGGCGGCGGGCGCGGCCCCGCACAGCTCGGGGGCGCCCGGCGGCGGCGGCAGGAGCGTCCCCGCGGTCCCGGGCCCTCCCCGCCTCCCCGCCTCCCCGTCCCGGGGGGAGCGCAGGGTCCCGGCCGTGTCCCCCGCGCCCTGGGCTCCGGGGCCTGCGCTGCTGGGGTCGCTCCCGGGGCCGCGGCTCCCGAAGGCAGCAGGGCGCAGCCCCCTCCGCCCGGAGCCCCCGCCCGCCCGCCCGCCCGGCTGCTCCCCGAGGCCCCGCCGGGCGCTCCAGCCCTTTCCCGCGCTCGGCCCGCGGGGTGTGGGGCGCCCTGCCCCGGGCGCACGTCCTGCCAGTGACCCCGGGAGGCTGGAGGCCCCACGGCCCCTCCGCGGCTCCGCCCGGGCTCCCCGCTCAGCGCCTTTCCCTCGGGAAGAATCCGGGGCGGATGTGAAGTTCCCGCTGCCCCGGGCGGGGCCTCCCTGTGCCGAGGCTTTCACCCCGGCCTCGGCCGGCTCCCCGGGGCCTCCCCCACTGGATTCTTTCTTATTTCATTGTGTCCACACCTCCCTACCTTGCTAGAGGCGAAAACCCTTCCCTCTGTAGCGCTCCAGCTGTTCTCTCTTTAAGTCTCAGGTCGGATTCGTAGGTGTTCAGGATGGTTTGGAAGGTATCTAGGTGAGTGGGTGGGGCCAGGCGAGGCGGGGACCCCAATCCTCTGCCGTCTTGCCCCGTCCTCCTCTCAAGCGGTATTTAATTTTTTGAGGACCCCCCACCAAACTGTTTTCCATGCTTCTACACCAATTTGCAGTTGGAATTTAAGAAACAAGAAAAAACGACTCTCACGGATATCTGGTGGTTGCCACAGAGCTTGAGTGCTTTAAAGGTAGGAAAAGATACGTGAGAGTAAGCGTGTCACATTCAGTGTGATGTAGAGTAAACCCTCAGATAAGGCCAATCATTTGTGTTCCATGTAGATCAAATAGGTAGCATCTAGTAAGAAGAAACTCGGTTACATCAAATTAGTGTGAGTGATTTTGGTCTTTATTCAAGAAATATTTATTGAGTATTTAGTTTATTTTATGGAAGGCTCTGTGCCAGATGCTGGAGACTCCCCCCCCCCCCCCTTAACTTTCTGGTATGGTTCTGAGATCATAAAAAGTTACCAAAGATAACTAATGATGACCAAAAGGTGAGATGGGCTCCAAATGCACTTTACCCAGAGCCAGGTACAAACCTTCTTCCTCTTCAAGGCCGGGGTCCTGTGGGGATGGGAGAGGCCCATGCTGTGAACCAGCTGAGCTCATTCGGGAGTGTGGACCTGCCAAGGAGCCCCTCCCACGTCAGATAAGTGGTGTCACCAAGTCACTGCCAGGGCATGTTTCTGCCTTCTGAAAGGCTGAGCACTATACAATAACTGTTATTGTATAGTACTCAGCTTTTATTGAGCTTGTTATCTCAGGAAGCTTCTCATCTTTTTCTGTGTCTTAAAGAAAGCAACTTGGGTCTAAGGAAAGAGCATTCTCTAAATATGCCTTTTTGGGGGACTTCTAAGACAGTACCAGGCTGTTGAAATCCACTGCCTCTTTCTCTCAGGTCTGACTGTCTTTAAGATACACAAATCCTCCCTCCACACCAACAGACTTTGTGGCCCATCAACTTCCGAAAGGATTTGTCTAATCTGAAATATGTGACCTAATAGATCACATAATAGTCACTTAGGACTTAGAATGTAGCAGACCCTGTACTGAACAGGTTTTTAAAATTATTTTTTTAAGATTGTATTTATTTATTCATGAGCAACACAGAGAGAGAGGCAGAGACACAGGCAGAGGGAGAAGCAGGCTCCCTGTGGGGAGCCGGATGCAGACTCATCCTAGGACTCCAGGATCATGCCCTGAGCCAAAGGCAGACACTCAACCACTGAGCCACCAGGTGCCCCCTGAGCAGTTTTATAGGTGCTATGTCAGACTGGTTTTCTTCTTAGGCCCATTGTACAGATGAGAGAAACAGAAGGTTAGCAGATTTGGGCCATTTGCTGAAGTAAGCAACAGAGCTGGGGTCAGGTGCAGGTCTTATTTCAACAGCCCTGACCTTAAACGAATCCAGATGCTCTCTGTTCAACCAGTAGTTACAGAGCACCTGCTGCGGCCAGATCCACTAGACACTGGGGGTGCAGAGTAGAGGAAAACAAAGTTCCTGCTGTAGAGACTTCTTTTGGGATGATGCTGGGGGAACAATGAACCATGAAATACAGTATTGGGGGTGAGAGCTGTGTGGGCCATGTGGTCTGCGTGTGTGCTACCTGGATATGTGCTTACAACCAACGTGCAGAAGAAAAAGACTAGGAAGACATATACCCAGAGGGGTGGTTATATCTGGGGGTCAGATTTTTATTTTCTCCTTTACACTTTTAAAAAAAAATTGTTCAAATATTCTGCAGCAACAGAATATTTCTTTTTTTTTTATTTATTTCTAATATAATCAGATGAACCCCGTAAATGTCATTAAAAACAGAGTTTAATCTTAGAAAATCTTGACAAACGGCATACAGTTTAGGCTCCATCCTCTTCCCTCTCGTGTTTCGGTTCTTTATATTATAAAAGCAGCCTAGTTTGTTTTCTTTTGTCTGTGCCAATGTCTAAAACATTTACTACCCTACCCCCCACCGCCCCCTGCCCAGGCACCGTGCTGTTTCCCTCCGTTTTAAGCTCTGCTGAGTTTGTGCAGGTTAGGGCTTCTCACCCTGGGCTCCACATTTGAATCTTTTGGGAGTTTTTCAGATCTGAGGCTAAGGCCTCACCCCCAATCCTGCTAAAGCCAAAGCTCTGGGGTGGGGTCTGGGCCTTCTTCTATTTCAGAGTTCCCCAGATAACTCTACTGTGCAGCCAGGGTCTGGAACCCTTGGAGAGTGAGCTCCCTCCCTCTGCTCCTTGGAGCTCCCAAACTCACTACCTGGGGATCGGCCAGGGTGGAGGGTGGCCTCCTTCCTCTGTCTCATCAGCCCCAGGGTGGCCAGGGAGCAGGAGGGCAAGGGAAGGGACCTGAGCAGGTGGCCAGGACCAGGCAGAAGCAGGGCCCGTCCCGCACCTGGCTGCAGCCCTCAGCACCTCCCCTGACCTACTTACTCAGAGCCTGCAGTGTGAGGGACTCAGAGCTGGAAGTCAGCAGAAATTATTAACAAAGCCAAACATCGTACAGATGGTGAGCGGAGGACACACTCCAGCCACACTAGAATCCTCACCGTTCCGGAACACAGCACTCCCTGTCACAGCTTCGGGCCTTATGCCCGTGCCCTCTCATCTCAGACTGAAATCTCCCCTGATGCCAACTCTCTCTTCCTCTGGGACCCACTTCTGCTTTCCCTTAAAGGCTCAGTTTTGTGAGTTCCTCCCTGACCCCTGCTTCCCAGGCAAAGCACATGCTCCACCTTTATCTGTGGCTCATCCCCCCTCCACCCCCACGGCAGGAATCTGTTGCTAGCATTAAGACAGCCCCTGTTGCATGCCCCACACAACTGACTGTCAAATTGAAGTTGGACAGAACTCACTCAGCCTTTGGCTACTCACCTACACAGGTTAGAAATGCAGAGTCCCAGGTCCCACCCCAAACCAGAATCCGCATTTTTTTTTTTTCCAGAATCCGCATTTAACAAGATTCTTTAGGGGATTCTAATGAACATTAAAGTTTGAGAAACATTGGTGGTCTCCTTAATCCTCAACTTCCTCTGCTGTGAAATGGGAATAGTAACTGCTGATTTACAGGGCTGTTAAGAAGTATGAATAAGGAAACGTCCTCACGGTGTTGGATGGAGACATTGTCATCTGCTTCTGCCCTGGAGAAGACAAGAGTCCTCTTACATGCAGTGGCCCACGTTAAGGGGTCTGGACTCTACCCTAGTGAGCCCTGGGCAGTGAAGCAGAGCAGGCTTAGCAGCCCTACAGTGGGGAGAGGGTGAATGGGGAAGACAGAGTGTCATGGTGGCCCAACTTTGAGTAGGGCCTGTGGTCTCTGCTCAGCTTCTGCTGCTGCTTCTTCTTCTTCTTCTTCTTCTTCTTCTTTTTAAAAGATTTTATTTATTTATTCGTGAGAGACACAGAGATAGGCAGAATCATAGGCAGAGAGAAAAGCAGGTTCCCTGCGGGGAGCCTGATGTGGGACTCCATCCCAGGACCCCAGGGTCATGACCTGAACCGAAGGCAGACACTCAATCGCTGAGCCACCCAGGAGCCCCTCTGCTGTGCTTCTTAAGGGGTCTTGATCCCCACCAAGAACAAGTGTGTGCTGACCTGTAGTGTTCTGCTTTCTGAGCCAGACCCCTGGTGAAGACCACCCAGATCTCTTGCACTTTGTCAAGTCCCTTATCTGAACGGGGTGAAATCCTCTTTAGTTTCTCAGAGAGCTGCCAGCAACTGAGCAAGCTGTGGAACAGAAAAGTGTGGCTGTTTGGATTGGGCATTTTTAAAAAATTAATTAGACCTTCATACTGATTAATATTGATCCAGCACAAGGAAGCTACCACATTTCACATATATGAGGACTTCTGCATCTGCCATTCCATTTTATATGGATTTATTTAATATTGAGAATCTTGATGAGACTCATCCAGAGATCAATTTTGAGGGAAAATTACTGGTGTTTCAAAAGATAGCCAGGGAAATGCTGTTCCCATCTAGTGTATTCTCCCCTTGGAATTCCCTGACTCAGTTGCTGCTGGAAAGTGGGCCCCCTGTCTATCAGGCCCGCAGGCAGCCTTCCTCTGGGGCAGCAGCTGGACTGAGATACCTCTCTGCTTATCTGTGCTCTCCTCTCATCAGATCCTGCCAGCCCATCAGGGCAGATAACAGAGGGGAATGGTTGATTCAGTGACAACAGCTTCAATTTTTAACCTTTAGACCTTAGCCCCAGACAAATTAGATCAAAGTTACTCTCAACCTATTCTCTGGGACATAGCTAACAGAAGCCACTAGAGAGATGCAAATACATACTGGCAAGAGGCATGTGTCTCTATCAATGACATGGCCTGAGGTCGGCTCTGGTCAGAAAAGAGAATTTGGGATTCTGGGCAGTCAGCAGGCATTTTTTTGATAGGGCTACTACCAATTGCCAAGGTGGGGCCAAGCTGGTTTCTTATTACAACAGCACAGACTCAAGACACACAATACAGATTGAAGTTGCCAGGAAGGTGGCAGACCAGGGAGCAGGAAGCCAGCAGGTGCAGGCCCAGGGCCATCTAAGTATGAGGATTCACCTTCCAGGACCTTATAATCTAATAGGAGACATTAGGCTCCCAGCTACAAAGAGTTCAGATAAATGCAGTCACTGCCAGAGTGAGTCAGCACCTGCTCCTGCCTGCAGTCTCAGATCAGAGCTCAGAGTAGTAGAGTGACTGGAACCGGAAGGCCAAGTGCCGGACTCATTTTTTCCCCAGCATCATGGACAGGTAATTGACATATGATAAATTGCACATACTTAAAATGCACAGTTTGGTATGTTTTATCCTGTGTGTATGCCTCTGAAATTAACACTACACACAAGATAATGAAAATATCCATCACTGCCAGAAGTTTTCTTGAGCCCCTCTGCAAAATTTCCCATCCATCCCTCCCTGCTACCCCAGTCCCCAGGCAACCACTGATCAGCTCTCTGTCACTGTGTCCTAGTTTGCATTTCCTAGAATTTTATTAAATGGAATCGAACAGTATACACTCTAGTCAGACTTTTTTCACTTAGCGTAATTATTTTGAGATTCACTCATGTTTCATGAGCCAGCAGCTCATTTGTTTTTATCGATGAGTCATATTTCATTGTATACAACAGTTTGTTTATTCATTCACCTGGACATTTGAGTTGGTTGTGTTTTTGGCAATTAAAAATAAAGCTGCTATCAACATTTGTTTACAAGTCTTCATATGGACACCTCTTTCATTTATCTTGGTAAATACATAGGAGTAAGGAATGCATCATACACTATATGTATAGTAAGCTTTGTAAGTAACTGCCAGACTGTTTTCCAAAGTGGTTTTATGCAGGCAATATTTAGGACATATTTATACTAAAAAATTATTTATATGATGTTTAAATTTTACTTGGCACCTTGTATTTTATCTGACAACCCTATCCTCAGGAAAAGCCCAAGATCATGACCGTTTTCTCCTAGATCAGTGGTTGGCAAACTTTTTCTCTAAAGGCCCACATAGTAATTTTTCTAGGCTTTATGGGCCATGCAGTTATAATTACTCAACTGCCATTATATTTTGATGAC
The DNA here is from genome assembly GCF_003254725.2 of Canis lupus dingo. NCBI lineage: Eukaryota > Metazoa > Chordata > Mammalia > Carnivora > Canidae > Canis > Canis lupus. The sequence goes on from NC_064253.1 coordinate 23,809,964, forward strand.
AACTATAGAGAATATGTAAATGAATGAGCATCGCTGTGTTCTAATAAAACTTTATTTACAAAAAACAGCAGGTAAGCTGGAGTTGGCCCACAGATCATCTAGTTGCTAACTCCTATCTTGGATCAGTTTCTCAAAGTGTGACTCCAGGATCCACAGTGTATCACCTGGGAAGTTGGTAGAAAAGCAAATTCTCAGGCTCTCTCCCAGAACTGCTGAACCTGAAGCTCTAGGGATGGGGCTCAGCCATTTCAGCATGCTGCTGAAATTGTGATGCACACTGCAGTTGAGAAGATTCTAGTTCAAGATTCTAGTTCCCAAACGTGGATGACCAGCAGAATCACCTGAGGCATGTCCTCAGATACCCCAGAGTCCAGCAGATCCTCTGACCATAAATGCAGTACAAATTGGGAGTGAGCATGGACAAGCTGAATATGCATGTTTTAGAAGGTTTTACAGTTTAGAACATTTATAATGAGTGATCACTAATATTAGATGTGGGCCTGCTCATGCTTTAAGATTTCAAAGCATGAATGTAAAAAGAGTTAATCTCCCCAAATTAATGGATTTGGAATTATGGATTATTATCCATATTATCCCATAATAAAGAAATGCATAAAGGTGAAATTAGGTTCAGATTAAGAATATAAAAACAATAATGTCCTTTATTCAAAGATCTTTTTTCTTTGCCCAGAAACTAAAAATGCATTTAATAAATCCCATTAACTGCATTCCCATGATGCTGTCCCTCTAGGCAGAGTCCTCCTTTCCTACTGGTAGGAAAACTAACATCATTTATACAGGCTAATATACTACAGTTCTTTACTACACAGGATATTATTCTGCCCAAAGATAAATAATTAAATCAGCCAGCCCTGTTTCCTTTTGGCTAATTCCCCACTCCCTAACCTTCCAAATATTTCCCACCCTGGCAAATTACAAATATGTCAGAATATTATAAGCATAGGAAAGGAAAACATGAGAATTCATTTAATGCCCCTTTTCTTACGAAACAGCCTCAATTAATGTCTTAGTGCCTTCTCTGCCTGATAGTTATTGACTTGTTTTATTTCATTAAGAACAAGTGATCAAAATGCTTTGGGCAGAGGCCTTTGGTCTTTCCCTCAGAAAGACTATTATTAATTAGTTGGCAAAATGAGAAGTCCCTTTCTAGTAGGAGATGGCTAATCAGGGTTTAGGAAGGAGTTCCTAGGTCTGAAGCAAAAGAAGAAAAAAAGCAAATAACACTCCAGACCCTGGGGAAAAAGCAGCTTCCCATGTCTGCCTCTGCCTCTTAAATTTTACTTTGAATACTCCATAAATTTGAACAGGAAACTTAAATAGTCATTTGGCTCTCACACTCTCTCTAAAATAAATAAACAAATCGTAAAAAAAAAATAAAAAAATAAAAAAATAAAAAAAAAATAAAAAAGGTAGGGGAGCCCCTAGGTGGCTTATTCTGTTAAATATCTGACTCTTGGTTTCAACTCAGGTCATGATCTCAGGGTCATGAGATCCAGCCCTGGGTCAGGCTCTGCCCTCCGTGGGGAGTCTGTTTAAGATTCTCTCTATAAAGAACTTATTAAACTCAACAGCAAAGATACAACAATCCAATCATGAAATGGGCATAAGACATGAACAGAAATTTCACAGAGGAAGACATAGACATGGCCAACACGCACATGAGAAAATGCTCCGCATCACTTGCCATCAGGGAAATACAAATCAAAACCACAATGAGATACCACCTCACACCAGTGAGAATGGGGAACATTAACAAGACAGGAAACAACAAATGTTGGAGAGGATGTGGAGAAAGGGGAACCCTCTTGCACTGTTGGTGGGAATGTGAACTGGTGCAGCCACTCTGGAAAACTGTGTGGAGGTTCCTCAAAGAGTTAAAAATAGATCTGCCCTACGACCCAGCAATTGCACTGTTGGGGATTTACCCCAAAGATACAGATGCAATGAAACGCAGGGACACCTGCACCCCGATGTTTCTAGCAGCAATGTCCACAATAGCCAAACTGTGGAAGGAGCCTCGGTGTCCATCGAAAGATGAGTGGATAAAGAAGATGTGGTCTATGTATACAATGGAATATTACTCAGCTAATAATTTAGCTGTCGTTTTGTAGAAACGACAAATACCCACCATTTGCTTCAACGTGGATGGAACTGGAGAGTATTATGCTGAGTGAAGTAAGTCAATCAGAGAAGGACAAACATTATATGGTCTCATTCATTTGGGGAATATAAAAAATAATGAAAGGGAATAAAGGGGAAAAGAGAGAAAATGAGTGGGAAATATCAGTGAGGGAGACAGAACATGAGAGACTCCTAACTCTGGGAAATGAACAAGGGGTAGTGGAAAGGGAGGTGGGCGGGGGGTTGGGGTGACTGGGTGATGGGCACTGAGGGGGGCACTTGACGGGGTGAGCACTGGGTGCTATGCTGTATCTTGACAAATTGAACTCCAAAAAAAAAAAAAAAAGAATCTCTCTCTCTCTCTCTCTCTCTCTCTCTCTCTCTCTCCCTCTCCCTCTTCCCCTGCTTCCTCCCCCCACCAAAATAAATGAATAAATCTTAAAACAAACAAACAAACAAACAGTCATTCAGGCCCAGATGAATTAAGCAGCTCTGAACAGGAGCACTCAGTCTGGGACGAATAAGACCAAAAGATTGGAAAATCAGTTTGGCAATATCTTAGCAAGAGTCAAAGTGCTTCATGACTTTGAGATTGAAAAGAGAGGCGGGATGAGGAATTCTTCCAAACAGCTCCAAATCTCTTCTCCAAGTATGCTTTTGAAATATATCATAGGGATTATTTTTCTCTTAAAGATTTAGTGAGTATGAAGGACTGGGAAATTTGAAGTGTGTGTGTGTATGAAGAAAAGTAATATGTAATAATAGGTATAAATACTTAGAAAACTAAATATATAATAATATATATGTGTATATATGTATTTTATATATATATATATATATATATATATATATATAAAGAAAACTAAACATAGCCATCCATGGAGAAAAGGTGCTCACTTTCGCAGTGAAGGTGATATTTGCGAATCTCTCCCAGTGGGATAGTTCTGAGAACTCTTTGCTATAGTGGAGATATACCCACTCTTTAATAGTTGGCCAGATGTAGGGCAGCTGTCTATGAATGGCTGATCTTCTGAAAAATAAACCTGCCATGTGGCAAAGTCTCCATGTGTAAGATGCAGTGTATATTTGCAAATGAATAATCAAAATGTCGACCACAGTTTCATTCTTAGAGGCTATCATATGTCATGTATACTTGCTTCTTAAGAGCTTTACATACTTTAAATGACTCCTTTCCTCACAAGAACCCTTCTAGGGAGATACACTTTTCTTGGGTTAACAAAAAAACAAATTTCAGAGTCAAAAAATAGGCAGTTTGCCTTAAGATGACACTGCTGATGAGTAAAGTAGAAGAGCTGTGTGAACTCAGGTTCATTCAGTTTTAAAGCCTTGTCCACCCCACATAGTTTCCTCTGTCCAGTTTCTGTACACCTGGGCAGATAATAATGGAGTAGCTGTTACTAAGAATACATAATAAAAGTAATAATTTTTAGGTGCTTGTTTTTATTAACTTTTACTTGTCCCAATTCATTTTCTTTGTAACTCAAGAGTATAATCATTGTAAACAAATTCTAAAATGTTAAATTTGTAGACAGTCAAAACCAACAAAATCAACAGCAAGACTATGTGTGAGTGCCAGTATTTCCTTTAATTTTTTTTTTTTTTTTTTTTTTACTGGAGAAATGCAAAATTTCTTCTACCCCATTCTCTTCGATTCTAGAGACTGAATAGTGGTCAAGACCACGGACTCTCAGATGATACAAATCCAGACTCACCCACTTGCAAACTACATGATTTGGGGGTAGTCTCAATCTCCCCATTTGTAAAGTGGGAGTAGTAACGATGCCTATTTTATGGGGTTGTCGGAATGATAATAATATATGAAAACCATTGGCCTATGCCTGGCACATAATAGGCATTTATCAGATTTTTTCTCCCTTTCTACTTTCCTTCTGATCTTGTTTGTTAAACATGGCAGGGAAATATATTATGTTTATAGATAAAGTTGAAACACTGCCCCACTATACATACATATGTATGTATGTAAATAAAATTTTTCTTTAGATTTGTGGCATATTTTTTAAAATCCTGTTATCTAAATTCTTTCTGCCATTTCTTTCTGTGAGCAGAGAATCTCTCTCCAAAGATTTCTTTTTCTATTCTTTCAGTCAGCAAGACAAATAGACTAAGCAGACCACAGGAAGAAAAAAAATATGTAACAAAACAAAAACACCAGGGGAAAGTGGTGCACATCAGTCAAAAATAGAAGGAATCTTGCCCATCTGAGAGCCCCTCCAATCTCTTTGAAGAGTGAGAAAATAAAAAAAAAGAAAAAGCACCTTTTTCATTAAGAATGCGTGAGCACCTCCTGTGCCCCTCTCAGCCAGGTGCAGAACCAGCCTGGTGCCCCAAGGGCATCGTTTAGAGAACTGAGGGAGCAGCCTGGACCAGCAAGCCGGCCAGGAAGGTTTTTATGCTTTGGGAAGCTCTCCTCCAGCCCCCTGGCTCCACTGCCCACCGGCACCTGCCAGATCAGAAACACGGAGCCGCTCGGCTCCCCTAAGGAGCAGCTCTGAGCTCCAGCCTGGCATGTTGAAAGACCTGGCCTGTGTTCAGGCTTCTCCAATGGTCTTTTCACCATTATCCAGTGATATGACTCTTCTCTGTGGAGCCGCCTTCCAACACAGGTGTTCCCATCTCCCAGGCCCCTCCTTGGTTTAGTAGGAGGTGAAAAGGAGAATTTGAGCGTGCGGTAATACAGTTTTCTTTGGAGTTAGAGAGAGGTGACAGCAATGACTAGCCCTTTCTGTGAGTCACTCATCTTCATAACTTTACATATAACAGCTACCGTGGGGCAGCCCGGGTGGCTTAGCGGTTTAGCGCCGCCTTCAGCCCAGGGTGTGATCCTGGAGACCCAGGGTCGAGTCCCACGTCAGGCTCCCTGCATGGAGCCTGCTTCTCCCTCTGCCTGTGTCTCTGCCTCTCTCTATCTCTCATAAATAAATAAAATCTTTTTAAAAAAAATAACAGATACCATGTATTGGGCATCGGCAGATGGGACTCCCAGCACTTCTTATACGTGATCAGATTGGACCTTGATAGCAACCCTACAAGATAACTCTTATTATCATGTGCATCCTGTAGATGAATAGACAGAGGCTGAAAGAGGTTAGGCTACTTTCCTAGGGACAAGCAGTCGGCAATCAGTGGTGCAACCCAGGTTTCCTCCCATGCCTGGGCTGGCTTTCTTGTTTTCAAAGGATGGACACTAAGTCCTAAAGGGGGAAGCATCTGTGGATACTTAGTGATCCGGTGTGCACGTGGCTCAGGGTTTCTCCATAAAGTCTTCCTGGCTTGACATTTCAGAGAAGAGTCTTTGTGCAGGCTATTGATTCGGGTGTTTGGACAGCAGATAAGATGGCATCATGCCACCCTCGTTCCTGAGTATAATATGCCTTGTGTGAAACCTGGGTGCCACGTGGGGTGCACACTGAAGCTTTGACCCTGTTGTGAGAAGGGGATCCTGTTGTGTACAGGCCCGTTTTTTTCATGGGGTCAACCTTTGGATAGGTGAAAACAGGATGGTAGGCCTTCTTCCCTGAGACTATAAAGGATAAAAAAAAAAAAAAAAAAAAAAAAAAGCAGATCCAGAGTGAAGGGGCCCTCCACCAGTGAGAAATTACTGTGGAGGAAATCTCTCATTTCTGTTCATTGTGGAACCACCTTGACGTGAAATTTTGTGTCCATGAAACAGAGGTAAAAGTCAGGGAAAGGGCAGCACCTCCAAGAACAGGGACTGTTGAGATGGGCAAAGCCACAGGAGAGGAGAGGGCATTGCCACCATCCTCATATGAGGCTCAGGACTGCTCAAGAGGCTATCGGCACCTGTTGAGCAAGTTGGTCACGTCTCCCCAAAATTATATGCCCCTGGCCAAGGCAGCCTCTGGCAGCAGGAAGCATGGACCGGGAGAGGTGCCTCATGGATATCCCTTAATGTTCAATGAAAAAATAAAATACATGTTTTTCTATGATGTCTGAGAACTGTTTTACACTGTTTAGAGAGGCTCCACAGATGGTTTTGGGATCCAGTTCTAGCTCCAAAGGAATCCCTACCCAGTGTAATGGTGCAAGAACAGGTTTGACCTCCCTACATCTTTTTTAAAATCTGCATTTCCCACACTCTCCATGGTCCATCAGAAAATTAGGGGACCCTTGATGTGACAGCACTGTCTTGTAGCACTCTATCCCCACTCCCTGGCATGGGGACTACCTGCGTATTGGTTGTTGAACTGAATTGAATTGATCAAGCCCATTAGTTCCTTGTTTGTTATGGGACTCCCTATCTAGCCCAGTTCTCCAGACCTAATAAATCATTAACACCGAGAAGCCCTTCTCGATACCCTTGGTGTGTTCACTACTGATTTTGCAGAAGGTTTACATGGTGCCCGGGGTAGAGGGTGGGGTCTGCACCCTGCCCATTCAGCCTTGAACTCCAGTAGGTGACAAAGACTCAGGACCATTCCCTACCCAGGACATGACACCTGTCCTGGCATTCCCAACATTCCTTTGACAAGGCCCCTCTGCGCTTGGATTCCACCATCTGTTAGGTGCCTATAGTCCCCTGCTGATGTCCCAGAGGACAGGTCTGGCCTAGGCAGGAGGGGGAACTTCTGGCTAGCATTAAGGACACACATGAGAGTCTACCCTGTGTGACATGGTTCCTCAGTGGCCTCACTGCAAAGCTGGAGCTGCAAAATATTTCTCAAGGGTTGTTCAGATGAGCACATGTCCCTGGAGAGTAGAGGTGCTGGCATGGCAGTGAACCCCAGACCCCTCCATTCAGTCACTCACCCTCCTCTCCATGTGTCCACTGGTGTGTGGCTTCTTTAGAAGAGGCTGACAGGGCACTAGTAAAGAGGGAATGAGAGGGCATCCTTATTAGCTGTGCCACATGGAAGCTTTTCTGATTACCCTTGCCCTGAGTTTGAGAACCTAGACTGGAAAATCTCAGTTTGCATTGCTTCCTTGTTCAGCTCTTGCCAGGGCCATTTGCCACTCCGGTTTCATATGACCACAGAGACTTCAGTTCCTTGAAAGGCACTAGAAGGGTGCAGGATGACAAAAGGCACAAAAAGAAAGTGGGTTTGGAAATCATAAATTGACATTTGTTTGAAAAGGTGGTGTTAAGCTGTTTACTACGCTACTGCCTGTGTGCGGAGGACATGTAGGTCCATGCAGGCTGCAGGCACATGCGCAGAACGTGCGTGTGAAGTCGTCATCCTCTGGCTCACTGTGCCCCTGCCGTGTCCAAGCTCTGGAGCTTACTGTTAAGTAGCGATTCACAGTCACCTAAGTGTGTGTCAAGAAAGTGAAAAGAGCAGAGCTGCCACCAAGAATCACTGGTGTGGGAGGTGAGATTGATTGCCAGCTTGAAGAATAGAAGCTCAGGGAATGTAAAGAAGTGCAAGGTGAAGCAGGCAAGGGCAGAGAGTGAGCAAAAGCACAGAGGCTGGACACCAGGAGGACAGGCTGAGACAAGGTATGGGCTGTGCATCCTCACGCCACCCCGGGCACTGTCTCAGGACCTTCTTTAGAATCTCAGAGATTGACCTGAAAGGAGCCAAAGTGTAGAGCCACCCCTCCTACCCTGGGGACAGAGGCTGAATTTACAATGCTCGAGATCCCAGTCTCCACAATGGCTCCTGGCACAACCACTTACAGGCTGCAAAACTGAGCATTCACTTGCTCTTTTTTTTTTTTAATTTATTTTTTATTGGTGTTCAATTTACTAACATACAGAATAACCCCCAGTGCCCGTCACCCATTCACTCCCACCCCCCGCCCTCCTCCCCTTCTACCACCCCTAGTTCGTTTCCCAGAGTTAGGAGTCTTTACGTTCTGTCTCCCTTTCTGATATTTCCCACACATTTCTTCTCCCTTCCCTTATATTCCCTTTCACTATTATTTATATTCCCCAAATGAATGAGAACATATAATGTTTGTCCTTCTCCGACTGACTTACTTCAAAAATCCTAGAGAACACAGGCAACACCCTTTTTGAACTCGGCCATAGTAACTTCTTGCAAGATACATCCACGAAGGCAAAAGAAACAAAAGCAAAAATGAACTATTGGGACTTCATCAAGATAAGAAGCTTTTGCACAGCAAAGGATACAGTCAACAAAACTCAAAGACAACTACAGAATGGGAGAAGATATTTGCAAATGACATATCAGATAAAGGGCTAGTTTCCAAGATCTATAAAGAACTTATCAAACTCAACACCAAAGAAACAAACAATCCAATCATGAAATGGGCAAAAGACATGAACAGAAATCTCACAGAGGAAGACATAGACATGGCCAACATGCACATGAGAAAATGCTCTGCATCACTTGCCATCAGGGAAATACAAATCAAAACCACAATGAGATACCACCTCACACCAGTGAGAATGGGGAAAATTAACAAGGCAGGAAACAACAAATGTTGGAGAGGATGTGGAGAAAGGGAACCCTCATTGCACTGTTGGTGGGAATGTGAACTGGTGCAGCCACTCTGGAAAACTGTGTGGAGGTTCCTCAAACAGTTAAAAATAGACCTGCCCTACGACCCAGCAATTGCACTGTTGGGGATTTACCCCAAAGATACAAATGCAATGAAACGCCGGGACACCTGCACCCCGATGTTTATAGCAGCAATGGCCACGATAGCCAAACTGTGGAAGGAGCCTCGGTGTCCAACGAAAGATGAATGGATAAAGAAGATGTGGTTTATGTATACAATGGAATATTCCTCAGCTATTAGAAATGACAAATACCCACCATTTGCTTCAACGTGGATGGAACTGGAGGGTATTATGCATTCACTTGCTCTTGATGGGCCTCCTTTCCTTGCCTTAAAATCAGGGAATTTCTGACTCTGCCTCAAAGCACAGTTGTGAGCATCACCTGAGGTGACCCATGTAAGACATTCTGTGCTATGCTTGATAATGGCTTAATACATTGTTAGCATTATAACTATCACTTTTAACTTGCTGACAGGGCAATGGAAACTTAAAGAAGTTAAATAGTTTATCATGGTTGCACAAACTAGAGACTGTGTTAGGACTAGAACCCATAACTCCTAACAGCCAGCCAGATGCTTCATCTCTGGGGGAGAAATGGAATTTTTGGTAAGGAAGTAGAGTTGCATAATGTCTCAGGGGCAGGTTTTGGTGTCAGAAGGCTCTACCCCTCAGGAATGCCATGACCAAGTAAATCACCTAATCTCTCTGGGCTTTATCTTCTTTACTGTAAAGTGGAGGTGCTGTCACCTGCCTCATGGAATATCGTAAGGATTAGATGAGGTAAGACATGGGAGGGCTTAGCAGGCAGCCAGGCGCACAGCAAGTGCTGGATACATGGACTGCATATTAGCTCACCTTTGGAGAAGAGCACAGAATCTGGCCCTAGTGCAGCATTTGTGTGAAAAATGGGTCTCAAATGTTACTACAAGGGAAGGTTGCTTCATGTCATAACCGGGGCAGAACCCACAAAGGTGAAGAAACTAAATGAGCTGATTCACTGCCTGAGAAGCTTTCAACCTTATGTATCTCCCTTGGAAGAGCCAAATAAACACCTGTTGCTTGAGAGAGCAGAGCTTTCCTGAAGAAGAACTCTGAAAGCTGCCACTCAGACCCACCGGACAGAGCCTGCCTGTCCACCAGAGCCCTTGAGATTAGCACAACAAAGCAGAGAGTCCCTGTTCGGAGCTGGTCTGAGCATTTGCAATGACATCCATCCCCTCCTACCTTTTCATTTTTGCTGATTCTGGGGAGGACGCCAAGTCAATTCAACAATGTGTATTGAGCACCTTCTGGGGGCTATACTTACCCATATACCCTCATGCCCCCAACTGAGGGCAGGAGCCACTGAGGTATGTAGCCTGCATCACCAGCCTGGGTTACAAGGAATTATTAACCATTTCATTAATAATATTTACTTAATAAATACATAAAGTGTCCCTGGCAATGAGCTAAAGTACTTGACTTAAAAGTGTTATTTTAATTAATCATCCCAGCAATCTAGTGAAATAGGACCTATTCCTACGTGTGAGGCTCAAAGATATCAAGGGCGTGCAGGTTGCAGAATTAGTAGGTGGTAGGACTGGGTGTGAATTCAGACTCCGGAGTCCACATGATTCACCGGATCAGAAAGGCAAGATCAGTCAGGTAACAATGTGAGAGTCAAGAGTCTGGCTTATCTGTCCCTTGGTCAGAATCTGTGCAGCGTCAGGGCTGAGGTATCAATGCCACTAGTCTTTGTGGAATGGGGTCATGACAGGCAATAAAAAATAGAGGAATCTGGGAATGACAGCTTTTGCTCTAAGAAGTCCCTTCAAGCCTCCAACCTCCTTCAGCTCTAGCTGGGCCACCTCTCCTGCATGGCTCGACCCTGACCAGGAGTTTTGGAATGAGGCAGACCTCTATCCTGCTGCTTCCTGGCCTAGTGACCTTGGATAGGTCCCTTAGCTTCTCTGAGCCTTGGTCTGGGTTGTCTGTGGAAGGATATGATATTACCTGATCCTTGAAGTGCGTCACAGATGATAAAATGAGTAAACACGATGTGAAACTGTGTCTGCCACAGAGTAAGGGTTCAGTGAGAACCTACCAGACCACCCCCCTCTTAATTCAGAGGACCCCGGCTGGCCTCTGAGACAAGACTTAGTGTAACCATTCACTTTTGCCTCTCTCCTAGGATTGGACAGCAACCTGATATATTCATTTGATATAATATTGCCGGCTTTGGTACCACAATACTTGAGTTCAAACCCTGTCTCCATTACTGATGGCCTGTGTGATCCAGAATGAGTTGCTTGAACTTTCTGAGACTCGATCTCCTTATATGTAAAAAGGGAATAGAAATGGGTTACTCTGAAAACTCAATAAGATAATCCATGAAAAGCATATATAAGACATTCAGTAAATGTTAAACATAAAAAGGAAAAAAAGGTATAAACTAATGTTTATGCAGCATCTTCTGTGTGTTATCCTAGCCCTGGCTGCTGGGGATACTATTGTAAGTGAAATCAATCCAGTCCCAGCCACCATGGAGGCCACAGAGTCCAGTGAGGAGGACCCACAAGCCAGGAACCCAAGAAATAAATCTATCATTACAAATTGTCATACAATCTGGGGAAGAAATGAACATGGTTTGATGGTATTAACAGGTGAGACATACTTGATGGAGGTCAAGGAAGGTTGTGAAGGCTAGAAAATTCTTCATTCTATAGTTCTCTTGGAAATTCATAATACTCATTAACATATTAAAGAATGAGGAAGCATCAGTAAAGAAGGAAAGAAGTCCGTTTAATTTTGTTTATCCTAGGTTTTCCCAGATCATTTTGACTGCACACTATTTTCCCCTGTAGAAGACCTTTTAATCATCTTTTTAAATTAGTGTTCTGCTGAACACATTTCAGAGACCTGAACTAAGCTAATATTTCTGTGTAATTAGCTCTTTTTGGCAGCTGGAGGCAGGAATCTTTCATGGGGTTATTCTTTAGACTATAATGACAATACCACTGGTGAAAAACGTCTTACCAGGTGTCACATTCATCCTGTTTTTCTTCAATGCTATTGATTTCTTCTCTCTCTTTGGACTTCTTTCTTGGCACATTTGTTCATGTCTCTTTGTTAGCAAACTACTTTTCACTCTCTCTTTTTGCAGAGGGGTGAAAAAGATGCTTTTCAAGGGGCCATGAACTCAGGTGAGTTATGTGGCAGGCATCACAGTGTGGAGCCTTGACAGTATTTTCCTGGAGCAGCCCGAGGCATCTGTACCTGCATGGTGACCGCAGATGTCCTATTTAGCATTCAGAAGTGACAATGAGGCCATGCCAGCTGGCAGAGAGTCCTGGGCATTCCCTGATTGGCACCAGCAGGTAAGAAGAGCAAGAAAAGAAGCACAGTGCTGCCAAACTCAGGGTCACTCTCCAGAATAAATGGGGCTCATCCGTTGCCATGAAATGCCAGGGTAAAGAGTGTAGAGCAGGAAAAGGATGACCTTAGGGCACAAGAAGATCATCTTGTGCACAAAATGTTTCACGCTTCAAGCTTAAAGGGGAGCTAGACACCCCACCACCGGGTCTACCCCTGGAGGTGCTTAATAAAATGTGAATATTTGCTGAAATGAAATTGCGAATACTTCATGAACTTGGGAATCAGATGGACTTGTGTTTGTTGACTGCCTTGGGCACCACACTAGCCCTGTGACCTTATATACTCCTTTTAAGCCTGTTTCTTCATGCATAAAGTGGGGATATTGCCACAAACCTCACATGAGGATTGTGTGGGAAGGTAGTAATAGTGTAATCATAGGCACTTAGTATTTTAAAATGTCATTTTGCCTCCCCTGCTCATTGTGGGCCACAGTCCGCTATTAACACTGCAGGATGAGTAACTCACTAGACTAGTCCTGTTAGAGAGCTAGGAGCAGGGGACAATGGGGAATAGAAAATCCTGGAATACTCAGAAATATGTGGAGTGTAGAGGTTGCAGGCTCACATCACTGGCTTTACAAGCAATAAAGCGTGGGGGCGTGGGGACGTGAGAAACAAAGAAGTGCAGAGAAGAATCTGGAAGGGCTCCACGTCACACTTTGGCTTCCTGACACCATTGCTCAGAGCAAGACATGGGCTGGCAAGGCACGGTGAGCACCAGTGACCAGATGTGTGACTGGCAGTGATGATTTGTTCTGTGCCCCTGCTGGCCACCTGGATGACAGGAATGCTCCATCTTTTTCCTCCTGAGAATGCCATGGAATATCGGCAGAGAGAAATGTACAGAACAGGGCTTAGAGAGATTGTCTCGCTCTCCATCCTCATTTCCCTGGCAGGGAATCTGAGATATGGGAGAAAGACTGGCCTACTCAAGGGGTTGGTTTAATCTAAGAAATCACATTCTTAACTCTCTGTTTCTACTCTCCACTCTAACTTAATACCACATGCCAGGGAAAATGTCCTGAATGAGGAAGGCTTCCCTAACAAACTTTTACTTTGGGGACTTGTAGTGTCTCAGACCTGGCATAATGAATAGTGATAGGTGGTATATTTGAACCCAAATATTAAGAAGCCACCTAAGAGACCTCTCTTTTTCTTCCCCTCTGCTCCTTCCCCTTTTTGTCTTTTCTTAACATGGTGATGGTACAATAACCATTTTTTTGACCAGGAGATACCCCGAGGTTGGGGCCAAGAGCCACGGAGGCAAGACAGAAAAGTAGAAGGAGGCTGGGCCATCACAGGCATCGGAGAGCCATCGGAGCTGTCTAGAATATCACCTCTGGGCTTATTTGACCTGAGGAAATGTCTCCATTTTAGTGTGTGTGGGTGTCCACGTGTATTCATGTGTCAGACAAGCTTGGTTTCAAATCCCAACTCTGTATGACTTTAAACAACCTCGTCCACTTTTCTTTGGAATTTCCCTGTCTTTATAGGTCACATAAATAATAATTGCCATTAATTACTCTGTGCCAGGAGTTGTGCTGTGTACTTTATATACATCACAGAGTAGGTATCATCTCTTTTGTACAGACAAGAAACCAAGGCTGACATTAGCAAGTAACTTGCATAAACAGGAATTCAGATCTGGGATGATCTGACTTTGGACACCCGTGTTCTTAAAACATGGGTGTCCATACAAGAGGGATGAAATTCTTTCTACCTCGTTGATTTGTTAGGATCATGTAAAATTGGTTACCATGGCCTATGGAAGGCACTTATTAAATGGTAGCTGCTTTAATATTGCCTACAGTTCTGTTTTTTAGTTTTTAGTTTGTTTTTCGGTTTTGTTTGTGTGACTTACGAGATCTAGAAAAAAAATCTGTGGACAAAAGGAAGCAATCCCAAGAGGTAAAGAAAAAACATTAGGATGGGAGGAAGTTTTTTACCCCTTGGCAGTGGCCAGTTATTTATAGATAATTGGAAGCTAGTACTTTCTACTGTATCTAGAGGCCATTCACAATGGGCCCTGGACTTCAAAAAGCAGGAAATGTGTTCTGGTCCAGATGATAGTAACTCATAGCGTGATCCTAGGCAAATCCCTTCCATTTTCTGGATGCTAATACTCACATCTATAAAAAGAGTTGATTGGATTGGGTTGTCTCCAAGGACCCCTGCAGTTGCTCCTCTGATAATTTCAAGCTCACCGAGAGTGGCCACACTACCTCACCCCAGTAGAATGCTTATTTCAGTGAAGTCTTCATTCAGTCATTTAGAAATATAGTCATATATATATATATATATATATTAATTTTAAGACTGCTGCTCATGACATATGTTAATTCCAGCATAACCAAATCATTTTCCTGTAAGACATATACTATAGCTACTTCTAAAAATTCCTTTAAAGACATTAGAAGTAAAGAAAAACCTACAGACAAAATCCAAGTATCCATAATCCTCAAATCTGGCTTTCTTTCCAAATTGTGTTCTGTTCAGATTGTTGTTGAAAATGAGTCTGTATTTCCTGTCTGACAGCATCAAAAGGTGCTTACGAGATTTCAGGATAAAGAGAAAACAGCCCAAATTACATATGCACTCTTCGACATGGTGTGAATCGCTTGAGTGACCCTGGCAGCTGTTCTCATAAAGGCTGCATTCTACGCTCACTCTGGACCATTTTACATTGGAGACCCGATGGCTAGTAAGCTGTCAGCTTTGGAAATAACTGAGATTCAGGCAGACTGTGGGAGGGTACCTCTCTGGGAGGTTGCAAGGACCTGGTGCTTTCCTCTCAGCACCCACCCCTACATGCCCATCCACACCCAGAGGGCAGACCAAGAGCCCTTGATGAGGAAGACTTAGGGAAGAACTTCTAATGACAAGCCATATACATGCAGTGGCTCTGTCACTGTCGGAAGGCAGGTTGAGGTCAGGTGACTTCTTAGTCACGACGTCAAGGAGATCAATCTAGATGAAGGGTTGACTTTGATGAAGGTCATACTCCCTTCTTCAAGACTCCTGACTGGAAGTGCAGGTTCTGTTTGCATTCCCATTGACTAAATTCCAGGCTCTATTTGGATTTCATTTCTTTTTCTGTTAATATCCTCTGTTACAGGATCAAATCCAAGGAACACAGTGCCGTTGGTCATTATGCCTCCCGAGTCTCCTGAGGTCTATAGCAGTTTCTTAGTCTTTCTTTTCTCATAACCTTGACAGTCTTAAGGATTGCTGGCCAGGTACTTGACGGAAATTCTCAGCCTGAGTTTTTCTCATGTGTTTTGCATTATTAGACTGGGGTTATGGGGTTTTTGAAAAATACACAGAGACAAAGTCATGTCGCATCAGGGGACCCGTGACATCCACATGGCAACACTGGCAACGTTAAGCTTTGTCACTTGGTTGAAGTGGTATTTGCCAGAGCTCTCCACTGTTTTCCCTGTTTCTCTCATCTAGATAGGAGTCACTAAGTTAGCAGAAATTAAGAAAAAGCTCCATAAATGATATCTTCTAAAATTGTGTTTTGAGCAATTTTTGTTGGTATTTAAAAATATGGTTGATATTTTTCAAGTGACCTTGCATCTAATGACCTTACTATTTCACTTACTAATCATAGTAAACTTTCTATGGGTTGTTCTAAAATTTCTATGCATGAAATCACATCTATTGTGAAAAATGACGACTTTACTTCTTCCTCTCCAGTGCTTACACATTTATGTATTTTCCTGCCTTATTACACAGACTCTTTTTTTTTTATTACACAGACTCTTTCAGTACAATGTGAAGTAGATGTTGCTACACTCAATATCATTTTCTCATTTTAACCTTAGAGTTTTCAACATTGTACCAATAATTATATAAATACCCTGTGTGATATTTATAAAGTTCTCTTCTATATTTTTGAGAGTTTTTCTTGTGAATAGATGTTGTATTTTAGTAAATCTTCTACCACATCTCTAAAAATGATCATATGGTTTTTATTTCATTTTGTGAAGGTGGTAAAATATACCAATCAATTCTAGAGTTAAATCAACCTTGCCTTCCTGGAGTATGATCAGGATATATTATCCTCTTTGTGTGTTGCTGTATTTGAGTGGCCACTATTTTGTTTGGAGCTTTTGCAGCTGTATTCCTGAATCATAGCTTCATTAAGTCAGGTGGGAAGTGTTTTCATTTTCTTTTTTTTTTTTATCATCAGGAAGTGTTCTAAAAATTGTTTTCTTTCCTCCTTAAATGTTTAGTAAAACTTACCTCAGGAGCCTCCTGAGTCTACATTTGGGGGCAAGTTTTAAATTATGACTTATTTATGTTATTTCATTAACATTTATAGTGGCATTTCTATTTCTATTTCTTCTGTCAATGTTGAAATTGTTTTTATAGGAATTTGACTATTTCATCTAAACTTTCAAATGTATTTGCATACATTTGTTTATAATATCCTTATCTTGTGGTGCTTCTTTTTTTCATTCCTCATGTTATTTGTGTTGACTCTTACTAGTCTTTTTAGAAATCATCTTTTTCTCTCTCTTTCAGTGATTTCTGATCCTATCTTTATTGTTTGTTTCCTTTTACTATGTATTGATTTACTATTCTTTTTAGTTTTTTGAGAATGGCTTTTGTTAATGCCTAAATTGCTGATTTTATGTCTTTTTTAAAAAAATTTGTATTTCAGGTTATAACTGTCCCTCCAAGCACATTTTAGCTTCATATCACAATTCCATTGTTTACCTTTTTTATTACTTGTTTCAAATTTTTCAGATTTCTATTGTTCTGGTCCATGGTCTGTATAGAACCATGTCTCTTAATTTTTAAACATATGGTGATATTCTAGGATACTAGAAGAACATGTGTGTGAGACACATACACACAACACTACCCTTTCTGGTTGTTCTCAGTGGTAATGTTGGTCTGAAATATTTAATCTCCCATTATCAGGAGCAGAACTTCTCTTCCTCTTTATTTTTGAATACTGAAGACTTACTTTTCCATTAAACCTTCCCTAATTATCCCCATCTGTTGTCATCCCTCAACATATCCCATCTATTGCCCTACAGCTCAGTTGACTCCTATATTTCTAACAAAAGTCATGCTCCTGCTTCTTTTTTCTTCTTGTTCACAAATATTTATAGCAGCATGATTCCCAGTAGCCCCAAAGTGGAAATAACCCAAATGTTCATCAACTGATGGTCGGATAAACAAAAATTGGTACATACATACAATGAACTATTACTCAGCCATGAAAAGGAATGAAGTATTGACATGTGCTACAATATGGATGAACTTTGAAAACATGCCGAATCAGAGAAGACATTCACAAAAGACCAGTATCATGACACCATTTATATGAAATGTCCCAAATAGGAAAATCTGTAGAGAAGAAAGCTCTATCAGTGGCTTTTTGGTGTAGGGAGTATGCTCCTGCTCCTTTCCTGTTGCTCCCTCCCCATTCTGCTCCACCAAAGACAGTGTGTTTTAAGTCATCTGTGCCTCACCTCAGCACATGATGTAGAGGGGGGATGCCAGGGATGTGTTCCAACACTGGACCGACAGGTTAGCCTGCCACCAGTCACATCCCTGGAGCGAGCACCAACCAGTGTCTGCTGGTACAGATGATGGCCAGTGACTGACTTTAGTGACTGGTCATCCCACCAAACACATAGTCAGTCACCGTCACAAGAATAGGGACATTTGTTTTTCTACCCGGCCTCTCTCCTTGTTGATCTGGCGCTCTGGCTCTGTTGTTTGAGGTCAGAAGTCCTGAGCATCTCGGGAACAAGAGAAATCTGAATTGAGGCCTGGCCCTTCTGGAGCTCAGATGAGGCAACCCGTAGAGATGCTGTCAGGTCAGACTCTTATCACGATTGTTTGGAGAAAAAAATGAGTGTATTTGGGAGTGATTTAATTATATGGATTGCAATGACTTGCTCTGTTATTGATTTTATATATTCAAGGAGTCTTTAAAGTGATTATTCTTGGAATGGGCAACCACCACCACATTGATTTCTGTGAAGTTGATGGTATCTGGAGGGGAGCCAGCCCTGCTGGGCAGAATGCATTTGGGAGAGAAGTGACAGACTGTTTCTAATGAGGCTCTGAGAGAAGAGCATGGAGGATGGAGGAGCAGGCTGATTGCTTTAGGCACAGCCAGCATTGTCCACATATGCTCCCATCTTCCCTTTGTGGGCCAAGCTGGTCCTGTCCTTGGGACTGGACATCAGTTTCCCCTCACCTGCCCCAACCTGGCTAGGATAGAGGGGCATCAGAACATTTTAATATAAAAGATAATCACTTAGGGGAGCCCAGGTGGCACAGTGAGTTAAGCATCCAACTCTTGGCTTCGGCTCAGGTCCTGATCTCAGGGTCCTGAGATTGAGCCCCGCCTCAGGCTCTGCACCAGGCAGGGGAGTCTGCTTAAGATTCTTTCTCCCCCTCTCCATCTGCCCCTCCCCAAACTTGCATGTGCTCTCCTCTCTCTCTCTCTTTCTCTTTCTCTTTCTCAAATAAATAAACAAATCTTTAAAAATACTAAATAAAAGGTAACCACTTAGTCATAGTGCCATTTATCTTTGAATTTATATTTGTACTTGAAAAGAAATATGTATAACAACAGAAAAGGCAAACACAACTAGTGGTAATTACTTCCTGGTAGATAAAGCATGGATCATTATAGTTTTCTACAATTATTTTATATTCAAAAACATATTGGTATGGCCAAAAATATATTTCAAGAAAGAGCTATCTCCTCTGACCTAGTGTTCGCTTGTAGGAATACATCCTAGGTTCATAATTTAAGACACAGAGTATATTTATGCATAAATATGATGATGTATAACAAACCAATTATTTGTAAATGAGCTATGCTTTTAAAAATAATCTAAATATTCAGTAATAAAGAGCTATGGGATTACATGTTGATACACTTGTAGATAGAATATAGCATAGCTTTTAAAAACATTTTTAAAAACGAAAAAAATTTTTTTAAATGTTTTAATGTTTTATTTTTTAAGTCGAAGTATAATTAATGTGGGATGTTATACTGGTTTCCTGTATGTAACATATTGTTTCAGTAATTCTGTCCATTAATGGGTCACCATGGTAAGTCTCCTCACTGTCTATCACCATGCAACATTAGCACAGTATTATTGACCATATTTCCTACTTTTCTTCTCTGTGACTTATTTTTTTTAACCAGAAGCTTATACCTCTTCATCTATTCATCTATTTCACCTGCCCCTCCATCTACCTTCTCTCTGGCAACCACCAGTTTGTTTTCTGTATTTGAGAGTCTGGTTTTTTTTCTTTTGCATTGTTTGTTTTGTTTTTTAGATTCTATTTACAAGTGAAATCATATGGTATTTGTCTTTCTTTGGCTGACTTATTTCACTTAGCATAATACCCTCTAGGTCCAAACATGTCACAAATGACAAGACCTCATTCCTTTTTTATAACTGAATAATATTTTCCATTATATGTTAAAAAAGTATTTTTAATGATTTTGAGGAAAGCACA
The DNA here is from genome assembly GCF_003254725.2 of Canis lupus dingo. Classification (NCBI taxonomy): domain Eukaryota; kingdom Metazoa; phylum Chordata; class Mammalia; order Carnivora; family Canidae; genus Canis; species Canis lupus. The sequence continues at coordinate 23,829,551 of NC_064253.1, forward strand.
GTACATACTGTGAAAATAAAATGCAACTTACAAATTTTATTCACATTATAATACTAATATTTTTAAATATGATTTTGATTCTATAAAACATACAGAACTATGTTCAGTAGGTAGTTTTGGGAAGCAAATCCCAAGTAACTTTTCTTTCTCATTTTTTCTGTCCTATTTTGTCTGAGTTTTCATTAACAAACATGGATTACACACACGTACTCAATGAGAAATTCATATCAGAGAGAATTTTAAAATCTTAGAGTTCAAGCTTTGCTTACTTAAATAGAATAATTGAGGCTTAAGTGAATACAAGTTTTTATATTCATTTGATTTTCTCTCTCAATTCAAGCTTGAATGTTTATGCAATTATTAAACCAGTATCTTGAGTAATTTCACCAATTATATGGAAATCATGTTAACTGTGACTACAAGGGCACATGTCTGAAGTGAGCCAGAGGCTCTGAGGTCATTTGTTACTCCATTTTCAGAAGATATTCCAAGTTTATGCACTAATCAGCCTCTGTCTTTTTTCTAAAGTAATGCTTATTTTACTCAAAGATCGTGGCCTAATTTGATCTATCTATATTTGAGGGTGTTAGCATTTATAATTCACTCTGCATTTTGGATTGCTGCTGCATTTCTCACACTGCCACTAAACTGTATCACTATGAGAGGCAGTGTTCTGGGTGTACAGCGCACCCTGGAGCGCTCAGTGAAAGTTGGCATCTCAGGAATCGCTCTGCAGAAAGCATTTTTTTTTAATTTTTAATTTTTTAAAAAGATGTTATTTGTTTATTCATGAGAGACACAGAGAGAGAGAGGCAGAGACATAGGCAGAGGGAGAAGCAGGCACCCTGCAGGGAGCCCGATGCAAAACTTGATCCCAGGACCCCAGGATCACCACCTGAGCCAAAGGTAGATGCTCAATCACTGAGCCACCAAGGTCTGAAACCTCTAAAAACTGTTTTAGATCTTCAGTGAGATTCCATGGGATGTTATAATGATGGAAGAAGAAAAGGCTGTTCGTTAACAAAAAAAAAGAGTAATCTAATAACAGCACATGGCTAAAATTAGAAATTAAGAAGGTAATGAATTGAAAATGGATAAGGCTAGAAACCAAACTTATGAAGATGGAATCTAAATTAAACTTCACTGAATTAAAAAAAGAAAATTAAAATACATTTTACCCATCATGTTAGCCATGTCAGCAAAAATGTGGGTTGTTAGGCATCCAAAGAAATAATTTTTTTTTTTTTACCTTGCAGAAAGCATTTTTTACATAACGTTCTTGTGGGGATCAGGGGCCCTGAATTTTACCCAAATTCCTGCTGTGCTTGACTCTTCACATCTCTCTTCCTATCAAACCAGTATTCAGTTGGGTTGTGTTTTTCATATTAGCTAGTTGGGTTGCATTGCTCATATTTTATAAGAATGAAATCATAAGAGGAAGAAGAGGTGGTCAAAAATGTAGGGAAATCAGAGAGAACTTACCTAAATCAGTTTCTGTAATCCCTAAAATAAGAAGTGTTTTAAACCTCATTTCCTAAATAGGAGTGTACTGACTCTACAATTATGGAAAATGGTGATCAATTCAATACTGTATATTATTAATATTATATTGTGATGTGCCAAGTTTGAATGGGAACAGGAGGTTTAAAGTAAGGTCATTAGCCTGATTGGCTGAATTGTTTAAGTGATTGCCTATTATGATGATTGTATATATGAAGATTTAAACAAAGCCAAGCTCCCACTGCTCCCTCCACCAAAAAGAAAAAAAGGATAAAAGTAATTTTTTAAAGTGTATTACAATGACTGAGCTATGCTGCAGTAAAATAGATTTCCCAAGTCTTTGGCTTACAACAACCAAGTTTTGTTCCTTACCTCTAACAGTTTGATATGCATTGAGGATGTTCCCAAGTGACTCTTCTCCAAGCGGTGACTCAGTGGTGCAGGGTCTTCCATCCTGCCATTCCACCATCTTGGAATCTTTTGATTCTGATTCTTTGAATAGATGACAGAGAGAAGGACCAAGGAGAAAGTGCTCCCATTCTTAATGACCTAGGGCTAGAAGAAACAGATCCCTTAGATTCAAGAATTACTAATGTGACCTGCCAAAAGATGCTTAGTAACTGGATATTTGGAGAAGATTAAAAGCCTGTGCCACCAGCAGTAAGTGAATTGTTGCCTCCTAGTTGGAAGAGTTTATTCCCATGAGAGAGCTCTTACACCTTCTGTAGCAGCTTGGTGCCCTGGGGGTCACCTGCATGAGTGCCCTAAGGAAAATGAATCTGTCTACAGAGCCAGTGAGTTCTAACATCAAACTCAACTCTTTTTTTTAATTATTATTTTTTCTTTTTATTTACTTAGTTTTTTGAATTTTTATCACTAAGTCAACTGCAAATTATCAGTTGTCAAAATGTCACTTCAAGAAGTTTGTTCAGGGGCAGCCTGGGTGGCTCAGCAGTTTAGCACCACCTTCAGCCCAGGGCCTGATCCTGGAGACCCAGGATCGAGTCCCACATCGGGCTCCCTGCATGGAGCCTGCTTCTCTCTCTGTCTGTGTCTCTCATGAATAAATTAATAAAATCTTTTTAAAAAAGGAAGTTTGTTCACATCAGAAACTCAGCTATCCTTTCAATCACAGTCCCCTGCCCTTTGGTCACATTTTATATGAACTAACACATGCATTCATACATTAATACAGGACATGCATGTATCCTGATGCTGCTGCTTGCTTGAGAATTGAGCCATCTGCTTCTGGACTTTTAGTCACCTGTTCCTTTCTCCCATAATCACTGCTCTATTCTGACTCCAAACCTTACTTGAAAGTCTTCATTTCTTCAGACACATTTTGAATGAATGTGAATGTAAAGTCACATAGCTTCGCTTCCATTGTGAAGCCATCTTTGAGCCTATCTGCTACGTAGTCATTGATTTAACAGGTGTTTATTTATTGAGCATCTCTTAAGTGACAGGCAGTGTTTTAGTCCCTAAAGAACTAGCAACAAACAAAATAGATAGATCCTCTCATCTTGTGGAGTTATTTCTCAGTTGAAGGAGATATAGTAAAGAAAAAAAATCACCAATTCAATTTCTTAATCACTCAATTTCTTACTCCCCAATTGTAATAATGGCTATGACAACAATAAAGTAGGGAGATGGGCTGCTTTCACTTGGGCAAGGCCTTTTTGAGAAGGTGACATGTGGGCTGACACTTGAATGTGCGCTCTTTCCTCCTTCAGGGGCCCACGGCAGTGTGTTCCTAGTACTTGTAAAATTGTTCTCATAATCTACACCATATTTATTTTGCATCTGCCTTCTGTTTTAATCTGTGAGACTGTGAGCTTTTTGAGGGCAAGAGTTATGTTTTACTTGTCCCTTATATAGAAATAATTTTAAATTTAATTAAATAATTAATGCCTAAAGAGCACTTAGTAGGTGCTCAATGAATGGAAACTTTCCATTTAGTGAACACACACACACACACACACACACAGAGGATAGGTGTGTTCAGACATGGCTGTTGGATTTGAAGAGAATGGTACTAACTAGGCATCATCAGAAGTAACTCACAGTGTTAAATGTGGTTTGTCTAGGTTGACAGTGAGTCAGTTTCTCTGTGGCATCTCTCAAGTCAAACAGCATATTGAGAGTCATTTCTACTTCCTTTGTTTGTCATTCTGAACACACAGCTAACCCAGAGAATTTTCTTAGCATCCAAGGACATTTCTTTATGTAATTTACTGGCTAGGGCTCATGCTTAGAAAAATAGAATAAAATGTATTCTTCTACAGACCATGACATCTTGCTTAAGACTCAATTGGGAGCAGGCTAGACAGCTCTAGCTATTAATCAGTATGGTCTTGGCCAGTTTCTGGGGTATTGAGCGGAGAAGGCCATGCTGGATTGAATGCCCCTGCCATTACAAGGCAAATTATATATAATACTGTTGTTGTTGTTGTTGTTTTTGTTGTTTTGTGTCTGAACAAAGCCTTTGACATGTCTTAGTTTATATAACCCTCCCACCAGCTGTATGAAATTGATTCTGTTTTACCTTCATTTTCCACCCAGAGAACTGAAGCTTCTCAACCTTAAGAAACTTGTCAAGGTTCCAGAGCTGGTAAGGGGCAGAGCCCTGTTCAGAATGAGATGTCTGATTCCAGAGCTCACATGTGACATCACTACTCTTAAGATAGATGTTCTCTTCACTTGGCACTGCTTCTTCTGTTTAAGGTAGGGGACATTTCTCAGGACTTTCTTCGCCTAAGGTTCCAGGTTAGAGCCAGAAGAGGACCTCGTGTGAGATTTGGGAAGTGGAAGTGAAGCTCAGGTGTCCTCACGTTGGAAAAACAGACACTATGCCGAACGGTGCCAGCCCCTGCGTTCTTCCTGTTGCTCACGCACTCTGTCTGTTTCTGCCAACCGACAGCAGCCTCAGGCCCACCACCAGGTGCATGGCTGCAGGCTGCAGGTGTGAACTGTGAAGGAGTGACCAATTCCCCAGAGGCCAGGGTTTCCCAGACCTCTCCAAGAACTCCACCTTTGTGGTCCCGTGCTAATAGCCAGGTGCACACAGCTTCTCCTATTTCCCTGTGAGCTCCAGCTTATCCCCCCTCACCAGTTCATCAGGTGGATGTCGCTAGAGACTCTGACTCTCTAACACCCACTTTAAGACTTTCACTTTCCCTTGGTATAAACAACAATTCTATTTAATCCTATATACTCATAGTACTCATAGAAGCTCTGTTGACATAACTGGTGCACATGTGGAATGGAAATGATAAAAGATAAATAATAAGACCACCAGTCCCTGCTTATGTTCCAACCTCATGGGGTGGAACCCTCATGGGGAGGCTTATATTCCAGACTCATAAGGGCTCTATATGTACTACCTGGTGATTATTCAGATTCATTCTTTTTTTTTTTAAAGATTTATTTATTTATTTATTTATTTATTTAGAGAGAGAGAGAGAGAGAGAGGCAGAGACACAGGCAGAGGGAGAAGCAGGCTCCATGCAGGGAGCCCGACGTGGGACTCGATCCCAGGTCTCCAGGATCACACCCCGGGCTGCAGGTGGCGCTAAACCGCTGCGCCACTGGGGCTGCCCTGTAGATTCATTCTTACCTGAAACCATTTCTGAGTTACTGTGGCTATCCTTTTAGCAAAGAAGAGGCTGGTTTCGTATAAAAGTTATTTGTGGCTAACAACACTAGCAAGGTGACTTTGCCAAACACGTAGAGCTTTGGTGCTGATGGACCTGCCTATGTGATTGACCTCCCTAGTGCTTTAGTCCCTTCGAGGGATGATTTTCATGAGTCCTTAATGACTGAACCTACATGGTGACATGTATCCCTCATTTTGCTGGAACTGAAAGGTGTTAATCAAAACCTTTATGAGATGACTCGCCAGGTATGTTCTTGCCAAACTAAGATTTGGTGTTTCAGAGAGCCCCTGTGTCAAAATGAATAGAAACTTCACATTTTACTTCCCATCTTTACAAATCTCTGTTCCCTTCAATAATGACTTTATAGCTCCAGCTCTATGGACTGTGTGGTAAATATTTTTATGCAAAAAAATTAACCTTGCAGAGGACAAGCATTGTCCTTGTTTCCTGAAGATGTTCATGAGAGTCTCATTATTCACGGATGATGAAGCTGTTGGTGCCGTCATTATTAATTAACTGTGATTGACTAAGTGATCATGCCAGGCTGTGTCCTTATACCAACACCCTGCTTCTATCTCTCTTAAGAAGTTTCCATGTATGGGGCTATACATCACCGCATATCCAGAGGCAGGAAGCTATATGCAACTCTTTTGTATTTCACCACTCCAATTAGTCACATTGTGTGAACCCATAGGCCTTCAAAGCTTTGTCTGCAAAAACTATCGATTCCCAGTAATTGGATACTGTACCCACCTATGCCCTCCATTTGAGAAATTAAAAAGCCCACCTTACAGGAACACCCAACCCTCATTTGACCTCATAGAATTAAGGGATGTGGAATCCAGGCCCAGGGTATTCAAAAGGAGCTGCATGTCATTATGGGCAGAAGAGGGACCAATGATTCTGAAAGTGGATACCCCATAACCCCTTTTGAGGCAATAGTGTAATGAAGTGTCCGCTGCTCCACCAAATGAATCCTTGACACTATTCCTTGATCACTATGAGCCCATAGGTCCAACACCTAACTCTCTACCTCCCATAAAGAAAAAAACATAGTAAACTGTAGATGAATGAATGGCAGATGAAAAAGTTTGTGAGAATCCATCCACATGAAGAGGATTTCCCTTCTCAAAGGGAAATGACTTAAATCACAGCATAGAAATAGGTAGTTTCAAGGGACTTGAATGCCTATTTATTATGTCCTCCAAGGTAAGCTTTTTACCCATTTCTACCTAGTGAAAATATGGCATTTTAGACTTCCTTCATTGAGAGATATGGACAGATGGGTGGCCCGAGTGTCTGCTCAGTCACTCATTTGACTTTCCAATACAGTCCAAACAGTACTTGCAAGACAGGCAGGTTTTCAGGTACAGGGATGTAAGTTTGAGAGGCAGACCCTTGTTTGACTGAGGGTATGTGTTTCCAGAACACCTCCCTGAGACTGGATGTGCAACAGTACATGGTCATCAGATCCACCAATCCACCTAGGAAGAGTCAGGTTCTTGCCTCATTGTCCCAACCTTGCAGCCAAGTAAGTTCCCATAGCACAGCATTCCCTTCTCCCTTCGTTCAATAAGTGCATATGATTCCAGCGGCAGTGGCTATGACAGCAATGATGATGGCGATGATGATGGTGAGCACTTAAGAGGGGCTTAATATGGGCTGAGGCCCCCTTTTAAAGATATAATCTTCATGCAGTAACAGTTGTTTTTCTCATTTTTATAGATTAAAAAAGAAACTAGATCTTAGATTAAACATTTTGCTAAGGTTAATTAGAGCTTGATGGGCTTACTTGTTTGATCCTTTGCATTCTGAGGAGAGCACTCTTGTTTTCTTCTATTCTGACTAATTGAAAATCAATTCCTTCTACCAAAGGTTTGAGAAATACCTATTTTACATCTCCTTCAAAATCCATAGGAAATATGAATCTAAGTTCATTACATTCCTTTCCAGTTTTTCTTGGTATGATTCAGATTGCTTCATTGGGCCATGTTGATCAATAGCATAATGGAGTAAAGATGTTTTTAAAGCCACAAAGATCAGCACAGCATTATTTATAACACTAGCCATAGACACATATGTATCTTAGAGTGTTTAAAGCACTCATCATATTTCTAAAATTGAAATTACCCAAACAACATCATTAAGGAGGAAAACAAAAATGTATAAAATTAAAGCGATCTTTGGAATGACACATACGGATTTTGTGACAAGCTGTGGGCTATGTCAGGAAAGGGTCATTTCTGGTTCTTTTATAAATGATGTTTGGGAATTCTTCCCACGGTTGTTAGAGATGGATGCAGAGCATCAGTTCTTAGTCTGCATCTCTCTGCCAACCCTGTGATCAGCAGGCTCCATGTGCTCCCTGTAGAAAATGGATTTGGGCAAGAGCTCGAATATCCTGTTATATCATCTTACATGGCTTTCATCTTTGACTGATCAGAGTGCCAGACCTTAGAGGCATGAGGCAGTAGTGTAAAAAGACAAGGTAAAGAAAAGGGGTGAGTGTTTCATGGCAATGCGAAGCCAAAGGCGTTTTTCACGTGTGGCGGTTCCCCCACAGAATTTGGCCAAGCAATTTGATTCCCAGGCCATCTCCCACCTCCATGACCATACCTGACCCAGACCTGTGGGATATTCAGAGAAGCGGTAGGATTCATAGCCTCCTTGGCTCTGGACTGGCTGTTTGGGTACAAGCACAACATAACTCAACCTCAGGAAAGAGAACAGTTATGGGGGCACATGCTGGACGATAAGAAGACCACTTCTTGTATTATTCAGACAGGTCCTGGGGCAGGATTGAGTTCTGTGAATGCCAAACAGCCCAGCCGTAAGATGGATGAGCATTCTGGTCTCTCCTTCCGGCCTTGCCAGACTATTTCTAGGTCTAGTGTGTTTCCTGCTTCCTCCTGGTGACATACATTGGCTTTGTAGGCAGCCACACAGATTCCTATTTGCCCCTACCTGGTTTAACAACATCCTGCTGCAGGCAAAGCATTAGGCCTCAGGGTACCACCCACCAGATTACCCGACAGTGACTCTACTCAGTTTCCTCTGTTTCTCCTGAGTCATCTCAGAGATGTTTACTATCAGATTTATTTCACTGTGTCATCTTTGTTTCAGCTGGATTTTGTGAGTTAAGCTTTTGTATTTAGGAAGCAAATGGTTTTCATGCTAATTTCCCCCTAAGACTCTTTAGGCAACGTGTAAGCCAATATTTACTTTGCTCTAAGTTATAAGAATAATGATATTTATGCTAAACACATTAGCTTCTTTGGGCCTTTTTCCTATTTCTAAGATGTATGTTCTTATAAACATACCTAAAGAATTTGGGATAAACATACTCCTTTTCTTCTTTGCTCATTGGATATCTATTAGATTATCTATAATAAAGTATTCAGTTGTCTTTCAGTCAGCCAGAAAAAGAAACAGAGGAGACCGGTGTGCTATGGGTCTATGATGGAGTTGAAAGGCTTATGAGGTCATGGCCCTGAAGGGTGCTGGCACAGTGACAACAGACCTGTGGGTGGGAGACTGTTACAGAGGTTATGTCTAAAGGTGTAGAGTCACACAGAGCTGGGGTTCAATTCTTGGTCTGGTATTGACTGGCTTTGTGACTTAGGCCTCCTAATCTCTCTCAAGCTTGGGGTTTGCAACAATAAAGAAATTGATTTTATGGAGGTCATAGGGTTAGTGAAAGGATGATATGAATTTGTACCAAAAGGTACTTACTGCTAAGTTCAGGGTATGTTAAGTATTCATTACAAGGTAGCTTTTATTAATATGAAGGAATTTAGTGAGGCACCTGGCCAATGTCTTATAGGCTATTGTTGACTCAGACCCTGACATCAAGACTTGTGTGAACCCATATTTGGATTTACAGTTACAAGAAATTAAGTATCAGCTTTCTACAAGGCATTGACTAGATCACTGAAATCACAGCACAATTGGCTATTTTCACACAGAAACTGTGTCCACAAAGTAATATTTTTGGCCTCATATCTTCCCTTATCCAATTCTTAAATCCTTTTTAATACCACTAGGTACAGAACATCACAGGGGATATTCTGATACCTGTTCTTCCAGCGTGTTTCCTCATACCCACCCTCTATTTATACTCACAAACATGCACACAATGTATTACATAAAATCAAACGGGATAATAACATGCATCATCTTTTAGAGCCCTTTTCTTCACAGAGTAAAATGCTGATAGTATTTTCCGTATCCATAAAGATTGTTCTACCTAATTAATACTGTACAGTGTCAAAGTTGACTTCATCAGTTGTTGGAAGTTTATTTCTACTTTTTAAATTTCCTCAATGACATTTTGATAAGGATCCTGAAATATTTATATGTGTACTTGATTGCTATTATGTTCTTACAAAAACTTGTAAATGCGGAAATGTGGGTTCATAGAATATGTACACTTTTTTTAGGGCTTTAGTTGCATCTTGCAAAATTTTCCATCAGAAATTCTAGACCAGGGATCCCTGGGTGGCGCAGCGGCTTGGCGCCTGCCTTTGGCCCAGGGCGTGATCCTGGAGACCCGGGATCGAATCCCACGTCGGGCTCCCGGTGCATGGAGCCTGCTTCTCCCTCTGCCTCTCTCTCTCTCTCTGTGACTATCATAAATAAATAAAAATTAAAAAAAAAGAAATTCTAGACCAATATTTATTCTACTAGGTGAATTCCAGTTTCCCCTCACAATTGCCAGCTAGGCTATAGTCATTTAAAAATGCTTGCCCGTTCGAAAGATGAAGTTGGTACTTCAATCTTACTTTGCTTTATGTGTCTTCGAACATTTTCACACATTTATTGGCTTCTCTTTAGTGAACTGCTTTTTCTAAACTTTTCCTTTATTAAAAAATCAAGGAGTTGTGGAATGAAGTTGGGAATACAATTCCTTTCAAAATATTTTGTTGGCTCTCAGGACTGAGAGTAAGCAAAACATGACGGTAGCTGTAGACAGTTGTTTTTTCACAGCAGAAGCATTGCCCTGTAGAACACCGCGGGCCCTCGATATGCCAGGTGTGCTGTAGACAGTGGATGGTGGTGAGAATGGGGTCTCCCAGTAGTAACAAGTGGTGATAATTAAGGACTTAGGCCCTAAATAGCCACCATAGACAACAAATAACTCTTCCATCCTAAAATACAAAGGTTTATTATAGGCCACCAGTGAATGCTACCTGCACCAATTTCTGGAATTTTATCGGGAATCTGGGAAAACATTTATATAAGTCATACTTACAGAGTCCTAAGTTAAGAGTCATATAAAGAAACTTGGGAGCTAAGATGTATATAGAAATATCATGGGCAGCCTGGGTGGCTTAGCGATTTGGTGCCGCCTTCAGCCTAGGACGCGATCCTGGAGACCCGGGATCAAGTCCCACATCAGATTCCCTGCAAGGAGCCTGCTTCTCCCTCTACCTGTGTCTCTGCCTCTCTCTCTCTCTTTCTCTCTCTGTCTCTCTCATGGATAAATAAATAAAATATTTAAAAATAAGTAAATAAATAAATAATAAAAATATCATATATATTATATACATAATATATGAGAGGACACACATATACTTAATAAGAACGTCAATCTTTTCATCATTTCTGTTTCTATTTTATAGGAGGTATTTAGACTCCTATAAAAGGTGGTGGTCATGGTGACTTCCATGCCTACGTTGACCCTAGGCTTCACATTGAAAATGGAAACTTCAGAAGGAAGCATCTGCCATAAGGTAATATACCCAGGATATCTTACAGAGCTCACCCATGTATACATCTTATCAGGCCTACACATTCACCCCTCCTGGACCCAAGCAAATTTTAAGTGACAAATCCTGGGGTGTGAGTCTGTGTGAATGTGTTTGTATGTTTCCAGGAATACATGGACAAATTTATGATTATAGGGTGACCATCTCATAACTTGAGGAATCAAGAGTCAAGGGTTGCAAACCTAGATGCCTTAAAGGAGAAGACTGTCCCGCAGAATTTGAAGAATGTAGCTGCAATTTAATTGACTTCCTTTCCAAGATCCAGTGCCAGGTGGAACACTTGTTTGCCTCACCCACGCACCACAAGCCCAGTGCTCTTACACACACACACACACACACACACACACACTCACGGGCACATAAACACACTCCCCTTCCAAAAGCTCTCTGTCTTTCACTGCCAACTCTCACTCACACTTTGCCGGGAGATACAGGATATTGTACCTTCTCTGGCTCTGCCCTCTAGAAAAAATAGAGTAAAAAAGTTAATTTGCGGTAATTACACCCCAGATTTAAGGAGCAACACAGAAGACGACGGCGGCCTATGTTTCAGAGCTGAACAATAATGACACACGCTGGCTTCTGCCGCTTTCTAGCCCTGTGACCTTTAAAAGTGACCTTAAAAAATGTTTGAAAAAAAAGTTACCAGTTTCCTTTTCAGGGAAAAGAGCATTAAAAATAGCATCACCTCCCCAAGGTAGTCATGTGGATTAAATGTGATAAAATGTGCAAGGCAGCCCAGAGTAAGTGTGCTGTGACTTAAGCTCTCATTAGGACGGTTGTTAGGAAACTTTCCAGATAGCTTCTGCAGTTAAGAGGAATACTGGTTCCGAGGGCCACACGGGAGGGAGGGGGGAAGGAAGGACGGGCATTTGTACTATTCATGGATAACACAAGATTGCTAGACATCTCTATAGATTCTGTCCCGCAGCTCCCTTCTGTTGCTACTGGCTGATTCTCAACACAAACATAAGCACCTGTTTAAATTTCCCCTGAAAAAGAACACAAAGACGGTTACCTATCACATTTTAAGAACTGAAGGAGGGAGAGAGTTTACTGAGGTCAGGATGTTGCTCCCAGGCTTAGAGGAGCTGGGGTCTCCCTGCGCTTGCATGCCGTGTGCTCTGCTGGGCCCCCGTCCTTCTGCTGGCTCCTGGGGCCAGGAACCCGGTGGCACACAGCTGAACCAGCGTCGTCTTCACCGGCACAAACATCTCAGACTAACCTATTTGTTGGTCCCTTCATCTCCTCTATGAAAGGGAAAAAAAAAAGTAACAGCTGAGTATTTTTCCTTTTTAATGTTATCTCCACTATAATTACAAAGTAACGTTTATATAAAAAATATTGGAAAATACTTCCCCCAAAATAGAGTAAAAAACTTAAATTGTGGTAAATCATACCACTTGTAGGTCGTTATTAAGATATTAGTATATATCTTTCCAGACTTTTATGTATGTTTTTAAAAGATGGGATAATATTTTAATAGAATATGAATATATGTCCATATAAATAAATAGTTATATTTAAGATAGTCATATTAAAAATATTCTACCTTGGAATGATAGCCTTATTTAACTCACCTCTTATTTTTTGTACATGTGGCTTATTTGTGATTTTTAACTTCTTGTAAATAAGTGAACAGCCTTTTATGAGCCTATCCAAGAGTATTTCTTTAGGAAGAATTAGAATTGTGGGTTAATGTGTGTATGTAGTTCAAAAGCTTCTGATACGTTTTGCCTAGGAAGTTTGCATCGACTTCTACTCCATCAGCAGCATTTGAGCTTTAACTCACTGAGAGTGTAAATGTTAGCCAGTCTAAGCCAGTGGTGATAACTACACTGTCCCTTCCCGGTGATTCGGCTGGCCATGGGTACATGACCCCATCCTGGTCAGTTGAACCTGAAGGGATTCCTTGAGGACTTCTTGGAAGTGGATCACTCTTTGATGAAAAGAAACACAGAAGGAAAAGCAGTCCATTTTTCCAGTTCTCATAGTGGAAGGGGATGTCTAGAAACGATAGGTGCTGCACCCATAATGTGACCACGAGGATCACACATGGAGGACAAGAGGCCATGTGCAAAGAATGACAGAGATGGAAAAAGTGGGTCCTGGACAGCGTGGTGAGTCACTAGGTTAACTCGCAGTGATCGACTCCAGGCCAAATTCTTCTGTGTGAGATAATAAATATGCTGATCTTCTGAGCTACGTTTTCACCAGGTTTTCTGTAATTGCAATGAAAAAGATCCTACCCTTCATAAGTAAAACTGATATATAATGGTTTTCTTTTTCATTTTCTTGATTACAGTGAACTTGAACTTTTTCTTTTCTTTCTTTTTTTTTTTTTTTTAACTTGGTCACTTAGATTTCTTCTTTGCTAGATTACCTCTTATGTCTGTTTTTGTTTTTCTATGGGACCATTCCCTTCATAGTGATTTACAAAAATATCTTTATATTTAAAATATTAACACTCTGTTGTAAATGTTACATTTTTCCTACTTCCAAATTTTTCAATATGTTGAAGCCTAAAATTTTTCTCTATTTAACATTAATTTTTTTCTCATTTTCATTTGCTTTTAGGTGTAGTGTTTTATCACACAAAGAACAGATACTCATCTTTATTTTGCTCTAGTTCTTTCATGATCTAATTTTTCCATTAATTGTTTAGCATGCATTTTGGTGAATAATATGAAATAAAGATGCAGATTTTTTAAATGTAGGCAAATTCTAACACTATTTTATTTAGAAAGGACAAAACTTCCCCTGTTGATTTGTGATATCCTTGTCTATATCAGTACTATCCCTGGGCCTGTTTTGAAATTTTCTGTTCTTTTTTCATGGATACCTATCTGTTCTCTTACACTAGTGTCATAGTGCTTTAGTGACTGTAACTCTTTAATATAGTTAATTTTCAGACACTATAAACCTAGCTTCACTGTAATTTTATAAACACTTTTCATATACTCTCACTGACTTTAAATGTTTTAAATCATGTTTAAAATGTCCCTCAAAATTCTACTAGGCTTTTTAAAAGATTTTATTTACTTATTCATGAGAGACACAGAAAGAGAGGCAGAGGCATAAGCAGAGGGAGAGGCAGGTTCCCTGCGGGGAGCCTGATGCGGGACTTGATCCCAGGACCCCGGGATCACGACCTTGAGCTGAAGGTAGACTCTCAACTACTGAGCCACCCAGGTGCCCCTACTAGCCTTTAAAAAAAATTATATTAAAATAATAATGTAAAGAGAAGTAACTTATTTACAATATAGTGACTTCTTATTCAGGACTGCATTTCACTTGCCACATCTTCTTTTTTTTTTTTAATTTATTTTTTATTGGTGTTCAATTTACTAACATACAGAATAACACCCAGTGCCCGTCACCCATTCACTCCCACCCCCCGCCCTCCTCCCCTTCTACCACCCCTAGTTCGTTTCCCAGAGTTAGCAGTCTTTACGTTCTGTCTCCCTTTCTGATATTTCCCACACATTTCTTCTCCCTTCCCTTATATTCCCTTTCACTATTATTTATATTCCCCAAATGAATGAGAACATATAATGTTTGTCCTTCTCCGACTGACTTACTTCACTCAGCATAATACCCTCCAGTTCCATCCACGTTGAAGCAAATGGTGGGTATTTGTCATTTCTAATAGCTGAGTAATATTCCATTGTATACATAAACCACATCTTCTTTATCCATTCATCTTTCATTGGACACCGAGGCTCCTTCCACAGTTTGGCTATCGTGGCCATTGCTGCTATAAACATCGGGGTGCAGGTGTCCCGGCGTTTCATTGCATTTGTATCTTTGGGGTAAATCCCCAACAGTGCAATTGCTGGGTCATAGGGCAGGTATATTTTTAACTGTTTGAGGAACCTCCACACAGTTTTCCAGAGTGGCTGCACCAGTTCACATTCCCACCAACAGTGTAAGAGGGTTCCCTTTTCTCCGCATCCTCTCCAACATTTGTGGTTTCCTGCCTTGTTAATTTTCCCCATTCTCACTGGTGTGAGGTGGTATCTCATTGTAGTTTTGATTTGTATTTCCCTGATGGCAAGTGATGCAGAACATTTTCTCATGTGCATGTTGGCCATGTCTATGTCTTCCTCTGTGAGATTTCTGTTCATGTCTTTTGCCCATTTCATGATTGGATTGTTTGTTTCTTTGGTGTTGAGTTTAATAAGTTCTTTATAGATCTTGGAAACTAGCCCTTTATCTGATATGTCATTTGCAAATATCTTCTCCCATTCTGTAGGTTGTCTTTGAGTTTTGTTGACTGTATCCTTTGCTGTGCAAAAGCTTCTTATCTTGATGAAGTCCCAATAGTTCATTTTTGCTTTTGTTTCTTTTGCCTTCGTGGATGTATCTTGCAAGAAGTTACTATGGCCGAGTTCAAAAAGGGTGTTGCCTGTGTTCTTCTCTAGGATTTTGATGGAATCTTGTCTCACATTTAGATCTTTCATCCATTTTGAGTTTATCTTGGTGTATGGTGAAAGAGAGTGGTCTAGTTTCATTCTTCTGCATGTGGATGTCCAATTTTCCCAGCACCATTTATTGAAGAGACTGTCTTTCTTCCAATGGATAGTCTTTCCTCCTTTATCGAATATTAGTTGCCCATAAAGTTCAGGGTCCACTTCTGGATTCTCTATTCTGTTCCACTGATCTATGTGTCTGTTTTGTGCCAGTACCACACTGTCTTGATGACCACAGCTTTGTAGTACAACCTGAAATCTGGCATTGTGATGCCCCCAGATATGGTTTTCTTTTTTAAAATTCCCCTGGCTATTCGGGGTCTTTTCTGATTCCACACAAATCTTAAAATAATTTGTTCTAACTCTCTGAAGAAAGTCCATGGTATTTTGATAGGGATTGCATTAAACGTGTATATTGCCCTGGGTAACATTGACATTTTCACAATATTAATTCTGCCAATCCATGAGCATGGAATATTTTTCCATCTCTTTGTGTCTTCCTCAATTTCTTTCAAAAGTGTTCTATAGTTTTGAGGGTATAGATCCTTTACATCTTTGGTTAGGTTTATTCCTAGGTATCTTATGCTTTTGGGTGCAATTGTAAATGGGATTGACTCCTTAATTTCTCTTTCTTCAGTCTCATTGTTAGTGTATAGAAATGCCACTGACTTCTGGGCATTGATTTTGTATCCTGCCACGCTACCGAATTGCTGTATGAGTTCTAGCAATCTTGGGGTGGAGACTTTTGGGTTTTCTATGTAGAGTATCATGTCATCGGCGAAGAGGGAGAGTTTGACTTCTTCTTTGCCAATTTGAATGCCTTTAATGTCTTTTTGTTGTCTGATTGCTGAGGCTAGGACTTCCAGTACTATGTTGAACAGCAGTGGTGAGAGTGGACATCCCTGTCTTGTTCCTGATCTTAGGGGAAAGGCTCCTAGTGCTTCCCCATTGAGAATGATATTTGCTGTGACTTGCCACATCTTTTAAGTCTTATTTGATTCCCCACCCCCCCAGTATCTTGTTTTAATTTCCTTCATGTAGGTCCTATCTATTAATCCCCCCCCACCAATGATTAGATGTTTGCAAAAGTGGTACATTTGCCTCCATGGTTATCAGAGAAACAATCACTGTTTTTTAAAAATTGTATGATACAGATGTCAGTAGCAACACTTCAGTACTAAATATAGCCAGTTAATTATGCAGCTCTCAATCTTTCAGAAAATATTAATGCATATTAGACAGGTATCAGAGTAGACACTTAGCTATCTTTTGGTGTCCTTAATGTTACGAACTTCCTGCTAATGCCAAGGTGGTAAACAATCTCATTTGAGAAGGAGAAAAAAGATACTATCCATCCAATAAACCTAAACTCTCTGAGAGGTCAGGCAGGTTAAGATGATCATATTGATTACCAGATTTCAGCCACAACTCCCTTTTATATACTTCACTTCAAATCATATAGTATGAATACTACCATTTTTACTAAATTGCTTAAAAATATTTGTAAGTAAATCTCCCACTTGGCATTATTTACATAAAACTAAGACTGTTTTATAGCACAAGATAAAAGAGTTGTGTTTGGAGGAAATTTGAAAATACCAAGCAGAATCCTGCTTTCTTGTAAGAAACTCAGCCATGTTCTGAGGAGTCCCAGTCCCTTCCTCCTGTCTAAACAAATTCCCCAAAACTCAAAGTTATTTCTTACCTGTTTCCAACTTTCAAGGCCTTACCATTCCCTACATTACAAATTAAAAATGTCATTTTGATTTCTTTAATGTTCTTTTCCCTATATATTTTTTAGTTATGTTTTCTGGTGGTTGCTCTAGGGTTTACTATCTGCGTTAACTTAGAGGAGAGTCTGCGTCAAATGTGTATTAGCTTAATTACAATATTATATAGAAACATCATTCCTGGGGTGCCTGCATGGCTCAGTCGGTTGAGCCTCTGATTCTTGGTTTTGGCTCAGGTCATGATCTCATGGATCACGGGATCCAGCCATGTGTCAGGCTCAGGCTCAGCACGGGGTCTCCTGGAGATGCTGTCCCTCCGCCCCTCCCCTCACTCTCATGCTCTCTCTCTCTCAAATAAATAAATATTTAAAAATAGAAGAAAGAAAAGTCATTGCTATAAAGCGTATGTCCTGTACCTCCTTTTCTGTGGTATAGCATTATACATAGTGCATCTACTAATGTTACAAACCCAAAAACATTTTGTAATAGTTGTTGCTTTACCATCTGTAGTAATTTCCTGAGCCCAGTACAGTTTTGCTCCCACTTACCTCGTTTGGTGCCATTATAAGCAAGTATATTATATATGTATTACATTTTGGTATGAGGCCAACATTACATTATATACATATTATTTTATACTGATGCTTTTTAAACAGCTTAACAATAACATACAACCCTCGGACCAACTTACTGTTGCTTTTTAAATCAGTTATCAGAAGGAGAAAAATGTACATATATACTATTTTTTATAATTACCTTTACCAGTGCTTTTTATCATTTGGATTCACATTACTGTCTGAGGTTATTTCCCTCTACCCGAAGAATGTTGTTGAGTATTTCTTGTAAGGCAGGCCTGTTAGCAATAATTACTTTCAATTTTGTTATTTTGGAAAGTCTTTATTTCACCTCCCATTTTTTTCTGAAGAAGTTTGATATATATATATATATATATATATATATACACACACACACACACACACATATGTTTATATATGTTATAAACATATATATACATATACACACATATATAAACATATATGTATATATGTCAAATATATGTGTATATGTGTATATATATATGTGTATGTATATATACACACACACATATTATAGGGCACCTGGGTGGCTCAGTTGGTTAAGTGTACGACTCTTGATTTTGTCTCAGGTCATGATCTCAGGGTCTGGGGACTCTGTGCTGGGCATGGGGCCTGCTTAAGATTCTCTCTCTTCATCTCCTTCTGTCTCCCCCCGCTCCACTCTGTCTCTTAAAAAAAAAATGCATCCAATATCTTCAAGAACACAAACTTTTTAAACTCCAGTATAATAATGTACGGTGTTATATTGGTTTCAGGTGTACAATATCATGATTCAACAATTCTGCACATTATTCAGTGCTCATCACCTCCAGTTTTGAAAGATAATTTGGCTGGAGATAGATTATTGATGTTTCTTTAATTGAGAATTTTGAATGCCATCCCACCATCTTCTGGCCTCCATTGTTTCTACTGGTAAGTCAGCCATATTCTTGTTGGGATTCCCTTTTAAGTGATGTCATTCTTCCCTTTTTTGTTTTCAGGATTTTCTGCTTGTCTTTGATTTTTCAGAATTTTTTACCATGATAAGTCTGTGGATCTCTTTGTTTTTATCATACCTGGAATTGATTGAGCATCCTAAATGTGTAGGTTGTTTCTCAATAAATTTGGGAGCTTTTCTGCTATTAATTTTTTGGAATATTTCATCTACTCCTCTCTCTCCTTTGGTACTTTCTTTTCATGCAGTTAATGCATTTGATGGTATCCCACATTTCTCTGAGCTCTGTCCACTTTTTTCTTTCCTTTTTATGCATAAGATCTTATGGCTTGCATAAGATCTACTGATCTGTCTTCAAGTTTGCTAATTCTTTCTTTCTGCCAGTTAAAATTTACTGTTGCATCCTCTAATGATTTTTTAAATTTCAGTTATTGTACTTTTCTTCCTTTAAAAAAAAAAAAAAAGACTGTCTATTTGAGAGCGTAAGGGAGAGATCAGGGGCAGGGGCAGAGAGAGAGGAAGAAGCAGACTTCCTGCTGAGCAGGGAGCCTGATGCAGGGCTCACTCATAAGATCCCAGGGCCATGACCTGAGCTTAAGGCAGATGCTTAACCGACTAAGCCACCCAGGTGCCTCTATACTTTTCAACTCCAGAATTTCCACTTCGTTCACCCCCCTTTTTTATATAACTTATGTCTCTTTATTGATATTTTCTATTTGATCTGACATTGTTATTGTATCTTCCTTTACTTCTTTAGTTTTGCCATCCTCTAGGTCTGTAACATAGTTAAAATGGCTATTGGGAAGTCCTTTTCTGCCATATCTGAGATCTGATCTTTCACAGGCAGTTTGTGTTGCCTGATTTTCTTTTTTCTTTTTTCTTTTATGTTTTCAGTGTGGCAGCTCTGGGCATTAGTCTCCCTCCTCTGGAGCTTGTTGTTATTATTGGCTTGTTTATATTTTAGTGACTGGCTGGGTTATTGTAGTGGAATGTATCCCCCCTTCCACACAATGTAGTTAATTAAGCCTCTGATGTTGCTCCTCAGAAAGACACAGCTTTGGTTCGCCCATGTACCTGGGGTGACAAAGGTATTGGTAGGGTTCCGTTTCTCTCTATTCCTGATCATATCCAAATGTACATTCCATTGAATGCTCTATTGCTTTAAACAATTCCCTGGGCATACATTGCATTACAAACTAATCCTGTCAAATTGTGGTTTCTGAAGTTGGTACCATAGTCATCCCACCCACCCACCCACTTATTCACAGGGGATACATTCCAAGACCCCCCGTGGACACATGAAACTGGATAGTACCCAACCCCAAATATACTGTATTTTTTCCTATATACATACCTACAATGAAGTTTAACATATAAATTAGACACAGTAACAGATTAGCAACAATAACTACAAATAGAACAATTAACAATATACTGTAATAAACATTATGTGAATGTGGTTTCTCTCTCTCTCAATAACCTATTGTACTGTGTTCACCCTTCTTCTTTTGATGATATGAGATGTTAAATGCCTGCCTTGTGTGTGACAAGATAAATGAGGGGAATGATGCAGACATTGTGATGTGGCATTGGGCTAGTATTGATCTTCTGCGGATACCTCAGAAGGAAGACCACTGCTCTTTGACTACGGTTGGCCGCAACTAACAGGAGCTGTGGATAACGGGAGATGTCTATATTTGATCTCTGTTCTGACCTCAGAAGTGCTCCTCCCAGAGATTTTATTCCAAGGATTTCTACTCCAAAGTAGGGAGCCTAAAGTACAGGCTGTGTCTTCACTAAATCCGCCAATCTCCTCCAATTGCCTCTTATTACAACCTGCTCTATTCTTGAGGGCACCTTTGAACTTCTCAGCTCTCCTTTGAAAATGAAATCAATTCCTCTGCAAAGTGATTATGAGCTCTCTGTTTTATGGTCTACTTCCCACCTCAGGCAAAAATCTCTCTGCCAGGGCTCTGGAGCTGGGGATGGGGATGATGACAAGCTACCCTCTAAGTGACACAGTTGCTCTAAGAGTTGAGTACTCACTGTGTGTGTGTGTGTTGGGGGGGGGGGGTAAGGACTTTTAGCAGCCTTTGCTCCTCTTGGCCTGCCTCTTACATGGAAGCACTACCTCATGAGCCAGGCAACAGTGATGAAGGGATCAGTATTCTATATGTTCAAGGTAGAGCCTCCTTTTCACAAATGAGGGTTGGGTGGAAGAAGGTAGCTGCCACCTCTCAACTGCATTTAACTGGGACTTAGCCATAGCAACAGATACCTGAAGCCTTGCTCTACCCCCTGACTGGGAGCTGGGGGAAAGAGAGCCCTGTGTTCTTGCGGGGAGCAGTCACAAATGATATCTCTGCCTTGCTGAGCTAGGAGATGGGAAAGAAGGAAAGGTTTTGGTTCAAATAATGCAGATTCTAGAATTTGAACTCAGCATATTTGTAATAAAAAGAACAATTCAGAAAGATAGGGAGGGAAGCATGTAAACCTTGTATGTGCCAAACTTTTATGTCTATATAGCAGTCACAAATAGGATGAATTTCAAAATGAAATCCTGTCTTATAGCTTCTTCACCTACTTTGTTTTGTCTCAGCCCCCATGCATTTAAGACATTCAGTGCAGGCAATAGTTCTAGTCCTAGAATCAGAATTTTAATTCAGGCACAAGACCCCATGTCTCTGATTTCTCATGTAGTTCCCATGACTACATGACTGGACTCATCATCCATGTGCCCTGATTTTTGTCCTCATGCACCCGGGCCCATTAGAGGTCTTTGCCCTTCTTGGAAGACCTCTTCCCAGCTCTTGACCTTCCTTCCTGCGTGAGGTGGGGCAGGTATAGGAATACTTGTGGGCTGCATATCTGCTTTGAAACAAGATAAAAATAGAGAGCAGAGGGTTTAAGCAAGTTCCCAAAGGTCACACAGCTGGTAAGAGGAAAACCAGAATCTGATGTTAAGAAGTCTCGTTAGCATCAGTGCTCTTAGCTACCACCTTCTTCCTTCCTCTCCTAGCAAGTGTTCAACCAGCATTGGTTCCCCATTCTCTCCTTTTATATAATGAACTCTGTCTGCCCTGGCAGTGAGGACCTGATTTATATTTGGAGTCATGAAATACCAGACTGGTTCAGGCCATTTCTCTCAATCTCAAAAACCCTTACACCAGGGATTCTCAAACTTGGCTTCCCATTGCAATCACCTGGGGAGCTGTAGAGAATAGTAATATCTGAGTCTCATCCCCAAGATTCCGAGGGTATTGTTACTGGCTATGTCCTGGGTATTAGGATTTCTGCAAGTGCCTCAGGTAATTCTGATGTGTAGCACGGCTGACAACCCCTGCTCTGATAACTCTGAGCATAATCTGACTCAACTAGCAAGGACAGTTTCACTCCATCTAACCTGACTTTATTTGCAGACGTTGACGACACAAGCCAACATACATGAAATATATTGGCTTAGGCACCCACATGAAGGGGAGGATGAGGTATGTCACATTTCCCCAACACAGCATCACACATGTGCCAGTAGTTGCCAGATCCCTATTTTCATATGTCTTTCACCACCAGACCCTGGAAGGGTGTGTGTGTGGGTGTAATAGCATGGGGCTGTGTCTCAGACTATTTATCCTAATCCTACAGCTGATGAAGCTGTCACTTTGTAAATTCCATTATAATATGAAGGGCTCTTCTAAAAATAGCATTTTAATCTTCCAAAGTCAGTGCTAATATTGTGGAATACATGTGGCTCCTGTGCACCTATAGTAAAGATAAACACCCTCACTTACTTATCTCCATTTTATACCTGCCGGTGCTCCTGGGAAGCCTTTCCCACCTAGCAGGGACAAGCAAGTGTTTAGCACATGTGGTCTTCACACTGAGGGGTGAGATCTCAGTGGGGCAGTGGGCACAAGGGCTTGTGAGAAGCCTTGGCCACTCCCAGTAAAGTGACCATCTGTGCCCTCCAGGAAGGCTTGCCGCTTTTCCAGGGAAGAATCTGAAATGCAGATGGGTTCCAGCAAGCTATATATCCTGGGCTGCTGCAGGTGAAGAGGGAGCCATGGAAAGTCAGAGCTCAGGATTCCCTCACCCAGCTATTCTGCTAACCTGTTCATGCCACTGAGCACCTGCCCAGCTTCTACAAGGCCCCGGGACTGGCAGTGAGCAAGGCAGGCATGGCTTCTGTCTTATGGGGTTCACAGGCTCATGAGGATGGACATTTAATGTCGAAAAATAAATATAAAACTACAAATTGTAATGAATTCTGGAAACGGGGTGGAGGAGGTGCTGTAAGAGAGAATAATAGAGGGAATCTTGTTGAGTTTGGATGGCAGGTGAGGGGAGGGGCAGCTACCCTGGGCCCAAGGGGTGAGTGGGATGTAGGTGGGGGAGGGAGAGAAGAGTATTCCAGAAAGGGGGCGTTATGGAGGAATGCTTAGCACTCTCCTCAAGGAATTGGCACGACTAAAGGCAGTGAGCAAGGACAAGAAGGATACTAGTAGAAGTGGAAAAGGGTCAGATCACTGAGGGCCTTGCAAACCAGGAGAGGGATTTGGAATTTTATCCTGAAACCCATGGGAAGCTTTAGGCAGTTTGAGTGAGGGTCTGGTGCTGGGGGTGCTGGGGAGGCTGCCTGACCATCATTGGTCTTCTAGGAAGAGGAGGGATTGAAGAAGCACAAATGGATATGAGGTCATCAGAGAGAAGGTATGAGAGGATGGCTTACAGTGTCCTCACCCGTCTGATCCGCCTCACCCCTCTCTTGCCTGGATCCTAGGGGTGAGGACGCAGCAAGTGTGTCCCCTGCACATCCACACCTGTGTTTTCTGTGCCTGGAGGAATGAGGTGGCCAGGGTAGGGGTTAGCTGCTCCTCCCTATTGCCCACCGTCATCCCTGCCAGCCTCGGGGACACAGCAGAGTGGCAGGTGTTTGCTTCTACGCTGACCTGCAGGATTCTTGCCTTTGGGAACATGCCGCCTGTCTGTGCCCTTTGGTGGTGAACAAACACCGGGGCATATTTACTCTCCCCGTCTCTCCTGTCTGTCTCCTCTTTCCAGCCTCTGCTGACGTCTCAGTTCAGGCCCCGACCCTCTCTGACCTGGTTTGCTGCAGTGGATTTCTAACTGTCTCCTCACCGCCTTTAGAACCTCAACGTCTCCTGCTACTCGGGCCCACCTTGACGGCTGACTCAGCTCTCCAAGCCACAGCCTTCAGGACACCACTTCCCTGACTTTTCATGGCTCATCATGGCAGCGTGAATTAAACTGAAGTTCTCAACATCTGCATCAAGTCCCCAGAGTGCCTCTGCCTTTTCATCCACCCCCGCCCCCCGATGGCTGAGCACACAGGGCCACTCTCTGCCCTGGCACCGTGGCCTTTGCTGTCCGTCGCCTGCCTTTGGAGTTGGCCCTGCTGTCCGAGCTGAGCTGAGTGATGCTCGCCACCCGCCACCCGTGAGGGATGAGGGTGTCCTCCTCCTGCTCTTGACTCCTGGCGGCAGCATTGATCTTCGGCGCCAGCCTGTCCTGTGTGTTCCGTGAGGGCTCGAGGCGTAGCTTATTACCACCACCCCCCCACCCCCGCCGCCCGTCTTAGCCCCAGGCTCGGGCAACACGGAGCGCACGTGGCCACGCACACCTGCAGCTTTGTGCCCCCCCTTCCTCACGGGGCGCTGCCAGGTCAGCAGTGGAGCAGCGCTGAGACCCCCCTTCTTTACAGCTAGATGCCTGCTTTCCTTCTCGCCCTGCTTTGTCTCTTGCAGCGCCAGTCACCCCAGCCAGTGTTTTCTAACAGAACGTGGGGCCTCAGGGACTTTTCCTTCTACTGGTGTATTTACAATGTCACCTCCATGCTGTCAGCTGCTCAGCTCCAGTGGTCTCTGTCTCAGTGAGGGAAGATAGAGAAGGACCAGTTCCATTTTCACCTGTCCTACTTGTTAGTGGGCCACAGATTGGTAGTGCGAGCCAGCTTTTTGATTCAGTCCCCCTGAAGGGAGCCAAGAGGCTGCGTGTATGAACCCCTGGAGGTCCACAGGCTCCCAAGTGTGTGGACCAGTGTAAGTGGGCACATCACGAGGCCTTAGCACATCGTTAGCTCAGGCAGAAAGTGCCCCCGACAAAGTGTCCCAAAGCATATTTGTGGCCTCTGAATGGTGTGCCTTCCAACACGACAGCTTCTGGTCACTGATTTCTCCAGTATCTTTGCCAAGTTTTGGGGACATCACAGCTCTTAAATGTCAAAGAAAAGGGGATGGGTGCGACCCTGGACTTAACCAGGGAAATGTCTGATGACAGTTGACAGGCTTGGAGCAATGTTGCACAGAAAGCCGCGCAGTCCCCGTGTCCTGCCCTCCTGCACACACACCTTGTCAGTTTCCAAACTCAAGAACAAATCATGAAAAGACTGACCACACCAGATATTACTAAGGATTTGGAACAATAGGGGTTCTCATACATCATCGGTGGAAACCTAACATCATACAAGCACCACTTGCAAAAAAGGCCGTTTCATATCTTCTAGCTTATGATCTTAGGCCTTTACGCGAGAGAAATGAAAACATCCGTAAGGAGGCTTCTACCCAAATGTACACAGCAGCCTAAGGGTCCTTCAGTAGAAGATGCAGGAACAAACCGAATATTCATACTGTCTGTATTCATACAGTGAAATAGTCACTGCACGTTAACAGAAGGAACACACAGCCAGCACGGAGCATGGTGTGGATGAGCCTGGAAGACACAGGTTTAGGATGAGTGAAAAAGGGGTCATACACAAAGAGGACATATTATCTGATTGCACATAATTCATATGAAATTCTACAACAGACAAAACTAACCTACTATAGAAGACATCAGAGCTGCAATTCCCTCTGAGGGAGCTAAGGGCAGGGATCATCACTGGGGAAGGGTAGAGACAGAACATTCTGGGGCTGGGGTGATGGGTGTGTCGTGTATCTTGATAGGGGCTTTGACTGCTCTGGTGAATGCATTTGCCAAAACCTGGACTACGCATTTACAGCTTGTGCAGGTCATCATACGCAAATTCTCATCAGAAGAAAAAACTTGGTGGGTATTAAACTTCAGCATTCATGCTGGAGTATTGAGAAGGAAGTACACTGTTGTTTGCAATTTACTTTGAAACAAAATGTAAGATGGATCAGTGGAAAGAGGGATGGGTGGTTGGGTGAATATGTGATCCAAGAAGCGGAGCATCAGAGCTAGAATTCAGGTGGTGGTTGTTAGGTGATCACTATAAAATTCCTTCAGCTTTGCTGTGTGGTTGGTATAAGGCTCAAAAGGCTCCGTGTCATGGCCACCCTGACATCGGTTAAAATCAGGAGGGCATCCGGTGGCCCTACCACAGCTTCCCTCCCCGCTCTACTCCAGTGGATAAGGTCCTCTAGCCAAATCTCCTGATCTCGGGGGCCACACACAGTCCTTGTGCTCCCCAAGTAGAGAGTTTCCCTTCCCTGCTGCAGAGTCATTCGGCCAGTCGTATCCTCCCATGAGGCCAAGGGGTACCCCATCTTCTTGATGCCACAAAGCCTGCCCCCATGGCCCCTGCTTCTCCCCGTCCTTACCCAAGCACAGCCCCCATGTGGCCCTGCACAGCATGGTGTGGCCTCCTCCCCAGGTTGTGCGTGTGACTTGGAAACCTTAATCGGTCCAGGATCAGGTGTTTTGGGTTAGGCCATCCCTAGCACCCTAAACCAGGAATCCCTGCTTCGCAGGCGGAATGAGTAAGAAACAATTAAAACACGTCGTATGTTTGCAGCGGTCATAAAATGTTGGGAACACACTTCCCTGCCCAGCAGTGTATGACGTTACAAAGGAGGAGGCATTGCCGCTAACTTTACTGAACCTACAGTTTGCTTAGGGGAATTCGAAATGGCATTAAGTCACACACTGGTGACGTCTGTATGTCACACACCGTATCTGTTCTCTGTCATATAACCCTGGCTTGCCCAGGCTCTGGCAGTGAGTCGAACAGTGTGAGAACCCAGTGTAGCAGGTGCAGTGGCCTGATGCCCTTCAGGGTAGAAAGCCCTCCCCGACTTACTAGCTTCCTTACCTTTTGGCAAATCACTTCCCGTCTCTGGGCCTCTGCACTTTGTCTATAAAAAGGAGCAGGTGCCACAATTCTCCCTTCCAGCCTACCAATCTAAAGACAAGTAGTTTTAGGGCAGCCCGGGTGGCTCAGTGGTTTAGTGCCGCCTTCAGCCCAGGGCAGGATCCTGGAGACCCGGGATCGAGTCCCACGTCAGGCTCCCTGCATGGAGCCTGCTTCTCCCTCTGCCTCTGTGTGTGTGTGTGTGTCTCCCATGAATGAATGAATAAATAAAATCTTTAAAAAAATAAAGATAAGTAGTTTTAGAATTGGCACAAACTACTGCACTTACAATTACCTTATGACAGGAGAAAGGAATGGAGCATCTTATTTCTGGGCCCTGATCCTTGCACTGTAACTTATTTGAGAGATGGTTTATTCTAGTGCCACCATGCCCTCTAATATCCACCTAAACATGAGCCACCAAAGAGCAGGAGTTTAATTGGTTGCCTGACTTAATTGTCTGGTCTTGAGAATTTGCACATTAGCCGGGGTAAACAAAATTAGTTGTTTTTGTGACATGAATAGTTCCCACTGTGAATCACATAGTCAAATAATTGAACCCCCCTTCCCTCTGGACAGTCTTTCAGAGGTGAGCCACAGTTTTCTCCACCTCACAGAAAGGTTAGTGCGAGCACTTCATAGCAGGGCAGGCCACATCTGTGCCATGAAGCTGAGTGTGCGACTAAGCAATCTGGATGTGTGGATAAGATTGTCACACACAGCCAGGACAGATTCCCCGCATGCCTAGGGAGATAACAGCTTTTTCCTTTTATTCTTCTCAGGCTTCATCTCTTTGAAGATTAGTGGAAGATGATGGCTGATCTGGGGCATATTCACTGAGGACAAAACGAGATAGATGATGTTTTGGAGATGTCTACCTGGGGGTACATTAAAATCTGTCTGAAAGCTTGTGGGAGAAAGGACAGTTAATTCTTCATTCTGGGAGACAGTCCTAGGCATTGTCGAGTGTTTTAGCACCATCCCTGGTCTCTGACCGGGAGAGGACAATAGTATAACCCTAGTCGTGGATCAGAAGCATCTGCGAACATGGTCAGTCTCCCCAGTTGAGAAGAACTGTTCTTAAGCTAGGTATTCAAGAACAGTTTGAGTAGGGTGAGGAAAGGAGCTGATGGCCCACCACCCTGACCTCAGATGGCATCAAAAAAAGCTTGGTTTCTAAATACTGCCTCCAAGTTGGCACGCATTTTTTTTAAATTGTGCTAAAATACACATGACTCATAATTTTCCATTTTTAAGTTTACAGTTCAGTGTTCTTAAATCTATTCACATTGTTGTACAACCAATTCCCAGAACACTTTCATCTGCCCAGACTGAAACTATACATCTTCCCTGGGGCCCCCTCTGCCCAGCCCCTGGTAACCATCATTCTACGTTCTGTCTTTAGAAACTTGACTATTCTAGGTACCTCACATAATTGGAATCACACTGTATTTGTCTTTTTGTGATTTATTTCACTTACCATAATTTCCCCAAGACTTATCCGTATTATAGTCTGTGCCAGATTTTCTTCCTTCCTAAGGCTGAATAATTCCACTGTGTGTATCATATATATCACACTTTGTTTATATATTCATTCATCAATGGACACATGGACACTTTGGTTGCTTCCACCTTTTGGTGATTGTCAGTAGTGCTGCTATGAACATGAGTGTGCACATATGTCTACAATGCCCTGCTTTCAATTCTTTGAGGATTATACCAGGAGTGGAATTGCTGGATCGTATGGTAATTCTGTTTTTAATTTTCTGAGGACCTGCTGTGCTGCTTTCCATAGTGGCTGTACCAATTTACATTCACAATGGCAGTGCCTGAGAATCCCATTGTCTCCACATCCTTGCCAGCACTTGCTGTCTTGTTCCTTTTTCTTTTCCTTTTTCTTTTTTTTACAGTAACCATCCTAATGGGTGTGAGGTGATATCCCATTTGGTTTTGATTTACATTTTCCAGATGATTAGTAATGTTGAGCATCTTTGCGTGTGCTGGTTGGCCTGTATATCTTTGAAGAAATGTCTGTTTGAATCTTTTGCCCATTTTAAAAACTGGTTTACTTTGTTGTTGTTGCTGTGTTATAGGAGTTCTTTATATACTCTAGATACTAACCCCTTATTTATAGCTATATGATTTACAAATATTTTCTCTCATTCCATAGGTTGCCTTTTCACTCTGTTAATTGTGTTTTTTGATGCACAGAAGTTTTAAATTTTGATCTAGTCCATTTTAATTTCATTTCTATCGCCTATGCTTTTGGTATCATATCCGAGACATCATTGCCAAATCCAATGCCATGAAGCTTTCCCCTCTGCTTTCTTCTAAGAATTTTATAGTTTCAGCTCTTTTATTTAGGTTTTTGATACATTTTGTAGCATATACTTGTATAATTCATACTATTCTATGCTATAGTTCCCTGAGTCCTGAGAGCCAGGCCTCCACTGATGGCCCTCATCTGGAGTCATGGTTACAGTGATAAGCTAACTTTTGCAGGTTCTTTCTGATTTGCTGCAACTTCCTGTAAGGTCTCTGCACTATTCCCAGGAGTACCAGGGTGGCCTCACCTGTGTACTCAGGCCACTGTAGTGAACTGACATGAACCATTATCCCTCTGACTGGGTACCACCAGCCCAGTGAATGCTACTGCCTTGTGCAGACCTCTCTCTCATCTCCTGCCAGGTTTGCCTCTGCTTTTCCACTAACCACTGCCATTTCCCATAACTCACTGCTGCCACTTCCACCAATTTGCGTGGGACCACCAGCACCATCCTCAAGAGGTGCCAATGCTACGTGGTTTGTTTTATTTTATCATTATAGTGCTTTCATGATTTGCTGACAGTGTCTTCTCTCCTTAAACCCCACACATGAGTGGTGAGGCTAAGTTCAGGACATTAGGTGGCAGGGCAGCACTCCACTCTGGTGACACAGCCTGCTACCTGGGTGAAGCTCATGGAGCCTGGCTCTGCTTTCCCTCTGGATGAATGTTTTTCCATGAGGATCTTTAGTTCCTCATTTAGTTCCTTTAGTCCCCCTGCCTCTCAGTACCCCAGCTTAGTGTTCCACTAAGACACCCACCTGAATTCTATTAGAGCAACTGTGAGCTCAGGAGAGCAGCCTCACTGCCCTGCTGAGGATTTGCTGTGAGTTAGTCACAGCACAGCATACAGCTCCAGTGTAGGTGTTCCCAAGCAAGTAAATAAATCTCATCTATTTGGCACTGATGAAGAATCTCTATTTAGAAGAGATATTTATCATATACCATCAAATATTTACAAGTTAATTTGAATCCCTCAATGAAACAAAATGCAGTATCTAACCGGAAAACCCCAAGAATCCTTCCATTATGTGTCACTATTGACATACTTGTTAATTTTCCTCTAATTGCAGTCTTACCCCTGATATGTTGGCATCTGTGTGGCAGTAATTCAAAGTGCCCTGAGGTGAGGAGGATGGGAAAACAGCACAAAATAAGCTGGCGGTAGAGTCAGGGGAAAAAAGGACCTAGAAATTGCAGCATCTGGCTACCAGCACCTGTTAGGCATGCAGAAAAGTCATGTGGCACCAACAGCCACTAGAACTCGCCCCGTTGCTTGAACAATTTAAGGGAAATTGATCCTTAGATTCCTGGTCCAACGGCCACTAGAACATCCCTCCTGGTTGGACAAACTTCCTTTGTGCCTAGGGCTCTCATTGAACTCATGAATAGGTTTCCCGAAGTTATATATATAATAACAACTGCATTAGTAGTTGAGAAGTGTAGTGAGTATAAATGAGGTGCTGCAAGGAAAGCAGGCAGCACGGTCCCTGGTATTCAGCTTAGAAAATGGTGGTTAAAAAGAAAAAAAATGACAGTAACTTTCTATTTCCTTTTACAACATATGCTGAGGGCACAGTGTGCGTTGGGAGAAAGAAAACAGGCTTTGGAGTCCTACAGTTGTGACCCAGTGGCACTACTTAATAGTTATTTTTCAGTTACCCTGAGAGCCTCGTCTGCCTCATCTGTAAAATGCAGGCATCACCACCTTCAAAGAATTGTTGCCAAGATTGACACAGTGCCTGGCAGAGCACCTGGTTCATCAGCATCATCAGGTAGCAGTAATGCCAGTTGACATTTATTGATCACCAACTGTATGCCCAACACTTGGCTTAACTTCTAAGTAGGTGCTTTTATTATATCTGCTTGACAGATGAGGAGCTGAAATTCGGGGAGGCTAAGGTCACATAACTCACAAACACTCATTTTTTAATTGAAGCCGTAATCAGTTTGATGCTCATGCTCGTGAATTAACCACTCTGCCACATGGACCTGTCCCTTTGTTGTGGGGATTTCTCAGTAATTCAGAAGGAAGGCTAATGAGGGCAGGGATGGGTGAAGCAGGAAAAAGAGAGAGATAGAGGTTAATAGTTCCAGGATGCTCTATGAAGTAGCTGTCTGTGGAATGACTATGGACATGGTGGGGGTACGGGGGGGATGGGGGAGGGGGGGCAGAAAGGGGTATTAGAAAACTAACATGAAACCAAACGAGTAATGGACTGAGGAAACTGAGCAAGTCGTGTGGTTAGAAGGCAAGAGGAAGTCCCTAACCATCTACACAAGAGGTCTTTTCTGCAGGCCACTGTGGATCCATTGGCTCCTTAATGCTTTTAAGAGAGAAATGCAAGCATACCCTTGTGTTGTAATGACTGGATTCAAACAGTCTGATACTTGTGGGAATGAAATCACACCAGGAAGTAGTAAGCCACAGTAATCCAGTATCGCTCATGCTATAGACAGCCTTCTCTAAAATGTTTCATGGTTGAAGAAGAAGGCATGGTTGAGAATCTCAAGACCATAGGAGAAAAATGGAGTTAAGAGAACCAAGGTCACAGGAAACTCTGTGAACACCTTATAAAACTTTCACATTCATCAGTGCAAAATAAATCCAACCTGACTCTTGAAAAAGAGTATCAACTGCATTTAATATATTTTAAATTAATAGTCATTGGTACCATACAATAATTTATGTGTCATGGAAAAGATTTTATATGATCCTTTCTTGGAGCTTCAGAAGAATGCCTGGAATTTCATTATGCTTTGTCACACCTATCGTATCATTTTTCCCTATTTAATTGTCAATCCAAATGTTTGACTCTTTTTTTGTTTGTTTGTTTGTTTGACTCTTTTTTGATGAGATGACTCAGACTTCTTGACTCCCATATCCCTGGTCTTATTGTGGGGCCAGTGACTGAGCCCAAAGCACAGAACACCCATCTGTATGCTCTTAGAGATTTGTACTCAGCTCTGTCTCCCCAGCAGACATCAGGCCATAGGTCTAGGCTTCGGTTGGCTTCCTTTAGTTTTTTTCC
The DNA here is from genome assembly GCF_003254725.2 of Canis lupus dingo. Taxonomy (NCBI): domain Eukaryota; kingdom Metazoa; phylum Chordata; class Mammalia; order Carnivora; family Canidae; genus Canis; species Canis lupus. The sequence continues at coordinate 23,861,669 of NC_064253.1, forward strand.
TCCCTCCCGAGTCTTCACCATAAATTTCCATTCTACTCTCTTTTCTCTTCCCAACCCTAATCTCTCTTTTCCATGATAACAGCTAATAGGAGTGACTCATATGCTACAGTCAAAGTTCTTACGGATGTATAAAAGTTGACACAAACAAAGCTCTGTGCCCTAGTATTTTAAGCATGGGATGTGCTTGTGATTTAGAAAGAATCATAACCTGGTGTTTTGAAATCACAATTGGAAGTTTTTTCATATGTTTTCCCTAGTAAAAAGTTTCTCTACAAATACAGCTTTAGGGATGTCCAGTGAGCTCTTCCTCAGATAAAGCTGGGAAGGTCAGTTCTGTCCACAGCTGCCTCACGGTGGAGCCTCACGCCCCTTCGTTAGAACTATATACAGCATTGATTATCAATGATACTCCTCATACCTATACCTTGCAACTGTGCTATGTTTGGGAAGTTTGTACCTTGGCTTCCTATTTATCTGCAATGTTATTTTCCTAAGGAAGAGTGTTTATATTATCTTACTTGAATAATTAAAAAATATATTTGAAGCAAATGTCAACGTGTGAGAAGATGGACCTTTTCTTCTTTCTGCTCTTCTCCATTTTTCAAATTCTCAAGGTATATGTTCTGGTATTCTCCTATTCGGCTACAATAACTCTTACATAATTTACTGAGTGCTGCTCATGTGTCAAAGATTCTACTAGCACACGCATCATTTCATTTAACTCTTTAAAAAATATATTTTACTTATTTATTCATGAGAGACACACCAAGAGAGGCAGAGACACAGGCAGAGGGAGAGGCAGGTTCCCTGTGGGGAGCCTGATGAGGGACTCGATCCCAAGACCCGGGGATCACGACCTGAGCTGAAGGCAGACGCTCAATCACGGAGCCACCCAGGTGCCCCATTTCATTTAATTCTAATAACAATCCTGTCAGGTACAGATTGTTTTCAGATAAGGACGCTGAGGCTTGCAGGATTTAGGTACTTGTCCAAAGCCATTCATTAAAAAAAAAAAAAAAAAAGGCCAAAGCGGAGTTTCTAAGTCTCTATCTCTGCCTCCAGAACTTACAGCCATAACCTGCATGCTGTAGAAGAATTTCCACCTCTTGTGAAATATATTGCTCTTTCTGGAGTCTGTTGGGCTGAAATCCAGGAAAAGATTCATGCCCTTATATATGCATTGAAATATTTGTTTAGGGACACCTGGGTGGCTCAGTGGTTGAGCGTCTGCCTTCAGCCCAGAGCGTGATCCTGGCGTCCCGGGATCAAGTCCCACATCGGGCTCCCTGCATGGAGCCTGCTTCTTCCTCTGCCTGTGTCTCTGCCTCTCTGTGTGTGTGTGTCTCTCTCATGAATAAATAAATAAAATCTTTTTTAAAAAATAAATACTTGTTTATAATAGCTAAATTTTGTAGATATGGTTAAATAAACACATGCTTATGGCAGATCCTTATACAGCTCTGAAAAATGTTTTCAGATTAACAATATTTAATGTCATGCAGGATAAATATTTACCAAGATATTAATCATAAAAAGCAGGGTATAAAAGTATGCAGAGGAGAAGCCAACTTTGTGACCCTACATGATATAAATGAGAGCACAGAAAGAAAACAGCCTTGTCTGAGTTTTCCAGCTTTGCCTTGTACCACTTTACATGGAGGGTTTGGGAATCATTTCTTGCCCATTAGTGGGTGGGGGTTGAGAACAAAAGAAGACAAGAATAGATATTAGTGAAAAAGTAAGAAACTTTGAGGAGACAGAAGGTAGAGGCTCTTGACTGTCAAGAGGTATAGCCCTAGAATTGGATGCTGTTGAGAAAAGGATTTCTGACCCTGGCAGTTTCAAAGGGGAAACTGACACACTGCGTTTGCAGCAGGCTTAGTGAGTCAGGGGCCTGGATTTCACCATCCCTGAGGAATCTGATCCACGTCTTAAAGGCTCAAGCATGATTACGGAGGGAAAGCGATTTGCTTTCATGCCTCCTTCACATCACCTTCGTGGCCAGTCTAGTCTTCAGCATCCTCTTTCTGTCCCAGATTATCTGGGAGCACAGTCACCCTGCAGAATTTGGCTGCTTGCATTTTACAGAAACAATTTAAGGGAAATTGACCTTAGATTCCCAGTGAATTGCTTCAATTTCTGCCTCAATACAATCTTACCCTCTGGCTACTTACAGAAACAATGATGAAGCCTACTTTCTCCAGATTTTTAAAAAAAAACAGTTAAAAATAGAGTTGCTAGTATTAAAAAAAAAAAAAACAAATAAGTGGTTTCCATTGAAGTAAGTTTTAAAGTGAGTAGCGTTTAGGGGCACTGAGTGGCTCAGTTAAGCATCTGACTCTTGATCTCAGCTCCAGTCTTGATCTCAGGGTCATGAGTTCAACGCCCGTATAGGGCTCCACGCTGGGTGTGGAGCCTACTTAAAAAAAAAAAAAAAAAAAAAAGGTGTGTAGCAGTTTAACTACTAACAACTATTAAAGATTAAAAATTGGTGTATTATTTATTCAGAGATAAAAAGGATGGCATGTGGAAAACTGAACCAGTGTAGTATCAAGTTGGAGAGAAATGTATGTACTTTCAATGCTATGAGTTACAAAAGCAATCTTATCAGCACAAATGGTATAGCAGTGAAATAAAGAGTCTAATTTAGCTAAATATACTGTGTGAATATTGTAAAACTCCTGAATAATATAGTTTGAAGAAAAACAAGCCAACAAGAACCTTAAAATAGTGAATGTCAGCCACACACTATATTGGTTAAGATGATTTTAAATGCAAGAAATATTAACTCCAACTGACTTTTAAAGTAAGGAAAATACTGATCTTGTGTAACAAAGCCAGGAGGTAAGGCAGGATTTGGGGTTGATGAAGCTAGAGTTTAACCATGTCATGGTGGAGCCATATTTTTTGCACCCATGGGGACCGCCATCCACAGTATCAGAGACATCCTAAGGCTGGTGTGTCTCATGGTTCTGTGATGCCTGCCAGCGACAACTGGAGACACAAGCTTCCCTGTTCACATCCACTGAATTACGGAATCCTAGTCCTTTCCTTCTCTTCAGTGGACAAAGTCCACCCATGTGCCCCCTTCCTAAATCTCCTGAGCCATAACCATTGCCAGGGACATGCCATGTACTTCTTTGGTAACTAATCATCATTTACTCCTGGGCTTGTAGGAGCCAGTTAATTTACTGTATGTTATGGGGGAGGAGGAATAACTGAACAAAATTGGGATTGTGTTATGAAGGAAAGAAGAGGAAATAGCTGCTAAGTGAAAAAGCCATAGTGTTTGCCCCCTACTCATCTTGATGGTTCTCAATGTGTAGACCCACCTGTCTTCCATGCATATGCTTCAGCAAGCCTGACACATGCATGAAAAACTCACTCACATGCCTCAGTCTCAGCTCCAAGATCTCTGCATGATGTGCAGCCTTTCCCTTCAGATCCGAATGATCTGTTGAGAGAGAGTCAGGAGATATCTGGGTTTTGTGGGCTGAGTTCATACCATTTGGGAGTCCTTATTTAAGAAAAATACTGATTATAAATACAAAATTAAGTACACAAAAGCACCATTTACTTAGAATAAGAAAATAAATCACAAGAGATTATAAAATTTAAAAGGCTGTCATACACCCCAAATATTAAAAAAATAGAAAAAATAATACACTATTATATAATGAACATGTTTACTAATTAACTGCCTAACTCATTATTTTCCTACATTTTTCTGTTTTTTTCATTGCCTCTTCATATGACTGATTTCGTGATCCAAATGATTACAGAGATAATAGAAAGATAATGCCACCTTTACTTTTTTGTTTGAAAGTTTAGAAAATTTCTTTCACCTTTACAACTTCTTATCTGTAATACAATTGTAACACTCTTCACTTTTTCTTATACAGGTAAATCTTCCTGCTTCGAGATGAAATACAGGAGAATTCCAGCCCTTGGTCTCACAGGACACAGGTCACATTTCAGCTTCCACGGCAGCCAGTTCAACCTTGTCCTTGGCTCCTCCAGTCTTTCCAACCCACCACACTCAACCAGGGTCGGGATGAGCAGGTGGTGAGGAATCTTGGACCATCCTGGCCTTCAAACAAGGAGCAGAGCAGCCTCTCCATGGGATACTTCTCCTTTGGGTTAAAGGTAAGGTCTTGTATTATCCGGGTTCTTCAGAGAAACAGAACCGATAGCACCTGTATATATACATCGAGGAAGAGATTAATTTTAGTGAACTTTCTCACATGATTACAGAGGCCGGCAGGTCCAAAACCGACAGGGCAGGCAGGCCAGCTAGAGACCCAGGGAAGAGTTGATGTTGGAGCTTGGAGTCCAAAGGCAGTCTGGAGGAAAAATAGCCCTCTTCTTTGAGGGACCTTCCATCTTTTTCTCTTAAGACCTTTGAATGATTGGGTGAGGCTCACCCACATTAAAGAGAGTAATTTGCTTTACTCCAAGTCTACTGATTTAAATATTGATCTCACCTAAAAATACTTTCACAGCAACGTTTAGACTGATGTTTGACCAATATCTGGGTACTGTGACACATTAAAATTAACCAGCACAGCTTCAGATGCTAAAAAGTGTTCCAGAAGAGATGAGGTGTTTCTGGGGGTTGGACACGTGTAGAAGTAGGGCTGATAGCCCACTGACCCTCCCTGAAGCATTAGGGCCATGCTTGGGTGTAGAGAGTAAAACTCCAGTTTGGACAATATCCTCTGCCTCCATGCTGTGTCCTGTCTCTTTGATGATAGAGGTCTCTTGTAAACTTAGTAGTTCCATGTCTTTGCTTCTAGGAAATTCAGTGGGCACTCACATACCCAGAGTTGGGTATCTTCTCTGCTGCTGTGCTGTGTTTGCCCCCCTAGCAGAAAGTTGAACCTCCTTACCTTGAATCATTTCAAACCAAGGGCTTAAATTGCAAAAGCAGCAACAATAATCCTCTCCTTACCCAAGCTTCATTCTAGATACAGCTTCCCAGTGGAAAGGGAGTACTTATAAGAAGGTGGTAGAAAGAAGCCTGTGACAACAGGCTTTTCTTTCCCCGCAGTGTTACCTATTTCTAAGTCTTCTTCTTCTTCCATGTCCAACTTTAGCTTGGAGTGGAGAATACAGCTTTTCTGACCTTGACCATGTCCAAATTATTGGCCCTGTATTCAACTTGGATTGAGCAGAAAAGGCCTCCTTTGAATAAAGCTGCTTCATCTTCTCTCTCTGTTATTAGAGTTAAGCTTAAACTTAGCTCTTGTGAGACCTCGCTGAAGGCTGAAAGAAGTGGCTAAAAACATACCATCAGGCTGTGTTTTCCTACCACATCCCATGCTGAGCCAGCCTCTCCCAGCACATTGTCTCTGCCCTCAGGTACAATAAATAGCAGTGCAGCATAGTGTTTCCCCACCACATCACTGGAGTAACTCATTTGCTAAATGGAGTAACAGATCCTCCAAACTGATGACCACAGAGGACTGAGCCATGCGGGGAGTGACTGTAGTCTAATCTACAAATCTGTGCTAGATACTCAAAGATGTGAGGATTACCTTGAGCTGCAAGTAACAACAGCAGCTCCCAACAATGAAACAGAGCCACAGTGGCTTAAATCTGTAAGGATATTTGTTGTTTATGACAGATATGAGTCTGGAGACAAATGATCCCAGGCCTGATTCAGAGGACTAGCAATGACAGGGCTCCATGTCTACACCCTGCATGCGCTTGGCCTTTAATCAGAGTGATGAGGTGATCCTGAAACTCTGCACTTTCTTAGGTAAGTACAGGGGTGGCAAAAGGCTCATTCCTCCTGTGATATGCTTTCTTTTATTATGAAACAGAGGGTCCCTCAGCGGATGTCAGCTTAGTCCCACTGGCCAGACTGGGTTACACACCCACACCTGGCACGGTCACCAGTGGGGATGCCTGGGATGACCTGGCCAGCTTAAACCCTCCCACCCACTCCCCAGGATGTGAAAATGCCAGGCTGTGAGCTGATTGCTGCCCAACTGCTGCCAACAAACTACAGCTCTGTCTGTAAGGAAGCCTGAATGATGGCTGAGGGAGGAGTGTCTGCCACAGAGCTCTAGAAGGAAGGAGAAAGTCTGAAGAGTGGAGAAGGTGGTGCCCAGCAGATGTACAATCCTTTTAGAGGCATGCTAAGTAAGGCTTGAAGACCTATATCCAATTTCTGATCCACTGGCTGAGAGGTTGTAGTGTGAGGTATAGACAGCAGAAAACAACCCTCCAAGAAAGGGAAAGCAGAGAGCAAAGGAGTGGGACATTAGGGAATCGCATGGAAAAGGAGAAGGAGAAATTGAAGCACACAGGGAGGCAGGAGCCAGACTTTTTTTTTTTTTTTTTTTATGATTGTGATTCTCACAGGGAAAGGATTATGGAGACAGAATCTCAGCAATTTCTTTTGAGGAAGTTGGGGGCCATCAGGAGTGAGGGAACCCGAAGGCAGACAGCCTGTGACCATGGTTCAGCCCAGGTTGTGGGGGACCTGAACCTTGTAGAGTAAGAAGAGACTTCCTAAACAAAAAGGAGGAAAAAAAGGTACAAATTGCATAAAATTTGGTTTGAAAGTGGATGTTTATTTAGAAGGCAGAAAGGAACACATATAAGTCACAAACTTGAAGAATATATCAAGTATTCAGAAAAAAAGATACGGTTTTAACTGGCTGACATGTCATTAAAGAATGACATCTTTAATCATCTTCTTGCATTTTTTGTCTGTATACTCTGTGCCCCCTCGTAGTACTGGCAGTGTTGTGCTGTTTTTTTATAGCAAGCCCAGAGGGTAAGTCAGTCATTGAGCAGAGGTGGTTCACAAAGGATGTTCTTTTAAAAACAAAAACAAAAACAAAGGATATTCTTGATTATCATTGGAAGGCATGAAACCCATGGCTTCACGCTCAGATGTCCTCACTGTTCGTTGATCTGCTTCAGCTTCTGTCCTAGAAACGTGAGTAGTTCCTTTAAATTTTATTTCACACAATTCCATTCAGAAAAGGACAAAACATGCCCGGCATAATTATAATTCCACTCGGGGTATATTCCTGACAGGAGGCAACTTGCATTTTGACAAGATGTCACTGGGAGTGAAATCCTCCACTTAGAATTTTGCACATGTGTTGGAGAAGTTTTTCTGGATCAGCTTCTGCCTCTACATTGGAAGCCTTGTTCCCCTCCACTATTCCCCACTTTTGATGCCAGGCCCCTGAAGCCTGTATCTGGGCTGGTAGCCCACACCTTTGCTGCTGTGAGACCAGGTGAGTTGGAGGGCATGGCAGCAGTGAGCCTGGGTACCATTCAGACACCAGATGGCTGGCAGTAACGATGCACAGAGAGGATGGCACAGTCTGTAAACATATCTCACTAGACTCGAACTAACTGTGTTCAGAAGCCAACTTCTCCTTAGCCAGATCCCAAAAAAGTTCTCACAACTACTCTAACACTGCCTGAAACAAGAGGAAAAGCCACCGAAGGAAAGTTGCCGAGGGAAGAGACCAAGATCTCAACCGATTGTGGTTCCCATATCTGACTTTTTTCCAATTTCACAAAAACATAGGACAATGTGAAGACATAGCTAAGCCCTTAAGACCTAAATCAGAACCTAAATCTTGAGCTTCCTTTCCTTTAGGTAAAACTACCTTCTTCTGGAGGGAACAGAGGGTATGGATGGGATGATGGGGATCACTAATAATCACCTCCTCTTCTTGTTTACCCTATGGCCCAGTCCTGCCACTGGCTTCCCGACTCAGGTGCCCCTCTGTGACCAAGGCAAGACACCATGCTGTTGACCTCTGCTGTCACCTGTATGTGTCGTGAACTGGCCCCTCAAGGCTCTGCAACTCCATCTCTATGACGTGTTGTCTGATCTCCAGAGCTCAGCTCACTTCCGTTTTCTTCCTTTGATGCATCAGTGTACCTCTTCCAGCCCTCCTACAGCCTCTGGAAACACTCACTTAGACTCTCAGATCACTGGAGGAGGGACAAGAGCTGAAACCTGTTTTTCCTCCCTGCATTTATTACTCCATCACCTCAGCTGAGAGGAGAGGAATGTAGTATAGAGAGAGGAGAGCACATGCTCAGGTTTACCAAAGGCATTTGTTATAGGTCTGAGTCAAGGGGCCAAGTCTCCACCCTCCATCCAATGGACTTGATCTGCACTGTGATCAAGTCTAACCTCACTTTTGGGAGTCTACTCTTTTTCTTAGGATGTAAGACTCATTAGGAGATATTCTCAGTGACTTAGAATGATTTAGACAAGCTCTCTCTTAAGTTATCATGATTGAGAAATGAGGTTTTTCTGTGAAGATCTACATTCCACCTTTCTTCCACCGATCTTTTCATCCTATAATTCATCTAAATATACAAAGCCCTAGTAGATATGACTGTATAAACATAGTGAATTATAATTTGAATCAACTTTGTGAATTATATTTTGAATCCTTGCTCTTCTTTTTTCTTCCAAGGAAAATCATTGGTTTTATCAAGTTGATGGTGATTCATACTCAGCCAGTGACGTTAGATCTATCAGTAGCAAAGAAATGAATATATTATGAGTGTTGAAAACTGAAGTTGGAAGACAGAATTTGAGTCTCAGAGCACTCCAACCTGATTTATATCCGAAAAACATAAAATTCATTTGGGCCAGAATGGAATGAAAAACCCCTAACTAGATGTATAATAAATACCTCACTGAAGCCTCAGGTTGTCTGTCAGTGGAAATGAGCCAGCGATGACCAAACTGGAACCTCACGCCCCCGATGGCAGCCTGGGGCTCCCTGAGGCCATGAAAGCCAGCATTTTCCCTCGCCCCCAGTTTTCTCAGTGCCTCCTTGAGGCTTCACTTGGGCACTGCTCACAGACTGTCCAATGAACCTGCTGCTTCCCCCACAGTTCTAGTCTTTTGTTTCTCAGACTCCAGCAAGTTATATTTTCTTATCACCAAGTTCTTATCTCCTAGCACTCTTGCTCTTTCTTCTTCTCACCCCAAGACGGTTTCAATTCCTCCATCCTCACTTCCTTCACATCCCAAAAGGGCCAGCTGAGGGATTGCATTCATTCTATTCATTCTAAGGAGTGAGGTTAACAGTCACAACATCTAGATGAAAGGCTCCTAGATGGAGAGTAGACATGTGAGTCCTTGACTTAGGCCTACAGTGAATTCCTTTGATAACTGTGACCAAGTTCCCTTGCTTTTCCCTTAAAATTATCAAGATAAACACACTTTCAGAGTCTCCAGAACTCAAGTAACACATTAGCAGACAGAGAGCTGGCCAGATTTGTCTTTAGAAATCCATACTGTTGGAGTGCTTGGCAGGCAGCTCAGTCGGTTAAGCGTCTGCCTTCGGCTCAGGTCATGATCTAAGGGTCCTAGGATATAGCCCCATATCGGGCTCCATGCTCAGTGGGGAACCTGCTTCTCCCTCTCCCTCTGCCCCTCCCCCTCCCCTTGATTTCTTTCTTCCTCTGTCTCTCTCAAATGGATATATAAAATTTTAAAAAAGAAAGAATAAAGAAAAAGAAAGAAAGAAAGAAAGAAGAAAGAAAGAAAGAAGAAAGAAGAAAGAAAGAAGAAAGAAAGAAGAAAGAAAGAAAGAAAGAAAGAAAGAGAAAGAAAAAAAAATCCACACTCTTTATGTGAAGCTCACATGTTGCTTCTAGATCCAGCCTCAGCTTTGTGCATGCCACCTTTACGCTTTAGACCTTTCTTCTGCCAAATCCTAATAGGTCTAGCCCATCTTCTCTAAACCTTGATTCTTCTTGGTTCTTCTACTCATCTCTTACTTCTCCCTAATAACAAAGTTGAGTTCGATGGGACCTTTAGTTCACTTTATTATAGCCCACTTTTGGGGTCCTGAAAATCCGAAGCATGACTCTGGCCGATAGGGAAGATACTCTAAGATCGGTCTTGGCCATGGAGCAGGTGTGGACAAGTGTTGGGTGAGCTGCACTGAAATGAGGGGTAGATTTTATGGCATCTTTTCAAGTCTGACTTTGGTTACTCCACCATTCTGCTGCAGATGGAAAAACAAGATCTAGAACAAGAAACAGACAAGGCCTAGAAACAACATCTCTGGAAGGCAGCAAGCCCCTCCCTCTGACTTCTGGAATATGTGGAAGAGCGAGCATGGTAAGCACCTGCTGCTTTCCGGCAGGACTAAATCCTTCCCAGATTTAGGCTGACTGCACTCAGCTTTCTAATTTAACAGACAGACCATCCTTCTCCAATGATACTGTAGACTCACAGGTGTCAGATGCAACTTTGACCTTTTTTGTAGTATCGGATATTTCACAAATTCATCTACTTCTCTCCCTCCTCCCTATGCCACCTTAGTTTGTTTATCCAGTCACCTAATAAAGGACATCTTGGTTGTTTCCAGTTTTTGATAGCTATGAATAAAGCTTCCATAAACGTTCATGCACAGGTTTTTGTGTGAAGATAGGTCTTGAATCCACTTTAGTAAATATCTCGGAGTAAGATGGCTGGATCATTTGTTTAGCTTTGTAAGACATTGCCAGGCAGTCCTTCAAAGTGGCTGTGCCATTTGTGCTCCTATCAGCAATGAAGGCATTCTTGTTGATCCAGGCTAGCATTTGGTATCATCAGTTTTCTCTGTGTTAGCCATGCCAATAGGTATGTAGTAGTACCTCATTATTTTTTTCAATTGTAATTCCCTGGAAACAGATAATGTTGAGCATTTTTCCCGTGCTTATTTACATTCTTCTTTGGGAAGGTGTCTGTTCAGATCTTTTGCCCATTTTTTAGCTGTTGTGTCTTTACCACTTTAAGAGTTCTTTGTGTATTTTTTACAGGTTTTTTAATTTAAATTCAATTTGCTAACATATAGTATAACACCCAGTGCTCATCCTTTTTGAATAAATCCTTTATCAGATGTGTTTTGCAAATATTTTCCATCAGCTTTTGGCTCTTTTGTAAGATTATTGTATGATTGCACCTACTCCTGGAGGAGTGGTTGCTTCTCACCGCCTCACCAGGCTTTCAGCAGAGCCGCCATCTGTTTACATTATCTTAGCTCAGACACCCTCTTCCCCAAAGAGAAGGAGGGGAGGGAAGAAGATATGAGGGATGAAAGGAAGCACTGTCTTGCCATGCTAGCTATTATTATTGTTACCATCATTGTTATTTCTGGCATCTAGAACTGCCTGCTGCTTGACTGCTTCTCTGACCTCTCTGTTGCTTCTTCAGATCCTGGGTATCCCAACATAAACACATTTTTCTTTTGAAGTAACCTGATGACCCTCTGGCCAAAACAAGCTGATGTCCAATCCCGTCCCTGTCCTGATCTCCTTCCCTCAGTGGGACAAAGACAACTTATGCTGCAGGAGGAGAGGGAAGCACCATTCAGGTGCAGCTGTTTCCATAGGAAGCAGAGAAATACAGAGTTTGACGCCCACCATTTCTGATGGCTTCTATTTTAATGACAAATGCATTGAGAAAGAACGCAGCTTTGAGGGGTGTCTGCTGGGAAGGACCTGGCTGAATGGCATGTGGTGAAGTTACTGGGAACATGTACAGAACTGAGTCAGCAGCTCTCCCTGTTGCTACGTCCCCTAGGCCACCTCCCCTTGCTCCTGCCCTTTCTGTTCCATCACCGGGGCTGAAGGTTAGCCCTCCTGACTCAGGGGAGGTCTGGCCAGAAGACAGGGGGCCAGCCTGCCCTTCCAGCATCCCAGTTTAGACACACCAACCTTGCACATCAAAGAAGGATGAGCAACTTCACTTTCTGCCCTGAAGGCCAAAATAAATAGACATCATAATGCCAGCCCTTAGGGAAAGGAGGGGGTGCAGCACCAGAGCCCTTTCATCCAGTTCCTTCATATTAGCATTTCAAATCCAGAGGGCCGGATGCTTTTGTTCATAAAAGGTCACAAGAAGAGCACTTTGACTCCAATAAGCATTCTTAAACAGTCACATGGGTCAGGCCATTCCCGAAAGGTTGGCTTTTGCAAAGCCACACCACACAACAACAAGAAACACAGAAGGGGCCAAGAGTTGGCAAGTTCAAAGTTCTTTGTCTAACTACCCAGAGTCCACTGTTTTCCTCCAGAATGAGTTTTGAATTGTGGTCTTGTTTCCATTACATACTGGCAGGTGACCCCGCCCCCACCCCGCCAACACACACACACACAATGTGGGGTCTTAGTTTCCTCCTTCTACAAAGTGAGAGGTTGGGCTGCACTAGAACACACATCTCCAACTCTGGCTCCACTTTAGTATCACCTGGCAAGCTTTACATTTTTAACTTAATGAATGCAGATTTCTGGGCCCCATGCCAGGCTTGCTAAGTCAGGGTCTCTGGCTGTGGCCTGGGTCTTTGCCCATATTTGGTGAGCTTCTGTGGAGATGCTGAAGCATCCAGCTGGGTACCCATCCAAACCCCCTTTGGGAGCCACTGAGCCGAATGACCTTTCAGGGCCCTTTCTTCTAGAACTATTTTTAAAAATAATTAATTGTGTTGTAACAACATAAAACATAGACATTTTTAAGAAAAATCAGAAAAATAGAGCAAATAGATATTTTCGATGATAATTACTCGATCAGCCAGGGACATCTCTATGTTATCATTTATGATAACACCTATGTACACATAGGTTTCTAGGATTTTTGTTTTTGTTTGTGCAATTATAACCACATTATAAATACAAATGTGTATCTTGCTCCTTCACTTAGTATTATCTTATAAACATTTTTCCCATGTTTGTTTTCCCATGTTAACGTGGCACTCCCTTTTATTAGGCATAACATTTGGCTGCATGAAATGAACCACTTGCAGAGGGAGGGGAGAGCAGGGGGTGGGCTGTCTACCCTTGTTTCCTGGCTTGCGAGCAGCCCTGACAACTCGCGAGCTGCCCACGGACTGCCCTACTTTAGCATTTGTGCCAGGTGAGGCCAACCCACGGAGGCAGATATTGCTGTGCGAAGGCAGCCTTGCCTCCTCTCCATTGCTCTCTGCCTCCTCTCCTGAGAACACTGAATCATTGCCTCCATATTCCAGAGTTTGACTTATACCAGTTGCAAGTAAATACACTGTGGAGATATGAAAGACACTTCAAACTATCAACCAGACCAGTACTTAACAAAGCACAACTTGTTGAGATAGTTGGTTGCCACTTTAGGTCTATTTCTGTGAATAAGAAAGACACCTTAACATATTTCATCTACTCAGTGAAGAATGACAAGGACAAATCAGCTCTCGAGGTTGATAGTGGTGTTCACCAGGAGAGGTGGAATTGAGACTAAGACTTGGATGTTCAGATGTTCAGACTGTTTACTGTTTTTTCACACATAGAAATACTTCTTGTGTATTTTTTTACAGAGGATTTCTCTGGTTTTGTTTTCTTTGTTTCTTTTTTTTAAAAAAATTTATTGGAGTTCAATTTGTCAACATATAGCATAACACCCAGTGCTCACCCCGTCAAGTGCCCCCCTCAGTGCCCATCACCCAGTCACCCCAACCCCCCGCCCACCTCCCTTTCCACCACCCCTTGTTCGTTTCCCAGAGTTAGGAGTTTCTCATGTTCTGTCTCCCTTTCTGATATTTCCACTCATTTTTTCTCCCTTCCCCTTTGTTCCCTTTCACTATTTTTTATATTCCCCAAATGAATGAGACCATATAATGTTTGTCCTTCTCTGATTGACTTCTTTCACTCAGCATAATACCCTCCAGTTCCATCCATGTCAAAGCAAATGGTGTGTATTTGTTGTTTCTAATGGCTGAGTAATATTCCATTGTATACATAGACCACATCTTCTTCATCCATTCATCTTACGATGGACACCGAGGCTCCTTCCACAGTTTGGCTATTGTGGACATTGCTGCTAGAAACATCAGGGTGCAGGTGTCCCGGCGTTTCATTGCATCTGTATCTTTGGGGTAAATCCCCAGCAGTGCAATTGCTGGGTCGTAGGGCAGATCTATTTTTAACTCTTTGAGGAACCTCCATACAGTTTTCCAGAGTGGCTGTACCAGTTCACATTCCCACCAACCGTGCAAGAGGGTTCCCCTTTCTCCACATCCTCTCCAACATTTGTTGTTTCCTGTCTTGTTAATTTTCCCCCTTCTCACTGGTGTGAGGTGGTATCTCATTGTGGTTTTGATTTGTATTTCCCTGATGGCAAGTGACGTGGAGCATTTTCTCATGTGCGTGTTGGCCGTGTCTATGTCTTCCTCTGTGAGATTTCTGTTCACGTCTTTTGCCCATTTCATGATTGGATTGTTTGTTTCTTTGCTGTTGAGTTTAATAAGTTCTTTATAGATCTTGGATACTAGTCCTTTATCTGATAGGTCATTTGCAAATATCTTCTCCCATTCTGTAGGTTGTCTTTTAATTTTGTTGACTGTTTCTTTTACTGTGCAGAAGCTTCTTATCTTAATGAAGTCCCAATAGTTCATTTTTGCTTTTGTTTCTCTTGCCTTCATGGATGTATCTTGCAAGAAGTTACTGTGGCCACAAAGAAAACCATTAAAAAAGAAAACCATAGACAGGGGCATCACAATGGCAGATTTCAGGTTGTACTACAGAGCTGTGGTCATCAAGACAGTGTGGTACTGGCACAAAAGCAGACACATAGATCAATGGAACAGAATAGAGAATCCAGAAGTGGACCCTCAACGTTATGGTCAACTAATATTCGACAGAGGAGGAAAGACTGGAAAAAAGACAGTCTCTTCAATAAATGGTGCTGGGAAAATTGGACATCCACATGCAGAAGAATGAAACTAGACCACTCTCTTACACCACACACAAAGATAAACTCAAAATGGATGAAAGATCTAAATGTGAGACAAGATTCCATCAAAATCCTAGAGGATAACCCAGGCAACACCCTTTTTTAACTTGGCCACAGTATTTTCTTTGTTTCTGACTCTGTTAGTTGTAAACTTGTGAAAAATAAGGTTTCCTGTATTCAAAAATATTTTAAATAAAGGTGATTACTATTTATATACATGTATCTCTCCTATCTTGGTACTGGTATGTACCATACCTGTGCTCAAAGGCCATGCCATTCCAATGTCCTTTCCAGGAGTAGATGAAGGGAGAAACTAACACTTTGACCTAGAAAACTTCTGATCGTTCCCTGTCAGTTTTCATGCACTATGGCTTGTTTGGCCATCCGAAGGGTTGCCATGAGCTTGGTATTAATTGGTGAAATCTCAAGTCTGGGAAGCTCCTTCATTGACCCAGTCACAAGCTCCTTCAGACTAAGTAACAGGCAGAAAGCTCAGGACTAGGCTTTGGGCAGAGAAGATACTCAAGATCCAGTGGATTGGAGAGGTACTGTTTCTTCTCATAGATGGCACAAGCCAGAGAATCCAGCTAAACCATGCATTCTTACTGGAGGAAGCTGAGACTTTTCTCAGAGGAAAGGACTCAATCTGGCATCTTGCAGTGAGTGTGCAGCAGAGCATGTTGGCTAGGGCTGGCTGCCTGCCCGATTTTAGACTGAAATGCTGATTCAGACTGTCTGTGACGGCTGCTTTGGGATGTTCCAGGAGCTCAGGATCTCCTGTCACTCCTCCACCCAACTGCTCTGCCTCAAAGGCCATGTCATTCCAATGTCCTTTCCTTCCTTTTTCCCTCCCTCCCTTCTTCTCTTTCCTCTTCCCTCACTCCTCACTTTTCCCCAAAGTTTTCTGAATGTCAAACAAATGGCAGGTAAGCTGCTAGAGATTCACTAGGTTCCCCCACTCCCCCACCCCCGGTCACAGGGACAGGCCAGCTCACTAGCTATTTCTCTACCAGCGTGATGAATACATGGTGGCTGAGGGAACCAGTGGTACACACCAATCACCAATCGTAGACTTGCAGAGTAGAGTGGCTTTCTAGAGCCTCTAAGTCAAATCCTGAGGACCAAGCAGGAAATAGCCAGTTGAAGCCTGAGGAGGAGAAGGAGAGCCTTCCCTCCTGGCAGAGAGGACAGCTTGTGCAAAGGGCTGCAGGTAAGAAAGCACAGGACATGCCTGAGGGACTGCAAGCTATTCTGTATGTGGGGCCCAAAGAGTACACTGGGGTTGTGCTTGGATGTGAGAGTGAGGATCACGACAAGACAAGAAGTAGACAAAATGGAAGGGCTACAGGTTCTTAACGGCCTTAACCAAACCTGGTGATGAGGAGAGGAGGGAGGCACAGTCAAGGTGTGCGCTGGGTGTGTTTGTGGCCACGGAGGAAAGCGTGGAATGGCAGACAGAAATTGAGAAATGGTGGTCCAAGCCAAGGCCAGGCTGTGGGGAAGGTAAGCCATCAGGAAAGATCCCTGGTAGGGCACCTCCTGCCGCAGGACTGCAGAGTCCTGGGTGACTGCCACTCACCGCTTGCAGACTGCAACCAGAGGCCCCAAAGCAGGCAGCGAAGCTACACAGCTCAAATTGCTAAGCCTTAGCCCTCTCTGGCGGCCGGGCCGTCGGAGCCCCTGAGGCCTGGAAAAGCCGGCTGGCCTCCACGTGACACATGGAATCTGCTGCTGGTCAGCTAAGCTTCGGAGGTGCAGGTCACTGAGCACTGCTAGGGGGAAACATGTACACCGCTGATGACAGTTCATTGAATTTTTGAGACCAGGGGTGCCTGGGTGGCTCAGTTGGTTAAGCAACTGCCTTTGGCTCAGGGCGTGATCCCAGGATCTTGGGATCCAGCCCCTAGTCGGCTCCCTGCTCAGGAGGGCCGTCTGCTTCTCCCTCTTCCTCTCTCTCTGCCCTTGCTCGTGTGCTCTCTCTCTCTCTCTCTCTCTCACTCTCCCTCTCTCCCTGTCTCAAATAAATAAATACAATCTTAAAGAAAAGCCGGGGGGGGGGGGGGGTGAGGAATGGGGAGGGAGGAGAGGAGAAGAATACTGGTGTTTTGTTCCTCCTTGTTATGTAAATAAAACAGGTGTTTGTAAATACAGGTTTTAGAAGATAATACCCAATTTTTCTCTCACCTAAAAATCCACTGGTACAGAATGGTTTTGGTACCAAGTCATACTTAAAAATTGCATTTTACCTGTAAGTTATTTGCCTTCCTCTGACCCAGCAGTTCCATCTTGTCTCAGAAGTGTGAATGAAGTGCAGGGCCCTGGGGAGAACGCAAGTGCTAAGTTCACATCTCCAGGGAGGGCCAGAGTCCTGGAACCTGTCCCTGGTAGAGTGGCATCCCCCAGACCGCTGACAGAGCTCTGGCAGCAACAGTCTCTGCTCTAGCAGAGGGCGGAAGACCCCAGTAAAGTATGGATGGGATCAGGAAAAGGCTATTATATTTAGCCATTCTCCTTGGTTGTCGTCTCTATTCTTCCGGCACCTACTTAGGCAGGCCCCCAGATAGGCACTGAAGGGATAGCGCACAGGCCGGTTAGGGTTTGAGGGGGAGAATCAGACCGTGTCTGGAGGAGAACTTCCCCAGGTGGCACAGCACTCTGATGGTCCCTGGCAGCAGGACTGGGGGCAGCAGCAGCCGAGGACCCGCTGAGAAGGAGGGCCGGAGAGGCCCGGCCTGGCCTGACTCACACCAGGGGTATCCCGGAAGCCGCCAGCTTCCTTGCCTCTGGACTCAGAGCTTCTAGTCAATTAAAACTCAGTGCCATGGGTTTTCTTTTTCAAAGCATCTAATTTATTAAAACTTAAGTGCCATGAATAAGTGTTTTTGTTTTATCATGATAAATAACAGGTCCAAGCTTTTCTTTATAAAAGTAATCTAATTGAAGAGTTCAGACTTCGGTCTTTATGAAATTAGCATAACTTGGGTCACACACTAATCCTGGGTGACCTCAGCTATAACTACCTACCAAAAATCAGATTGCTGGACATTATCAGTCATTTGGATTTTGTTTGTTTCTTTAAATCTGCAGTCATTCTGTGACTAAGGATGTCACAGAATCGTTTCATGGGCATCCAGGCCAGCTCATGTCTGTTCTCTGGATACAACGATGAGGTGGCAGTCTGGAAATAACAGGAAGAAAAGAGACCTATGGCCACTGAGTGACTCCTTCACATTTTGTCTTTGACCTTCACCAGGAGTCTGGGAGGCAGGTTTTCTCCCTTTGTTTTACACCCAAGGAAACTGACACTGTATAGGGGGTAATGTAGCCCATGGAGGCGGGTGGGTACAATTCTGGGGTGACTGCCCATGACCCTCATTCTCCTGTAAGTCCTTCCCTTTCAAGGTGATGGGACATCACTCTCATAATTAGGTTTTGTTACATGAAGAAAGAATTGTGCAGATGGTATGAAGGTTATAATCATTTGACTCCGAGGTCCTCGAAAGGGTAACTCTCCAGGTGGACCCTTAAATAAGATGTGGTTTATGTATACAATGGAATATTCCTCAGCCATTAGAAATGACAAATACCCACCATTTACTTTGACGTGGTTGGAACTGGAGGGTATGATGCTGAGTGAAGTAAGTCAGTCGGAGAAGGACAAACATTATATGGTCTCATTCATTTGGGGAATATAAATAATAGTGAAAGGGAATAGAGGGGAAGGGAGAAGAAATGGGTAGGAAATATCAGAAAGGGAGACAGAACATAAGACTCCTAACTCTGGGAAACGAACTAGGGGTGGTGGAAGGGGAGGAGGGTGGGGGGTGGGGGTGACTGGGTGGCGGGCACTGGGGGTGCACTTGACGGGATGAGCACTGGGTGTTATTCTGTATGTTGGCAAATTGAACACCAATAAAAAATAAATTTATTATTAAAAAAATCTGCACAGAGAAGGCAGAGAGAGAAAGTAAGGGGTCAGAGGGACGAGGTCAGCTGGACATGAGGGAGACCCTCCTTGCTGGCTTCGAAGTTGGGGAGGCCACGTGGAAGCATTCCCAGCCGCCAGCCAGCAACAGAGTGGGACCGCCCTCCCATAACCTTGAGGGACTCAGCTGTGCCAGCAACAGGCGTCTGAAAGCCCTGAGCCCCAGGAAGGAGGCGCACCTGCAGTGCCATCCTGTGAACCTCTGGGCACGGAACCGGCCCTGCTGCCCTGAGCTTCCGGGGCCCTGGAGCCAGGAGATGAGGAGCAGGTGCCGTCTGCAAGTGCTTCACTTGCGGTAACTGCTTACACGGCGGTGGAGGATGAATCCCCGCGGGGAGGAACCGGAATTTAACCTGGAGGCTGTGGGCACCGGGGTGGAGGGCGCCCGAGCTGGTGGCTGGTGGCGGCAGTGCGGCGGCGCCCCGAGGTGGAGAAGCCCCAAGGGAAGGGCGCTGAGCTTGGCCTGGAACCGCACAGGAGGCCCAGCGGGAGGGCAGACAGGAGAGGAATGGGAACCCGCCACACCCGGTGGAAGCAAGCAGGAAGGGGAGTCCATGGCGAGGGCTTCGGCCTGCAAGCCGGAAAGTCCGGGCTGCGGTCCCCAGGACGCCTGCGTGGCTCTCAGGCTGAGGGACCTTACCAGGTGAGTGCGGCAGGTCTGGTTATTTCCGCTGCCGGACTACCCACCTGTCCTCTTCTGTGCTTGGATCCGGGGAGCTGAGTCGAGGGAACGAGGAAGTGCAGGGGTGGCAGGAACACACTTGGTGTTCGGGATGGTCTGGCCTCCTCTGCTGCTCTCTGACCACAGCTGGGAACTGCAACTTCGGCAAGGTTGTTGTGTCCTCTTTACTGCGCCCATGACAGCCAGCTCTGGTGTGTCCCTAACATTCATGACTGGTTTAGTTTGGTTCTCCAAGGAGCCACGGGTGGGTGAAAGCAGTGACAGGCACACACGATAAATCTGAGTTGCATTAGGCGGCCTGGGGAACCCCGGACTAGGGTTGCATAGGGCACAGGGAGCAGATGGAGCACAGCGGGAATCCCGCCAGGCAGGGAGGGAGGGCCTTTCCTGCTGTGACCCAATGGTCAGGCCAGTTCTGTAGCCTGGAGAATAATTTCTCTGTTTTGCTGGCCCTGCCTGCCCAGAGATCTCAGGAAAATAGAAAGGCAGCTTCACCAGACAGCATTCTGAGCTGCCTTCACATGCATGCAATCTCAAGCTCTGTGACTTCAAATGGCTGTCGTGCCTTTGGTCAATTCTTTTCATCTCATTTAATCAGATTCATTCCACAGACATTTCCTGGGCAGCAGCGCTTGCCGGACAGTGTGTTAGGTCCAGGGGCCCAGCAGGAGCGTGGGAGACCTGTTCCCAAGTTGCTGACCGGGGTTGGAAGCTGCATTGACCCTCCCTGGGGTGGAGGGCAGGGCAGGAGTGACAAGGATTAGGAAACCATCTCCAGAGGGAGGCAAAGGGAATTTAGCTCCTGAGAAATGAGGAAGGCACCAGAAAACATCAAAAGCTTCCCTTTTCCAAAACATTCTGGAACCCTCTCTGCTCAGAGAAACTGTTGCCTCTAATGAATAACTGTCAGGCTTCAGCTGGGAATTTTATGCAGGTTACCAGAACCAGTTGAGAGAGAGCAACTGTGCCAAGCTTAATTGGATACTTGGGACTGAATTTCCATGAATTCTTTGCCTTAATTGCATAATGGCTTCTTTTCTTCATTAAAATTTGACATAATAACATCATAGGCAATAAAACCTGTCAAAAGTCATTGTGGAAAGGACTGTGTATTTTCCTATAGCAGACATCTCTTTGCTAGTTTTAAGGTTAGAAGTTTTTAATAAAAAAAAAAGTTTTTAATCTGTTGTAAAAAAGGAGTTAAAAAATGAGCGGAGTAGTGGAATTGTTCTTAGGATCTTGACTGTTTTCACGGGTACATCAGTCTGCTCAGGCTCCCAAAACAAAATGCCATAGAGCAGGGAGCTTCAACACTGGAAGTTAATGTCTCACGGTTCTGGAGCCTCAGAATCCTAAATGGAGGTGCCAGATAGTTCAGTTCTTCTGAGAGGCCTCTTCTTGGCTTAGAGACAGCCGCCTTCTCACTGTGTGCTCACAAGGCAGGGGGAGGGAGGGACAGAGAGAGAGAGAGAAGCTGGTGAGGACCAGAGGGCATGGTGCGAGCCAGTGAGGGAACTCTGGTGTCTCTTAACTCTTCTTATAAGGCTGCTAATCCTATCATACTGGGACCCCATTCTGTGACCTTACATAATCCCAAATCTGTCCTTGGAGGCTCCGTCTTCAAATACAATCATATTAGGGGTTAGGACTTCAGCATATGAATTGCAGTGGACTCAATTCAGTCCGTAGCAATGGACGTATAGATCTGTCAGACTCATCAGTTTGTGTACTTGCAATGAAGGCAGTTTATTTAAATAAACTATACCTCATAAAATTGTTTTTTAAAAAATGGAACAGGCTAGAGACAACCAGAACTTGATCCTGTAGATTTAATACAGACTTTAAAAAAGTAAATAAAAGGTTAGCCCTCATTCTAGAATTGAATAAGTCACTTGTTGTTCAGGGTAATAGTGGGAGCAGGAAGTGCCACCCTTCCCCACATCCCCCACTGCCCTGGGCTTATATCTACCTCTGTGACCTGGTCCAGAGGGTAGGGCTGGATGCGGCCTCCATGCCCCATGAGCCCAAGCTAGTTCCTCCTTTTCCCCAGTCAGCTTTGGGCACTGCTAACCACTTGCACCATACTTGGTTGCAAGGGCTCCCAGAACCCAAAGAGAAGACTGACCACCTACCCTTGCATAAGCTGTTTCCAAAGAGCCCTGGGAGAGCTGTACAGTAGATGAAGGGGTTCATGTAGCCTTTGGTCAACCTGTGGTGCCCCCATCTACACCCTCACGCCCCCAGAGGCTGGTCTGTTCCCAAGGGGCTTCACGGTTCAGTGTTTCCTATGTTGTTCTGCATCTCCTCATGACATGTGGTTTCTGATTTAGGCTCTGCAGACTCAGTGTTCAGATCATGTACTGGTAGACGGTAATAGCTTGCATGACACAGGGTTGCTTCTGAAGTTAACAGAAGCATTCCAGAGACAATGTCTGAGTCCCAAGAAATCTTGATGCTTTTGATCTAATTCTAGCCTGTGTACTTTAACCATGCCAGGGGGATTTTCCTAAAACCTGGAGTGGGTCACATCACTTGATCGATTATTGTCCTCTGTTACTCATTCCTATATTCATTCAGAAATTAAATATCAAGTTTCTGCTGTTCAGGAATGAATGAGACATAGCTCCTACCCCATGGAAAACCACTGTATAGCAGAGGAAGATAGACTTTTAAATAGATTAATGTCACAAAGGGTTCTAAGTGTTTTAATGAAAGTGATTATAGGATTTAGCAGAGCCCAAAGGAAGAAGCTGTCACTTTTCCCCCAGGAAAGACGAAGGTGTCAAGGAAAGCTTCAAAGAAAAAGTGACCCTGAGCAAGGTTTTGAAATGAGAGAGTCGAGACATTCCTAGAAGGGGAAGCAACATTGAGCAAAGACATAAAGCAATATTTGTGTGCTTATCCCATCTTACTTATAAGGATGAGTCTCAGAAAGGTTAAAGCTTGCACTTGGCCATACTATCCATATTGTGGGAAAGAGCTTTTATGAGGTTTCATTGGAGGGGATACAGCAAGAAACATGCAAGTGTGGGAGTCTCTCCACTCTTCAACTGCAACTGATCTTTTCAAATCAACAACTCAATCAAATATACCTACTATGCATATGTGAGAAAATATACCAATGAGTTTTTTAATGCCCTCAAAACCTATTTGTTACATAGGAAAGGAGACTTTGCAAAGGCACAAATAGTTAAGTCACCCTTTCAACTTTGTGATGTTAGCTTGAAAAAGAAGAGGATCGTTGTTTTATTTTCCTGATGACAAAGTGCAAACATTACAATAAAACCAGTCTTATTGACCTGGTACTTAGCACTTGACGAATGTTTTTATTTATATTTTCTTATGAACAATATAAAATGAGCTCTGACCCAAAGGTAGTTGGGTACTGTTCTATTTGTACTTACACTTAGGTCATATTATATGAGTTGTTATTGTGAGAAAGGTCAGTCTTTGCAGTTGGGTCTACCATGTAGATTCCTTGTCCAGTTTCCTGAAGAGGGACCCCTGAAACCATAAATAAGAATCAATACTCAATCTACTTTTATGCCAAGAAGCTTTTCACATAGATGCCTGAACATCTGTTCCTGGCTGTCAGAGGAAAAAGCAATCATTAGATCCAGATAGATAATGTCAGCATCCCACATGCCATTTGTGGGTTAAGCGAAGGTGAATCAAGTCATCTCAACTCAAGTCTTTACATTTCCCCTAGACTTTGCTGAGCTGGGCCAGTGGTATCCAGGTTTGATGGTATCCTGGACCATAAGACAGGAATTCGAGCATCACTTCTCTTGGATGGTAGAGGGCAAGAGCCCGGGAACAATTCTTGCTCACTGATCTCAACCCAGAGGTCCCATCCCCAACTCACTCCCCAGGTAACCAACAAGACCTCTGAAAGCCTTACTTGGCCCTACAAGGGGAAGTTTCAGGTCCCATATTCCTACATATAAAAGTTGGGGGATCAAGAGTACATTTTACTAGATTTTTTCAGTGCCAAGGGATCCAAGAATACCACTTACCAATAATACATCACTCTCCATATAAATGTCCATGAGAAATAACGTACAGAACAAAGATAAAGGCTTCACTTTAGTATTAGCTTGGCCTTTGACTCTGAATTCCAATATAGAGAGTGCCAGTAAACTGGACTGGGCTGTGGGTAGCACTCTTTTCTCCCATATTAGTTGAAACCACTCCCCAGCCCTGGGCCAGGTGCAGATGCCACTAGTCAGTTGCTGTATTCTACTGTTGATCTCAGATCTAGCCTCTGACTTTAAGTACAAAATGTAAAGAAGTAACTTCTAATTCATAAAATTAGTATAATGATTAAGCCATTAGCCAGTTTTGGCCTAGAGGATGAGTGAAACTTGCTTTGTACTATCCTGGTCTGGGTGCTTCCCACTGGCTTTTCCTGCTGTTCTAAGCTAGACTGCGTACCCATAGATTTCATGCTATGAAGGAAAATGTCATATACTTGGATTTGGGTTCCTGAAGCTCAGCCACGTACCTCCTCTCCTTCCTTCCTTTTTTCTTGACTCCTACCAACCAAGTGATGAGAGAGCATTGAATTCTCTTGGTCTTCCATTTGGGTTTTTCCCTCACTCTGATTTGAGTTATGCCCTTCTGCTTGGGTTATCTTTTGTTTATCCTCTCCCTGACCAGCTCATATTTGCTAATAGTTTCCATAAAAATCAAATCTCAGAAAGGTTACACAGAGAGTAATTTAAACCTTCACTCTCATTGTTAATAACCCACAGAGGCTTATGTGCCACATGTGCTATCTCTTACTCTGGTGTCTCTTAATTTATAACTGAAAATGTTGTCACCCACTGTTGCAGGGTTATTTTATGTCCCACTATCTCATGGTGTCTCTGAGGCTCCTGTTAAATAACATTCCTCTCAGCAAAGCCTCAAACCTCTCTGCTTCCAGTAGAAAATTTCCTTTTTCTGCTTGACTCATAGCTCCCCTTGGATTCCCAGTTAGGGCCGGAATCTCCATTTATTGCCCTTGAAGGAAGTTCGGGGAAAATGCCAGTGAATGGACTCTCAGAGTCAACTAATAATTTTTGCTTCCTTAGAGGATGGTATTCAATCAGTGTTTCCCTCTGACTCCATTGATTGCACTCTGAGGGGGGTATTAATCTGATTGGTCAGTTTTTAGGGACTCATTTTCCAGCAGGTGATAAGCCTCAAGAGTATAAACAAACCCTGGTGGACAGGCAGTTTCTCTCTTTGATTCCATCCACCCTGTAGCTGACAGATACGTTTCTTACATAATAATAAGAAGATTTAAGGCTTGGGTGCTAGGGGAGTAGACGGTGAGGAATAGGCAAACTGCTCTGTGTCATCTGTTGTCTAAATTACTTAGGCTCCACTAAGTCATTGCACATATTCTGGGATGATGGGTGTCCTGAATGTCCCTTATCAGGACACTTAAATTAACTCTTCACAAGCCTCTAATTCTCCAGCCTTACCTTCTTCTGAGCCATCCTGTACCGGAGGCCATAGTGATTTTAAGAAATGTGCATCTGCTCCTATCTCTGATTTTGGAGAAGGACACACATCCAGAGCTGTGGGAGAGAGGGCTCAGAGAAGTGGTCCTGCTTAGAGGAGAGTGACCCCAAGCCATGACTTATTGGAGAATTCACATTCTGATAGAGAGTCACGTGCACTTCAGCATCTCCAGCAAGGAGGTGGTGGATGGTGGGGGGTGGGGGGTTTAGGGAGCAGGATGGTGAGAAGAAAAATAAGAAGGAACTAGAACACAGTTTTTTTTAAAGTAAAAATTGGAGGGTTTGGCAAAATCAGACAACTCTTATAAGATGACACATTTTGAATTCTTAAGTAAGTGCATATGTGGTTGCCTCCTGAGTGGGGAATTCTGGGTCCACTCATGGACAGGACCATGGGGCTTTGTGCCCTCGCAGGGAAGACTGGTTTGTTCTCCTTTGTGGGTGAGGCCAAGAGCAGGGCATGGAGGCTACAGGCTTCCCCACATTCCCTTCCAGGATTCTGTGTGTGATGAAGCAGGAGCTCAGAGGTAACTGCATGGGCAGGAGCTTCCATTCCTTAGAGGTTCAGCTGGAGGCAGTCGCAGCCCCTGCCAGCACTGGAGCATCAGAAGCCCAGGCCCAGGGAATGGAGTGCAGGTGCAGAGGAGGCGGGGTGGGACCTGATATCAGACGTGGGAGTATGAAATGAGGCCGAGCTGGGGCAGGGAGGGTGGAGGGGTCTGGAGGCTGAGGCTAGGTCAGCTCCACAAGAGACATCTAATCTAAGCAGCATGAGAAAATTGGAATTTGGGGTCAGATTCAAGGGCAAATAGAGCTTGTTGGGAAGTCAGGGCGAGCTTTCGCCAGTGAGGAGAAAAATCACATCAAGGGGATGGAAGGCCAGAGGCCAAAGCCATCTTCAGTCTCCCTCTTCTGAGAATTTCTACCTCCTCTGGTCTTAAAGTTACAGACATCCAAAACTAGTGTCTGGTGTGATTGAGGTGCTGGCCCCAATCATGCTGTCCAAAGACATTAGCATTGGGTGGGGAACCTGGGCGGGTTCTACATCTCAGCAGAGGGAAGAATACATTCGCTACCTGGTGGTTCAGGGTCACATTGAGCACCACAGCCCTTCTTTATATCCAAGGGATATGCATTAGCAAGGGCCTTTTATTTAACAAACATTTTAAATTTTCTATCATGGATTTGAAGGGAGTCGTTCATCCTGAGGCATCATCAACGAAATTTGAAAACCACAAGTGTGACCAGTGTGCAGGTAGCTTTGCAGATAAACAGAAGGTGCCGTGTGCAGCGTTATCCCTTCCTCCTGTCTTTTATGAGTATATACAGAGCACCTTCCTGTGCCAGGATGACCTTCCTCTGTGGGGTAGACACCCTGAGACAGGCTTCCCAAACACTCCGGCATGCTCTCTCCAGTCTTCTACTCTCCAAGGATCAGTAGGGCTGGCTGACTATTTTTTTACAAATTTTGAAGTTGAGATTAAAAAAAAAAAAGTACCATAAAATGGGATTTTCAAGAGTCAAAATAACCAGCAAAAGGTCAAGATACCATCTTCATGACAGAGGAATGCCAGATAAGCATAGTGTTTATGTTTTTTTTTTTTCCTTTCCATGATATCTCTTTGTTCCTAGAGGAGAACTTCATACAATTCTCCCATTTTAAGTGATATGTGATCCAACAGGAAAGAGAGGTGGCCAGTCTAGCTTCACACTGAGAGATCTGACCCATCCTCTTAATTTTAATGTCCTCAGCTTGCAATGCCTTTACTTGACTTTGAACATCAGCAAAGGAATTCTCTTATCATTTGGTGCTTGAAGCCTAAACTGGGAACCATCAGACATCATAAAGAAATCCCCCATCTCTGATGCTAGAACTGGCCAGGGTGTTTGTTAAGGAATAACTCTCTCAGGCACCTGCGTGATTCAGTTGGTTAAGTGTCTGCCTTTGATTCAGGTCATGATCCTGGAGTCCTGGGATCAAGCCCTGTGTTGGGCTCCATGCTCCATGGGAAATTTGCTTCTCCCTCTTCCTCTGCCCCTCACCTCTGCTGGTGCTTTGTTTCTCTCTCTCTCTCTTTCTCAAATAAAAAAAAAAAATCCTTAAAAAAAGGGAGGGGGAGGGAATAACTCTCTTCATTTTACACAAGCATTGCCCCTCTCTGAAATATCAGTTCCTAGCCCTGGGCCATTGCCAGCTACAAGGAGAAGCATGAGAGTAAGGCACAGGTGGCACCCAGCCCTGCTTTCCTCCATGATCTGCTTGTGTGGCCCTCCTCTATCCAGGGCAGCTGGTATACTAGGAAGAGCATAGTCTTTGGCAACAAAATCACTCAGAATCAGATCTTACTACTGGCCTGTGGGCTTTAGAAACAAGATCCTTATCACTGAACCTACTACTTTGTTGGAAAGATAAAATGAGGTGACAGAAAGAGAACATCCCTATTATAAAACTGGATTTGAAGACCCACCAATGTGCATAAGAGTAGCTTTGAGGATAAAATTAACCAGACGGGGTCATGTGCAGCCTCTTTTCTTCCTCCTCTCCTCCACAAGCTTCCTGAGCACTTCTCTGTATCAAACACAGAGCTAAACCCTAGAAGCACCGCAATCATTAAGAAAAACATGCCTCTTACCCCATAGCGCTTAGATGTGGAGCCAGCATCTCAAAGTACACTGTGCCCTGACACATGGTAGCCCTTCAAAAAATGGGCAGTTATTGCTGATTTAATTACTGAATGCCCTGAAGACACATTGTGCTCCTTTAGCTTTGTGTAAATCCACTTTTTCCGATACATTTCACTTACCCTAGTTTGGACACCCCAGCCAAGGAGACAGCAAGAACCACTGTGCTTTCCTCTATAACTGGTACAACATGCCCAAAGGTCAAGAAAATGTTCATTATTTAACTAACTGCCTTTAGCAAAACTCAGTTTCCAGGTGAGATGTCTCTGACCAGCATCCGGCAGCATGAGTAGCGTATTGAAAATCACACCTTGAACTCAGAGCTCTGGGTACAGAGAGAAAAGAAAACGAAGAAAGGTCCTTGCCCTGCTCCTGAAGGCTGGGTTGGGCAGGGGCAGTCCAACAGGATGATGCAGGCGGACCCCCCGAGGATTGCAGGTGCAAAGGGAAAGAGAGCTCAGGCCTGCCCACCGACACCTCTTGTTTGCCTTCCCCATTTGTCTGCTGAGAGAAACACCCCGATGAGGGTATTCGAGGAAAAAACAAAAAAACACATGAGCCCACAAAGTTGATTACTTGGCATGGCAGGGTGGAGGCGATTTAACAGCAGGTGGAAATACGCTCCTACAGTACATGAGCTCCGCTGTAGTGACAGTGGAATTGTGAAGCATTGTGAAGTGAGGCTGCGACTGGCCAGCCCTCAGCTCCTGGCAGCGGTGCCCAAACCCAGCCTGATGTAATTAAAACAGGGGAACCTCCTTCCTGGGGGAGAATGTGCTGGGAAAACCAAATAAAATAACAAGTTCTCAAAATGGATTTCCTTTTCCTTCCTAATTCAAGACAACGCTGATCAAGGGAGTAGGATCCATTCATCATGTATCTAAAAGAAGAAAGGTGGTGTCTCTGATGGTGAGGTGAGGCCCCAGGCCCTCCCTGTTGAGTGGAAGCTCTTCTATCTTTCAGGTCACAGGACGGCAACGGAGCCCCTCCTCACCATAAAACAAATGCAGTAAACCCCTGCCAGATTTCACTGCTGCGTTCTATCAGAAATGGGGCCAGCTTTCAGGACAGAAAATCTGGAAACCCAAGTAGGAGAAACCTCAGATGGTTTCTAGCTTAGTCTTATTCTCGTTGTTTATAAATCTCATCCAGGTGGACATACCCATAGCACAACCTAATTCAGTTGTGTCATAAATGACAGACAAGCCAGGTGGCAGGCCACAGGCACACCTCCCTCAGACCTAGCCCCCCTTGTGGCCCTCTCCTTCCCCGCAGGCCTGGCTCGGCTCCCTCCTCAGGGCCTGCCCCCTGCATCTGATGAGGCTCTCTTTCTGCAGGTGCTGCCTTAGTGTAAGGGTTTGTTTACCTGACCACCACTACTCCTGGACAAAGAGCTGCTGCAGGGCAGGGGATGTTAAGGCCTGTCTGAGTCTCCCCCACATAGAAGTCTCTGGGGCTGCTGGACGTGGGAGGCGGGAATGGAGAGAGAGCGCCCGACACAGGGAGGGGGTGCCGGGATTGTGTGGAGCACTTACCTGAGGAAACCTGGGGTGGAAGAGGAAGGATGTTGTACATGCCACTGCTGCTACCGAGAGGCCAGCACAGACGGATATGGAGAGGAAGCCGTGAAGCATCACAAAGGAGTGGAGATTCTGACTTGCTTATAGGGATGATGGCTTGAGGGAAGGAGGCAATCCTGAGATCATGGAGGAAGATGTTTCCAGAAACCCTTTCTTAGGTCGACGCTCTGGAGAAACTCAGATTCGTGTGCTCAGAAGCCATGCATAAAAAGGCTCATCTTCATGTGTTAGGCCCTGTAGAGAAATAGAACCAGCAGGATGCATGTTTATATGGAAAGAGATTTATTAGAAGGAATTGGCTCACCTGACTGTGGAACCTGCCAAGTCCCAAGGCCTGGCAGTGTGAGCTGGCAGGCTGGAGACCCAGGAGACCAGTGGTGTAGTTCCAGCCCAAAGATTAACAGGTTCGAGGCTGAGGGAGAGGCAATATTTCACTTTGAGTCTGAAGGCAGCAAAAAGTGGATGTCCTAGTTCAAAGGCAGGAGGAATTCTCTCTTGTTTAGGGGAGAGGAGGCCTGCCTTGTTGTTCTCTGCAGGCCTTCAGCTGAGGCCCACATGCATTAGGGAGGCCATTTGCCTTCATTCTACTGATTTAAATGTTAATTTCATCCCAAAACATCCACGTAAACACTCAGAATAATGCTTGATCCAATATCTGGGCACCCCATGACCTAGTCAAGTTGACATATAAAATTAACCATTACAGTTTACAATTGCAAAAATATTCAAAATAAATATCTTTCAAAAGGGTAATGGATCAATATATTGTGATATATCCATACAGTGGGATACTGTGCTGCAGTGAACATGCATGAACCTGAGCTAAATATGAGAATGATGTCCTGTACAAAAAGAAAGTTGCAAAAGATAAAAACTATATTTGTGAATTTTTAAAGGACAAAACAAGGCCATGGATGGATGTGTATCAGAATAGTGATAGTATAAAAACACGAACAAAAGAATAAACACCAAATTCACATTTCCCTTTAAAAAAAGAAAAATTGAGGGGTGCCTGGGTGGGTCAGTCAGTTAAGCATCTGCCTTCAGCTCAAGTCCTGATCCCAGCATCATGGGATCTGGACCTGCATCAGGCTCCCTGCTCAGGGGAGAGTCTGCTTCTCCCTCTGCCCCTCCCACCTGCTCACGCTCTCTCTCTGGCTCTCTCTTAAATAAACATGGCAAGAGGCTAACTTGAAAATTAAAATCTGGATGTGTATTTTTCTGTGAGTGCAAAACAATTTCATGAGCTGTTTTTTTTTTTTTTTTAAGATGTGATTTATTTATTCATGAGAGACAACGTGAGCTGTTTTTGAAAGAGAAGGAGTGGAACCAAGGGCTAGTGCTAATCTGAAGACAATACACATGGCCAGGCTACTAGTTTGTCTCTGAAGGGCAGAGTCTCTTGAAAATACACACCTGCTGTCAGGTTTGGGTGAACATCCTCTGCCTACTTGGGTGCTTGAAAAACTATCATGTCTTTAGGCAACAGGAGGATTTGGGGCACGCTAGGGAGCATTCTGTCTCAGTGGAGCCTGATGGTCAGGGTGGGGGAGAGTCACTATTTCAGAGATCCTCTCTGTAAGAAGGCTGGCCTCTAGGACTAATGGGAACTGGGACATAAACAGGACCTTCCAGTGTCCTGAAAGGGAGAGAAGGGTCACCCTCCAAGGTGTGGCCAGACAGACCAGGTTCCAGTCTGGCATGTACCAATCTCATGATCTGGGGCAAGTTTGTAACCCCGGGCTGCTGTTTCCTTGTCCGTGCTGTAGAGACTGTGACATCTCTTACAGTGTTGTGAAAATGAAGTGATAGGCCCAGCTGCGTAGCCCAGATCAGGCAGCAGATCTCTTTTTCCACGTCCTTCCCATTTTGGAAGGGGAACTTCCCGCAGAGTAGCCCAGTACTTATTCGATGGCCATGGGATGATTATCGTCAAAACACTCAGGGAAGAGGGAAGACACATTCCAAGGCTTTCGTTGAAAATGGACGAGTTTGTACAAATCCTTCTTCCACGTGCAGAGACCGACACTGAGGTGGAGTCGGAAGTGGGCTGCCCCAAGTTCTCTGTGCGACCCTGGGGAGCCGCACACCGCATTGCCAGGCCTCTGTTTCTCCATGGTTAGGAGGGAGTATGCCTAAAGTCTTTATAGCAATAAGATAATATAATTTTTAGAACAGAGCAATGTAAGGTAGTAAGAAGCGATGGTAACTATAAGGGAAAGCTTTTGTCTTTATTCAGCGTATTCAGTCACTGAGTGGATCCATGACCTAAAACTTCTTTATATTGCCATCATGAAATAGGAGTACGGGAAGCAAAATTAGCTTGGCCCTTATTTGATGACTCTTGCTCAAAAACAAGGCACGGAGTGAGCCCTGTTATTTTTGCCATGTTCTGACAGACCTATCGGAGCCACCTCCCTAAGTGCGGGTGGTGGAGGTGACGACGCACTCACTTCCCAGGTTCCCTTAGCTTCAGGGACACTTCGTCTAGTACATTTAGCGAGCAGTTCCTACTGTGAGTTGAATTCTGAGATTTAAAGGTTGTTAAGGGGAGAAAGTACCTGACAACCGGTTCTCGAAATTTATTCAGGTCACTACGATTGAGCTTTAGGTTACTGGAAGTTGTCATTCCCTTCCCGGCTTGGGAATAGTAATTGTCCTTATGAACCTCCTTCGGGCGACGCTGTGTGCCTACTTCCGAATGCTGCCCGCGAAGGCTGGAAAGTCAGCGGGGATGCGCTAGGAGGCTACTCAGCCCCCACAGGCTGGTGTAAAGAGCCTCTCTGGCTGAAATAGAGTTAACTAGAAAATACTCTGTCTACACGTATGTCCGCTGACTCGATATTGCATTGTCTTTTTGCTTTCAAATGAAAGATAAATTATTTGCCACTGGATGGAAGGCTCGCTGCCTGGCGGGATGGTGTGGGCTTTGTTTATGTGCTACCGTGAACTAGTCTGGTGTTTCAGGAAAACCTCTGAACCCTCTGAAGCTCAGAATGCCGGACACAGAAATCAGAGACCATCTGAAACATTCTGTGTGCTGAAACGTGTTGTGTGCCGAACCTGAATTGGCCAGGTTCAGCAGGTGGCGTGGAAGGTGCAGCCTGGAGTCAGCTTCAGGAAGCCTTACTAGATCGTGTCAACCCCAGGCCAGAGGCGTCGATATTTTCCTGTGCCCACTGAACAAAGTTCTGGGAATAACATGGAATCCTATCTGTGAGGATACAGGAAATAAAAAAAGGAAAGGGACTCTCTCCACCCCCAAGATCTGTAGCTAAGAGAGAAAGGCCTTGTACTTCCTAACATAGCAATTGCTACTGAGCCAGCGGCTCAATCAAGTAAAGGAAGTTGTCAGTGGACAGGACCTCAGGTTGCCCCTGTGGGGACCTCTAAAGGGAGTGTTGAGGAGGACAGAATGGACTCTGGGATTCCGGGTCTTAGGACCTGTGGCAGCGACTCAATAGCTATTTACCACGACCATTTCTCTCTCCTCCCAGAAACACAGCCAACCTGTATCCCAGCCTCCCTTGCAGGTTGGTGGGACTCTGTCACTGACCTCTGTCCAACGAGATGTGGGTAGAAGAAACCTTACCTAACCAGACACATGGAAACCTCTCTTACCCAAATCTCTGCAGCACCAGCCACCCGAATACCGATGTCCACACATTGAAGATGGCAGAGAATCTGTAGCCTAGGCTACAGAATGAATGTCCCTGGCACAGGTTAGACTCTGCAAGAGTAAGAAATAAACTTATGCATTCAACTGAGGAACATTTGGAGTAAAAATGGAGTAAAAAGGCATTCATAAAAAAAAAAAAGGCATTCATATCATCAGTTACTGCATGACATGTAGCCAGCTAAATGACAGCTTTTACGGGTTCACTTAATTATATCAGTAAACCATCCACTGTGGTTCTGATACCAGTTTCTATGTTTTTTTTTTAAGATTTTATTTATTTATTCATGAGAGACAGAAAGAGAAAGAGGCAGAGACACAGGCAGAGGGAGAAGCAGACTCTATGCAGGGAGCCCGATGTGGGACTTGATCCCAGGATCCCAGATCATGACCTGAACCAAAGGCAGATGCTCAATCACTGAGCCACCCAGGCGCCCCTGTTTCTGTGATCTTAATGAATGAATGGATACTGAATAAGTCATTGGATAGATCAACAGTGGATAAAAAAAATAAATCATTGGATAAATAAACAGCCCTGTCAGGAGAGGGTAAAATGGCAAAAATGTTTCCTTCTCTTTGCCTTTCTTTGGAAAAGCTTAGAGCAACCCCTGATGTACTTGGTAGGCATCAGACATACATGGTCATGCAGGCCTATGACTCTGTGAGGCAGTTAACAGGAGGCTCAGAAAGAGATTGACCATTGTCACTGCCCAGCTCCTGGGGTGGGAAGAAGGACATAGAGCAAGATGTGGAAGTGCTGTCACTTCAGTCAGAAGCCAGGGCAATGGCACCTCTGGGAAATGGGGAGAAAAGAGGCTGTTTCCCCGCTAGTCTCCATCCTATGAGGTAATGTGTGTACAGTCATAATTTTCAAACAATTAAAAGCATGACTGTGTTATAATAT
Source organism: Canis lupus dingo (assembly GCF_003254725.2). NCBI lineage: Eukaryota > Metazoa > Chordata > Mammalia > Carnivora > Canidae > Canis > Canis lupus. The sequence goes on from NC_064253.1 coordinate 23,895,440, forward strand.
AGAATGAATATGTGTCAAAGATTATTAATTAAACAGTGAGGGAGCCAGTAAGATGATAAAGGTAGTTCAAAGAGCATTTTGAAGAACAGGAATGATCTCATCTACGAGAAAAGGCGTTCTCAAATAAATTTGCTGAGTTAGACATAAATCTGGAATATCTTACAGAGAAGTGAGGCCTAACGTGTAGGGTGTCTTTTTTACATTAGAGAAATCTGCATGATATGTGTGACTCCACTGGGTCTAGTGCCTTAATAGCAGAGCCAAATACAGATCTGTTTCCCTGGATAATTAATTAAGTAATCTCCAAGCCTGGGAAACAATTCTCCAGTGTAACATGGAAGAGATAAGCTGCCCTCTGCCTTTTTTCGAAATTTTAAAAGATTTTCCCTAACCATCCTCCTGTTTTGATCATAAATAATACCCAGAGACAATTATTCACCATCAAAAAGGCTGGTCTTGTTATGTTTTAGCTTGATTGTTTACAAAGGTGAAGTAAGAGGTGTTTCTTAACCATGTGATGCTCCTTGAGCCAGAGATACTAAAGCCATCGTAAGGCCAGAGAATTAACTTTTGTCTGGAAATTTTATTAAAGAATCTCAGATTGGGTTTTTTATTTATTTTTAATTAAGATTTTATTTATTTATTCTTGAGAGACACAGAGAGAGAGGCAGAGAACAGGCAGAAGGAGAAGGCTTCCTGCAGGGGAGCCTGATGTGGGACTTGATTCTGGATCAGAGATCACGCCCTGAGATCTGCCCAGAAGGCAGATGCTCAACCACTGAGCCACCCAGGCATCCCCAGATTGGGCTTTTCAAAAGACTTGATTAGTTTTGTCTTCTAGGGCTAGAAACCAAGGTCCAAGAAACCCCACTAGATCTCATATACAGTATTAATAGATTTCAGTGAATTCCTCTTGAAGATCACCCAGATTGTAGTAAGATCACTGGCATGCCAGGAAGGACTTCCATAGCTCCTTTGAGGCAGGGAGCCTGAAAGCCATAGAATACATCTTAGGCTGGGTTTCCTGGGAGGACTTTGTAAACACGGATGCCACATGTTAAATACACCTTTGTAACGGTGAGCTTGTTCATATTTGATTAAGTGAGGTTAATTTTCAACATGAGACTCCTGACATGGCCTTGGATGCACAGCTGATTTGTCCAATTATATCTTGGGTAGAAAGGGGACCAAGTCCTCACCAAACCTATGCAAATAACTATATTGTTGTGCAAAGTAAAGAAACTAATAAATGTATTATTTTCTGAGTTCAGAGGTGTCGAGAACCAGATATCATTAAAAGTGTCATAGTTCAGTTGCTAAAGCATAGCGTACTGAAGTGGGATAGATTAAAAGTGGAAGAAAAAAGGTTTCCTCTTATACATATCAGAACTAGAACATTAAAAAATTACAATATTCCAAAGTAAATAACTATCATTTAACTTTAAGTCTGTGTTTCTCATCGGTTCATTCAGCCCTATGAAACTGAATTTATTCCGCTGGATCTTGTGTCAGCAGCTCCTTTCATGACATTATCTACTTCTGAATTAAAAAGAACTCTAGGAGTTCTGGTCAGTCCCCTGATACACTCTGACAGTCGTCCTGATAATGTCGGCTTTATCACTCTGGAGCTTGTCTTTGTTATATCAATAGTTATTGGTATCCAGTATGGTCCTTTCCTTGAGACTGTGAGTTTTTTTGTTGTTGTTGAGGACATAGATTCTAGCCTGCAGTCTTTCAAGAAAAGGTCAGAGGAGAGGGAAAATCACCTGTAGACCATATGTGTGTCTGATGTTCATTTTGTGTAGTGAATAATCATTTCAAAATAGGGGGGGGTAGATTCTCTGTTGGGATGTAATACATAACTGTTTTGCTGAGAGTTCAATTAATGTTCCCTCTTGGGCAAAAACATATTATGGATACCAAGCGCTCTGGCAAATCAGGGACCTCCTGTTCCCTTTTGTAACATGGGCACTTCGTGAAACATTCATAACATTTAACTATTACAGAACTATTTTTTGATTTGACAGATCATTTGTTGTTGTTTAGCTTTTACAGCTGTGTTGAGCTGATTAAGAAACCTGCAAAAACAATCCTAATTATTTCTAGCATCCTTTTAAAAATAAGATTAAAGAATAAATTTTTGTGAGTTCCCGTGGGAACTTTGGGACATCACAAAGATGTTTAGGTGGAAAGGATATAGCAGTGTTTTCCCTAAATTATGGTCCGATTTGGGGATGGCAACATCAAGAATTATGAGAGGAAATTCGGCCGCTTGAATAAGATAGAAACAATAGCTTGTTTACTTATTGATCTAAGTGGCAATGGAATACTTAAAGTAAATATAAAAGGAGGTGACACAGTTTCGTGAAACCTTAGCTCCTTAAGAATCCAAGGGATGAAGTAAGCACAGAGCACAGAAATTATTCTGGTGAGAATTGGAAGCTTGCTATCTAGACGTAGGACACAGAAGGTAGTGAATAAAACCGTGTACTCTCCCTTGTAAAATCAGGCTACATGCTCTAAGATCAATTTATCATTTTAACAGAAATAAAATTCTAGTTTTAAATTAATATCAGAGCTGGCAGGAAGGATTCTGCAGCTCCTCCTACCTCCTTTGTTAAACTGATCTTATGAACAAGCCCATCGGCCCTGAGCAAACTTCCAAAATTTTAGCACACGCCTTTGATTATTTCAGACTCATCATTTGCAGGTATTCTAAGCCAAAAATCTAATTTATATAAACCTCTTACAACTTCCTAAATTCAAGTTTTTGTCTCTCATTATTCTTTTCCACATTCGGGAACACCCAGACACTTTTGGGTCAAACTTACCCTTCCTTTCCCTTAAGAGACATGTTCCATTGCCCTGAAAGTAGTAGCTCTTTGTCATTACTCCTAGTGGATAGTCTTAACCGTTTATGTTGATTAAAACTTTTAACTAAAGCAACTAAATTTTATCTTAGAGAAATGAGATCTAGGTAGGTAATGGAGAACTCCCACTCATACACCATCACTTACGTAGATCAGAAAGCTCACAAGAACATGTACCGTGATCCCCTAGTCTACACACATGCCTCTTAACATCTTCTCAAAGTGGCAAAAGGAACACATCCTATAACAGGACCCAAAGACATAACTACTCTGTACCATGAAAATAAGAAGCAAAAATAGTTATATTTACATATTAAGACTCTACTAAGTAAGGACGATTTCTGGATTCTATTTTTTTGAGATTTTATTTATTTATTTATTCATGTGAGACACACAGAGAGAAACAGACACAGGCAGAGGGAGAAGCAGGCACCATGTGGGGAACCTGATGCGGGACTTGATCCCAGGTCCCTGGGATCACACTCTGAGCCAAAGGCAGATGCTCAACCACTGAGCCACCCAGGCATTCCTCTGGATTCTATTTTATTTAGAAATTACCTACATACCCAAAAATAATTCATTAATTTACTCAATTTAATCTTAGTCTGTGATTTTAAAGTTAACTAAGGATGTTGGAAATTATGTTCAAATGGACACATAGCTGCAGTTGCTATAAAATGTTTTTTAGAATTATCATTCAATGTAGTTAAAATTTTTATATTTTTCATAATCCTCAATATTAGGAGTAATATCAGGAGTAATATCAGCTTATCTAATCAGTAAATTAGTTTTAAAAGTTTAGGAAATTCAGATTGACTAGTTTCTTCATGAAAAAACATACTGAAACTTGCTTTTAAAGATTCTTATATTGTACCTCATGCTAATAAAACCAGAGAAAATATGTATAACTACTGCTAAGCCATAATGACTTAATCAATTAGATTTTCTTAAAGATTCACCTTGATTACTTGAATTTTGATTCTTATAGAAATGCTTCTTAGCTAGTATTTTCTGTAAGAAAGGATTTTTGTAAGTCAGCCCATTTAAAGTATCAGAAGTTCAGTTTCTTTATTTTCGGGGTAATTCTGGGAATATGTGTAATTTATATAAGTGCTTAAAATCTCTACAAAGCAATTATTTAATTTCATTTATGAGACATTGTAATCTAATTAATTAATACCCTTCAGGAAAAGGAACATATTTCACACTCAGAGAAAAGTAAAGGCTTTTCTTAATTACACACAAATCTTCAGAGAGCCTGTAGCTTCAGTTCTAGAAATGCCACCACCAGTCATGAATAGACAGAAATATAAAAATTCACTGGTCCAGACCTCAAAGGGCTATCCTTCATTCCAGGTAGAACAAAATATTTTCTTAATTGATTTGAGGTCACAAATGACCCAAGAGACCAACAAACAGAAGAGACTAACAAACTGGTTTCTTCCCCAGCAGAGTATAGATGCCATCATCATTCCAGTAGAAATCACCACACGATCAGCCCAAAAATCTGAGGTCCCACTCATTGTAGTCACCAATGGCAAACAACATACTGATCATGTACATATCAGAACCAGAGCTAAAGTTGGTCAAGGACCAGAAATTAAAAGAAAAACATTGCCTTAGATCAAAGAGAGAGAGTCAAGGAAGATGAAGTTTTATTTTCATTTGCGATCCACCCCAGGAGCCAAAATAGCATGCTGCACTGACCAGCCTATGAGGTCCAGTTCCCACGCATCATAGTCGAGTAGGTATTGGTGGGTTAGTCCACTTGGCAATCTCGGAAAAGCCTCCAGAGCAAGTATAGTTACTATAATTTTCAAAAAGTTAAAAACATACAAATAGAGAATAAACATGTTAAAGATTTACTGACTCTTCAATAAGGGAACCAGTAAGATCGGTAAGGATAGTTAAAATTGCATTTTGAGGAACTGGGGTCACATAGTTTACCAAAAAAAGGGGTGGAGCGCATTTTGAAATAGTAATAGTCATTATAATGTTGTAGGCTAAATATAGTTCCCCAAAGATGTCAACACGGATCCTGAGGATCCATATTCATGTGATTTGACCTGGCAAAAGAGATTCTGAAGATGCGAGTTAGGTTAAGGATCTTGAGATACGGGGATGATCCTAGATAACCTGGGAAGGCTCAATTTAATTACAAGTCTTCAAAAGCGGCAGATGAAGGCAGAAATGCAGGTCAGAATGATGTGATGTGAGAAGGACTTGCTCTTGCTGACTCTGAACGTGGAGCAAGAGGGCCATGTGCCAAGAAACAGAGGCCTCTGCAAGCTGCAAATGGCTCTGGGTTTACAGTTAGCAAGCGCAGGGGGGACCTCTGCTCTACCCCTGAAAGGAACTGAATTCTTCCAACAGCTGGAATGAACAGGAAAAGGATTCTTCCCTTGAGCTACCAGAAGGGAAGGCAGTCTACCTACAATTTCGATTTTTGTCTGGTGAGACCCGCTTTGAACCTCTGACCTTCAACTCTGAAAAATAATAATTTTGTGTTGTCCTAAGCCACTGAGTTGTAATAGTAATTTGCTATGGCAACGATAGAAAACCAACACACCAAGACAGATAAAATTTGTTAACATACTATAGGCAGTAAAACTGTAACTTTTGAGTTCCCTTTTCTACCTGATGGATACCTATATGGTGCATTTAGCTTCACAAGAGTGATTTCATAACTACTGGTAAAAGCAAAGTCAAGCATAGGACAGTACTCTAGACACGTAAACAATCTGTGTGTGAATCTGCCATACTGGTTCCCCACTGACACTGAAAGAATACTCCACTCACCTTTTGCCTTCTTTCAAAGTTTAGTTAACTTTTTTACCAGATGAGATGAGGAAGTATCATTCCATTTTTGAGACTATAAGCTCCATGAGGGCATCACCTTATTTGTATGGATTCTTGTTGTCTTAGCACAATGCCTAACCCACGGCAGGTGCTAAATGAATATTTGTTGGTTGAATAAACCTCTCCAACCTCATCTCTGAATGTTTCCTGCTGTGAAATCTAGGACTCAGCCAGAGTGAACTCCTCCTATTCTTTAAATATAAACAAACAAGCCATGCTCTCTCTTGCCATGAGACTTTTGCATTTCCTTTTCCCTGGCCTGGGGCCCCTGTGTCCATCCAGGTGGACTGGCAAGCAGCCCTACCTTAGTTTTTGGCTTAGACAACACCTCCTCTGGGAAGTAATGTCTGGACACCTCATCTTCCCACATGTGATTGCCTCTGCTCTCACAACCTCCCTGCTTAACGACATAGCACTTAACACATTTGCCTTGTGCAGACCTCCCCTTAATGGTCTCATGAAGCAAACTGTCATGGTTTAAGCAGCAACTCTATAGAGTCAGACTGATGAGGTTTAAACCCTGGCTTTGCAACTGACTAGCTGGGATCTTTTAAGTTAATTGGTCTTTTTGTGACTCAGTTTTCCTATGAGTAAAACAGGCTTAAAATGAATGCATCTGCTACGTACAGCTATGGTGAGGGTCAAATAACAAGGACTTAGAGCTTGAGATATGGCTAGCATGAGGGAAGCAATTATTGCTTTGTAAGTTCCTTGAAATCGGAACCACCATCTTGTTCAACACTCCTCAGTTTCTGCTGCAGAATGCCTGACTAGAGTAAGTGCTCAGTACCCTTTGGTAACTTGAGTAAAACGGCGGGCCAGTGAGGACCATCCCTTTTGGGGCCCCAGAATTGGAGATAAAAGAGCAGTGTCTTGATAGTGCGATAAGCTACCCAGAGAGACTTACCTCCAAAGCCAGGTGAGGTCTTCCCCCAAAAGTCTGGAAGTCAAAGAATTAAGCAACACCGGTTCTCCCAGGAAGGGGTTGTTGACTTAAGCCTTCTGGGACATATGCTTCATTATATCACAGGTATAAGCAACCAGTTCCAAAAGGAGTATGGATTCTTAGCAATGGCAAGCTCTTCTAGTCCCACCTCCCCAGTATGCATGTGCACATGTGCACACACACAGATACACATACGCACACACCTCCATCTATCCCACCCTCATGCTTCCTAGATCAGGAAGTTCTCCAGCAGGAGCACCTGGGTGGCTTAGTCGGTTAAGCATCTGCTTTTGGCTCAGGTCATGATGATCTCAGTGTCCTGGGATTGAGCCCCATGTTGGGCTCTCTGCTTAGGGGGGAGTCTGCTTCTCCCTCTGTATGCATGCTCTCGCTCTCTCTCAAATAAATAAATAAATTTCTTAAAAAAGAAAAGGGAAATTCTCCAGCAGCCTTGAGACCCATTCCACTGATGCTAGGGATCAGCCTTTGAATTTCTCAGGTTTGCATAGATCCAGGGTGTCCCTTGGAGAAATATCAAAGTGCTTGCTCTGGCTGAGGAAACATAGCACCACTCTTTCATTTGTTTGACTACTGGGGTTGCTAGCTGAGCCATCACATCCTTTTTGGTGCCCAGACTGAGAATCATCCACCTTTAGCCTTTCTGCCCTGTGGGGTCTGGAAGCACCAGCCTGGCCAGGAACAGTGCAGAGCCACCCATACAGGTAGAGCCTGCAATGGCTTTAATCAAACTCACACTACTGTAGGCATCTGTGTTCAGTCCCCACAGAGTGAAAAGAGGGCATAAATTATGAGAAAGACAGAATCACTTTGCAGAAATTACCCCAAGCCAGCATGGAATTTGTACATGGACAGAAACTGAGACTTAGTATGAATTTTTAAAGACCTGGCCTTATTACATGCTGAACCGGTGTGGGCTGCATCCAAATGAGCAATGAGGAAGGCTCCGCAAGGATGGTCTACACCCTTCCATTTGTCCATTTGTTACTGAGCGAGGCTTTAGAATCATTACTTGTGCAATTCTCATTTTAATGCTTTTATTCCCCTAACATGAAGGAGCTTGAAAACACTACATAAACAGAAGCATTAAAAATTGAAATAAAACTAAATGGCACCTCCTTGAATTATTATTCTTGCTTTGCCTTTGAGAAAGATGAGCCAGGAAAGTTACACAGAGTGTCAGAGGTCATACAGCATTATAGCCACAGAGACCAGACCCCTAGCTACCAGATTTCTAGAAATACTGCCTCATTCTGTGAGTCGGGTACTGTTTTTCCACCACCATAAAACTCAGCAAGCACTCACTTGAATGAACACAGTGTCTGATAGAGCAGATATTTGAGGAAAAAATACAGTTGAATTTTGTGGCTGAGAATATTTTAACAGAGAATAAGGGCATTCAAAAAGCTTAACAGTATTGGTGAAGAGTGTTCCACATGCCATGCCCAGACTGACTTTCTGCCTCTTGTCTCCCTGAGGAGAGCAGCTTGTTGACATTTGAAGGGTCATTGTCCCAAAAGGCAGCTTGCCCAGACTCGTGACATGGCCAGAAGTCACAAGACCAAGCAGAAAAGACACAAAGAAGCTCCTTCTCTGGCCCCAGGCATCTCTGGCTTGAATAAAAGATAGCATTTTAGCAGTACTGCACTACAATTTCAAAGAATAGGCGGGCATCATCCCTTTGAGAATATCATCCGGGGTCCATGTGAGGAAAGGATAGGAAGTAGAATTTTGTCAAGCCTTGTCCCCTCCTACCACTTCCATCCTCTCCAGCTCTCCCAGGTGGGTGGGCAGGTAGGTAAACACCGATGTTGTAATTGGGTCAAGACCCTGCCTCGACAAAGGAGGAGCAGAATATGCAGTTCATCCTTGAACAATACAGGTTGGAACTGCATGGGTCCACTTATATGCAGATTTTTTTTTACAGTACATTGTGTTTTCTCTTATGATTTTTTAAATATTGTATTTATTTTTTCATGAGAGACACAGAGAGAGAGAGAGAGAGGCAGAGACACCGGCGGAGGGAGAAGCAGGCTCCATGCAGGGAGCCCCATGCAGGACTCAACCCCGGGACCCCAGGATCACGCCCTGGGCCCAAGGCAGACAGACAGACGCTCAACCACTGAGCCACCCAGACCTCCCTCTCTTATGGTTTTCTTAATAACATTTTCTTTTCTCGGCCTCTATGACAAGAATGCAGTATATGATATATACGACATAGGAAATACAGGCTGTAGATTGTTCCCATCATCAGTGAGGTCGACAGCAGCTCTCCTTTGTTCAATCTGGGGGGTCAGGAGTTACACAGGGGGTTGGGACTGCGTGGTGGTTGGCGTTCCTAACCTCCCGTGTGGTTCAAGGTCGTCTGTAGCTTGCCAGAGGCCCCCTTTCCCAGCTTCTAGCCTGATGTTTTCCGGTTTCCTCTGCCCAGGAGCGCCCTGCCCGACAGATCCCGGGCTGCCAGACTCTGCGGCCTTCACCGCCTCCCAGCCTGCGGCGGAGCGCACAGCACCAGGCAGCTGCCGGCTGCAGGTGTGCGGCCACGGCCTGCGTCACGGTCGGTACCTGGTGTGGGGCGGTGGCTGCTACCTACCAGGTAGTATGTTTCTCTTTTAACTCAAGTCTTGAGATGATATTTTTTTTAACTGTCTTTTAAAACTAAGTACATATATTACTTTAATAGAAATTATATAAAGGAAGAAAATCACAGGGGCTCTTTCGATGTCGTACGTTAGTTTTCCCCTCTGTAGTTCAAATGATTACATTTCTAAAGCCATTCCCTTTGAATCAGTCATTTTCCACTTTTTATTCTTTGATGTGATTGATTCTCCCCTGTGTACTCCCCCAGGAAAGTCTAACTAAAATGCTTCCCAACAGGAGCCTAAATTACATGTGGTCTGATATATGCTTCCACATTCTCAATTTTTAAAATATCTTTTTTTACATCTTTCTTGGTATTCACCACCAATGTCTAATTAGTTTATTATTATTTCTTAGACCATGAAATCCCTATTTATTTATTTATTTTTAATGGAGGTATAATTGACATACAACATTCTATTAGTTTCAAGTGGACAACATAATTACTCGATATTTGTCTGTATTGAGAAATTATTACCACAGTAAGTCCGGTTAACATTTGTCACTGTACATAGTTACTCAATTTGTGTGTGTGTATGTGATGTGAACCTTTAAGATTTACTCTCTTGGCAACTTTCAAATATACTGGAACAATATTATTAACTTTAGTCACCATGCTGTACATTCCAGACCCATGACATATTTATTTTACAATTGGAAGTTTGAGCCTTTTGACCACCTTCACCCATTTGGCCCACCTTCACCCCCACCTCTGGCGACCACTGACCTGTTCTCTGTATCCATGACCTTGCTTTTTATTTTTTTGTTTTTTGTTTTTTAGATTCTCTATGTAAGTGAAATCATATGGTATTTGTCTTTCTCTGTCTGACTTACTTCACTTGGCATAATGTACTTCTAGGTCTGCCCATGTTGCTGGAAATGGCAATGTTTCATCCCTTTTTATGGCTGAATGATACTCCTTGGTGTGTGTGCGTGCACATGTGTGTGTGTTTGTGTACACCACATCATCTTTACCCATTGGTGAATATCCAGGTTGTTTCCATAGTTCAGCCATCGTACATAATAATGTCTCAATGAATGCAACGTATGTGTAACTTTTCAAACTAGTGTTTTTATTTTCTTCAGATAATTATCCAGAGGAGGAATTGCTAGATCAATGGTAGACTTGTTTTTAATATTTTGATGGAATCTTCATACTCTTTTTTATAGTGGCCACACCAATGTGCATGCCCACCTACAGTGCACCAGGAGAAATTCCATTTCTCCATATCCTCACCAGTACTTGTTATTTCTTACCTTTTTGACGATAGCCATTCTGGCAGGTGTGAGGTGGTATCTCATTGTGGTTTTGGTTTGCATTTCCCTGACATTTAGTGATGTGGAACATATTTTCCTGAGTGTGTCCTACATCTGGATGTCTTCTTTGGAAAAATGTCTATTCAGATCCTCTGCCCATTATTTCATTGGATTGTTGTTTTGCTATTGAGTTGTAGGAGTTCTTTATATATTTTGGGTGTTAACCTGTTATGAAATATGTGATCTGCAAATATTTTCTCCCTTTCCATTGGTTACCTTTTCCTTTTGTTGATGCTTACCTTTGGTGTGATGGAGTCCCATTTCTTTATTTTTTCCTTCTGTTGCCTTTGCTTTTGGTGCCAAATCTAAAAAAATCATCAGCAAGACTGCTGTCAAGAAGCTTCCACTTGTGTTTTCTTTTAGGAGTTTTATGGTTTTAGGTCTTCCCTTCAAACTTTTAATTCATTTTGTGTTAATTTGTGTGTATGGTATAAAATAGTGGTCTACTTTCATTCCTTAGCATGTGGCTGTCCAACTTTCCCAGCACCACTTAATGAAAAGACTGTCCTTTCCCCATTGTATATTCTTGGTTCCTTTGCCGTAAATTGACCATCTATGTATGGGTTTACTTCCATCCCATTGACCTATGTGTCTGTTTGTACGTTAGTACAATAATTTCTTCATTACTACAGCTTTGTGATAGAGTTTGAAATCAGGGAGCATGATCCTTCTAGCTCTGTTCCTCTTTCTCAGGACTGCTTTGGCTGTTCCAAGTCTTTTGTGATTCTATATGAAATTTATGGGTTTTTTTTCTCTTTCTATGAAAAATGCCATTGGAATTTTGATAGGGATTGCCCTGAATCTGTACATTGCTTTGGGTGGTATGGACATTTTAACAGTACTAATTCTTCCAATCTACAAGGATGGATTTTATCGTTCCATTTTATCTTTCCCCCTATTTGTGTCTTCTTCAATTTCTTTCATTAGTGTCATAATTTTCAGTGTATAGGTCTTTCATCTCCTTGGTTAAATGTATTCCTATGTGTTTGGTTCTTTTGATCCAATTTTAAATGAGATTGTTTTCTTAATTCCTCTTCCTGATTGTTCATTATTGGTGTATAGGAGCACAATAGATTTCTGGATATTGATTTGCATCCTGCAACTTTACTGAATTCATTTATCAGTTCTAACAGTTTTTTGGTAGATTCTTACAGGTTATATATATATATATATATATATATATATAATATATTTTTATTTTTTATAAAATATATATATATATATTACCATGTTGTCTGCAATAGTGACAGCTTTACCTCTTTCTTTCCATTTTGGATGTTTTTCATTTTTTTTCTTGCCTAGTGCTGCGGCTATGACTTCTGATATTAAGTTGAATAAAAGTGGTGAGAGTCAGCATCTTTATCTCATTCCTGATCTTAGAGGAAAAGCTTTCAGCTTCTCACTATTCAGTATGATGTTAGCTGTGGGCTTGTCATATATGGCCTTTATTATGTTGAAGTATGTTTCTTTTATACCACTTTATTGAGAGCTTTTATCATAAATGGATGTTGAATTTTGTCAAATGCCTTTTCTGCATCCACTGAGATGATCATATGATTTTTATCCTTCATTTTGGCAATGTGCTGTATATTAAATACCCCTTGTATGCCAGGTATTGTATTCAGAAGTATTCAATAGTCACCAGACAATCATGGCTCCTGCCTTTAAAATCTTCCAGTTGGATTTATAAGTTTATGAGCCCTAAATCCTTTCCTTCTTCTTGCTTGGAGAAATCCATCCTTTTCTGTGTTTGTGGTGTGTGCCAGCCTCACCTGCACATAGTGGACAGAGCAGGAGTATGGGCCATCTTCCTGGTTCAACCTGTCCAGAGCACAATGTAAATATGGATTGCAGTGGTGGGAGAGAAGCACAACCTTCTATCTTTTGCCTCACCATTCAGAGGCTCCTACTATGTATGACAGTCCCTCCCAGGGCCACACTACAGCTAGTTACCCTTTCAGGCACCTGCTCTCCTGCTGACTTGCTTGGTCATGATCTAGCACACCAGATGCCAGAACTTTCCATTTCCTCACATCGAGTACAAATCGCACAGCATTATGTAAGACAGACACCAGCACAGCCCTCTTGGTGTTCCTCCCTTGGCAAAAGGCGATGACAAGTATATGCTGTGGAGCAGGTTACAGCTGTGTCTGAGGCAGTTACTTTCCTAAGCCCTCAGCTAACCTGAGGGATAAGCAGTACGGAGAAAGGAGTGGAAACTATCAGAGCTCGAGCTCACTTGCTCAAGACCGCATAGGATTTGCACTCAGGTCTTGCTAGATCCATAGCTGGTGCTTTCCCCACTACACCAGACTTGATGGAGCAAAGTGAAGGGCTTTGTTCTGAAAAAGCAGGGAGCAGTTTGCTGAAAGGAACAAACCTAGAATCTTTGCCGTCTTACTGGAAGTTGTGGTGTTCCCCCTATGGAACTGGAGTCTTCCCTCTCACAACCCAAAGAAAAGCTGAGTATCTTCTGGTGGAAGAGAACTGACAAGAAGGAGCTCAGGGTTGGGACGCCTGGGTGGCTCAGCAGTTGAGCGTCTGCCTTTGGCTCAGGGCATGATCCTGGGATCCAGGACCGAGTCCTGCATTGGGCTCCTGGCGGGGGGCCTACTTCTCTCTCCGCCTATGTCTCTCTTCTCTCTGTGTGTCTTTATGAATAAATAAATAAAATCTTTTTTTTTTTTTTTTTTTTTTTTAAAGAAGGAGCTCAGGAGAGCTTTGCCAGGAAGAGGTGAAGTCACCGGTGCCCCCAGTCAACTATGGCGAATGCTTCCCTCCTCAACAACTTTATAGTTGAGCCGGGGCAGCATGCTGCCTGATGTTCCAGTGAGATCCCAAAAAGATGGGCTGAGGTCAGCTAAAATTGAGACTCATTCCCAGAGGATGTCATGAGCTGACTGTTGGGGTACTGTTGAGTACCCCATCGTATCCCGCAGGTTACAGTCATGGTGGCCAATATGTGGCATGTGCTGGCTCTGGGCAGGACTCTGGGCTAGGCCTACACTTGCAGCCATGAGACTGGCAGCGCCCATGGGGTGGTGAGGTGACAGTCAGATGGATGAGCCTCCTGCAGAAAGAGAAAGACTAAAGTAGGGTAGCTCCCAGTTACACCTCTGCAAGTGTGAAGAGTAGCCCTTGCCCCAGTGCAGCTGATAGCTGCTGTGGCCTGCGTAAGACAGGGCACAGATACCTGATAGTGAGTGACACTCATTCATTCAGGGGACACCCATAGGCCAATGAGAAGACAAGGCTTACAAGACGCTAGCACTCCATCCTGAGTGCCTGTCTTCTGAGCATCATTCTACAAATTTTACAAAAGAGAGAAAGCACTACCAGAAGGCTTCTTAACTTGCTTGAGGTCGTGGGGTCAGTGTGTGGCAGACATGGGATTGGAACACTAGAGTATCTGACCATGAAGCCTGTATCTTTCCACCAAATAACGGATGCTGAAATAACTCTACAGTGGTTCACAAAATGAATTTCAGGTTGTCCACCTCTGTCTTGAAGCACTCCCTGGAGTTTGAAGAAATGCTTTGATATAAGACCAGTGGCTTGTTCATGAGCTCAATCGGGTCAGTTGGCCGAGAGGCCTAGAACGAGCCAAACTGTGGTAGAAACTCTTCCTGAGAGCCAGTTCACACTGGAGAGGGACAGACCATGGGTTCTGGCATAAGAGCCCAGTTAGATGCTCTCCGCAGCAGACACAGATCCTTCAAGAAAGGACTTGCTGTCCAGCTGGGGACATGCTGGCAGCAGATGTCTCTTGTTATTGGCATTCAGGATCACTCAGCTCCGCTGCAGAGTGCCCTCTCACCTGGGGCTGCACCCATTCCATACGGCCCCTATTCAGTGGTGCAAGGCCTGGCCATTTGGGCCCAACACGGAGTGGGGTGTTCTGGCTCCCAGATCCCCACCACATTGGCTGAGGCTCTGTAGGGCGTACATCATATGGACTTCTCCCGCTGTTCGCCACCATTCCCTTACCTTTCACAGGTCCTGACCCCGACAGATATCCGGTACTCCAAGCTGTCTCAGCACCTGCTCTCAGACACCGACCTACAACAGTGCCGAACACCGTCAGGGATACGCATGTGTGAGCAGAGGGCTGAAAGTGAGAGATATGCAGGAACAGCACAGCCCTGGCTGTGAAGATGCTCACCATCAGGCGCAAGGGGAGAAGTGTGGGTGGCCCAGCTCAGACTCCCCCTCTGCAGGAGATGAGCTCAGAGCAAAATCCCCCTCCCTCTGCCCCAGCACCAGTACAGCGGGGCTGTCCTCGGCATTCAGGCTGCTGATGGAGAATCACACAGGACTAGGGCCCCAGCAGGAGATCTTCTGGTCCCGGGTGCTTCCTTCTTCCCAGCTGACATGCCAGTTACTTTGCTCATAGCCTTCTCTTCATGTTCACTAACACCATCCTGGTCCAAGCCACTGGCACCTTCACCGGCCTCTCCACCAGCCCCATCTCTGACCCCTGCTTCCAGTCACTCTCCCCACCACATCCATAGTAACTCAAAATACGAGGCAGATCACTGCACCCACTGCTTAAAACTTTCCAGTGGCTTCTTACTGCTTTTAAATAAAATCCACACCATTCATATAGTCTAGGATGTTCTCCATGGACTGGCCCTGCCTCTGTTTCAGATTTCAGCAAATATTTTTTTTGAATGTCTGCCATACACCAAGAGATGTGTTATGTGCTGGCGATACAACAGTGAACAAAGTTCTTCCCTCCAGTGAGCCTCCACCCTAGTGGGGAGAGACAGACAACAAGCAAGCAAATAAATAACAAATGTGTCAGATCATGGTAAATATCCTGGAAGAAAAAAAGGGAGGTTTCAGAGGTAGATGTGGAGGGAGGGGGCAGCTGGGCAAAGGAGAAGGCCAGAGTGTTCATACTAAATTGACATTTTGGCAGAGACATAAAGGGCTTTAAGAGAGGGAGCCATGTGGATATCTGGTGTGGGGAGTGGGGGCAGGAAGTACTCCAGCAGAGGAAGAGGCAAGTGCAAAGGCCCTGAGGTGGGGGTGTGTTCAGCATGTTTCAGGAAAACAAGGTGGCCGCAGGAGCACAGTGGGTGAGAAGGGGTGGAGGAAGAGCCAGGAGGACGTAGGGTCTCATGGGTGATCACGCCACTGTGTAATGCACGCGTGTATATCACAACGTGGTCTGAGTGAGGTGGGAGCTCTGAGAGGGTTTGCGCAGAGCAGCACCATATCTGACTTATGTTTCTGGTGGGGAGGGCTGGGAGTGGAAGCCTGAGACCTGGCAGGCATCCTCCTACCGGGCTGGACTGGGATGGGGCAGGGGAGGTGAGACACGGTGGCCAGAGTCTAGTCCTGTGGAGCTGCCTGGACTTGCTGGCAGTTGGCTCTAGGATATGAGAGAGGGTCAGAGATCCCCCCGAGATTTGGGACCTGGGCAGCACCGGAATGGTGTTTCTCCTTCCTGAGATGGGAGAGACAGTGGGGTAGGCAGGGTGGGTAGGCAAATCAGGAGCTCCTCTTGGACATGCCAGGTTCACCGTTGCATCTCTTACCCCTCATTCACTGTGCTCTCACACTAGTTGTCCATCAATTTCTAGAAGATCAGTTCACTGGAAGGCCTTGCCCTGTGGCGCCCACGGCCAGCTCCTCCCCAGTGTGTGTGGACAGTGGCAGCTGCCAGGTGACACACAGACCGGGCTCCGACCCTCAGGCACTTTCTCCTGTCAAGGTCTCCCGCGGGACAGTCCCTTCCTGTTCATGCGCTGAAAGTTAGCTCCCATCCCCTTCCAGCCACATAGGTGTGCTCTCTGTGGGCACTACTTATCCCCATCTATGACTTTTGTGTTTGTTCGCTGTTTATTTGCTAGGCTCTTGGCTCCACAGGAGTCAGACCATGGCTCTCCCCCTCCTCAGCCCTTAGCTCAGGGCCTGGCACGTGCTGGTTGATCAATAGACATTTGTTAATGGAATAAGAAGGAACGACCGCCCTATGCTGCAGGGACTCGCAGCCTGGGAGAGGAGATGTCACCTAGTGTTAGTTACGCGTGGGAAAGAGCGAGCGCAGACGGGGCCAAAGGAACAGGGTCTGGGGAGGGCCGAGGCTCAGAGACAGGGTGGAGCCCGGAGGGCGTCGGGAGGAGGCGGCTCCGGACAGAGCGCGGGAGCTGGAGCCGGCGCAGCGCCGCCTGGCAGCAGGCGGGGAAGAGGATGAAGGCCCGCGCAGGTGCGGCGGGGGCGGGGGGAGGGGTGGGGGCATGCACACCTGGCGGGGGCGGGGGGATGTTGGATGGGGGCGGGGACAGAGCTGGCGGGGGCGGGGGGGTGCAGAGCAGGTGGGGGCTGGTGGGGGGCGGGAGGCAGAGCTGGCCGGGTCAGGAGGGGGGGCGGGGGAGGGGCAGAGCTGGCAGGGTCAGGAGGGGGGGCGGGGGAGGGGCAGAGCTGGCCGGGAGCAGGTGGGGGTTCGGGGCGCAGAGCTGGCCGGGGGCAGGGGGGCGGGGCGCAGAGCTGGCCGGGGGCAGGGGGGCGGGGCGCAGAGCTGGCCCGGGGCTGGGGGGCGGGGCGCAGAGCTGGCCGGGGGCAGGGGGGCGGGGCGCAGAGCTGGCCGGGGGCAGGGGGGCGGGGCGCAGAGCTGGCCCGGGGCTGGGGGGCGGGTGGGCAGAGCTGGCCCGGGGCTGGGGGGCGGGGCGCAGAGCTGGCCGGGGGCAGGGGGGCGGGGCGCAGAGCTGGCCCGGGGCTGGGGGGCGGGTGGGCAGAGCTGGCCGGGGGCAGGGGGGCGGGGCGCAGAGCTGGCCGGGGGCAGGGGGGCGGGGCGCAGAGCTGGCCCGGGGCTGGGGGGCGGGTGGGCAGAGCTGGCCCGGGGCTGGGGGGCGGGGCGCAGAGCTGGCCCGGGGCAGGGGGGCGGGGCGCAGAGCTGGCCCGGGGCTGGGGGGCGGGTGGGCAGAGCTGGCCGGGGGCAGGGGGGCGGGGCGCAGAGCTGGCCGGGGGCAGGGGGGCGGGGCGCAGAGCTGGCCCGGGGCTGGGGGGCGGGGCGCAGAGCTGGCCCGGGGCTGGGGGGCGGGTGGGCAGAGCAGGCCGTGTGGCCGGGTCCCCTCGAGCCCCGCGCGGGGGCAGGGTGCGCGGCGCTCCACCGAGACAGGGAGCGGCGGGCGTGAACTCCAGCGGCCGCGGCAAAGCCACCGCAGGCCGGTCCCCAGGCGGCCGGGGCGGCGCGGCAGGTGCCGGCGTCACGCAGAGGGTCGCTCCCCAGCACGTCCTCCCGGACGGGGCACGAAAGAAGCCCCCTGGGCCGAGCCACCAGGCCCGCCGGCCCACGGCGAGTCCTCAGCGCAGCCCCGGCTCGATCCCCGCCACCGCCCTCGCCGCGTCCGAGCGGGGAGGTCGTGACCTTGAGCGCCGGTGCCCCGCGCACCCCTGCGAACTGGCCTCGGGCCCGGGCAGGCGGCTGGCGAGTACCGAGCGCTCTCTGCGCGTCAGCGCCCCGCCCCCGCCCGCGACCGCCGGGCCCCCGCCCCCTCCCCGGCCCCTCCCCGGCCCCTCCCCGCGGGCTAAGGCTTCTGCGCGGGGGGCCTCGTCGCCGGCGGCTGGTCGGGTTCCTGTGCGCAGGGCCGGGCAGGGGAGGACGGGACGGCGATGCTGGCGGTGCCCTCGGGAGACAGGCGGTCTGGCACAGCTGCGGGCGACTGCTGGCGCTGGGTGCGCTTGGCAGCGGGTTCCGGAGCAAGCTGGGTCGAGCGATGGGCTCCTCTGCCCCGGGGTGTTTTCCTGGCCCCGGGGGGCTTGGACAGGCCGGCCTCTGTGCCAGGGTGAAGGTGCTGCGCTGAAGGACAGGACCCCACTGCAAGTCAGCAGTGTGTCTACGACAAAAGGGACATGCCCAAGTGAAGAAACGCCAGCCTCCCCCCGCCCCCGATTTCTGGGTACCCCGGGTCAGCCCCAGGGTTTCAAGGACGATGGTGGCATATGAACAAGTGGGGGAACATAGGAAGGGCTTGGCTGTGGGTCATTCCCCTCCTCGTGCTTCGCCCTCCCCCAGACCCTGTGGGAGAGCCTCTCCCGGGGCCGGGGGTCAACCCACCCCCACCTCCACCCCCACCCCCACCATGGCTGCACGGTGAGGGCACCGCGGCCTCAATTCCCCTCTGGAGCACCGTCCCGAGGCTCCCGCCAAGGTCACGGCTTGGTCCTCCACTGTCCCCCAGTGGTTGTCTTGCCTCACTGCACCCTGACAGCCTAGCTGGCTATTTTCCTTCATTCCCTCAAACATGATAGAAATCGCATTCCTACCATATGCCTAGCCCTCTCCCTAGAGCTCTAAGGGACATGGAACCTGCCCTAAAAAGGGTATACTCTCGCCAGGAGGTGAAGGCATACCTGCAAGGGGACAGTGAAACCGAATAGAGTAACATTCACTTTCAGGGAAAGTGATACTGTGATTTGTAATAAGAAATATACATTTGGTCTTTGTCCACTCTTCTTGGCATAGAGCACCTAAAACCCTGGGAGTTTCCTAAGTAGCAAGAGTGGTCATGGTGTCTTTGGCTAGGTTAATGAGGTGACTTTTGGAATACCTCCTGAGATTAGGGGCTGATTGCCGGGAGAACCAAGCTGTGGCTAGAAGTTTGGAACTCTCAGTTCCACCCCCAGACCTCTGGGGAACGGAGAAGGGCTAGAGGTGCAAGCAATCACCAATGGCCATTGACTTCATCAATCAGGCCTGTGTAATGAAGCTGCCATAAAAACTGGAAAAAAAAAAAAAAAGGACTGGATTTGGAGAGCTTCAGGGTGGTGAACACATGGAGACTCAAGGGGAGTGGTGCACCCAGAGAGAGCATGGAAGCTCTGCCTTTTCCCCACACCTTGCCCTGGGCCTCTCTTCCATCGGCTGTTCCTGAGTTCACCCTTGTAAAATAAACCAGTAAGTAAGATGTTTCTATGAGTTCTGCGGGCCACTGTAGCAAATTAATTGAACCCAAAGAAGCAGTCGTTGGAACCTTCTATCTGTAGCCAGGCCCAGCCTGGGCCTGAGGCTGGCATCTGAGATCTCATGGGACTGAACCTTTAACCTGTGGGATCCCATGCTGTCTTAGGGTGGATAGTGTCATCGTTTAGTTGAATTATAGGATACCCAGCTGGTGTCTGAGAATTGCTTGATGGAATGGAGCACACACACACACACACACACACACACCCCTACACACACACACTAGAATTAGATCCCAGAATCCTTTCTGTCCATGTCACAAATGTGATTTGCTAGAACAGCCCTGGGTCATGGAAATGTGGTTTGGGAAGAGACAGGATGAAAGGATGAAAGGTCCCGGGGGGTAAAGAGCTGCGTGGTCCCCTGTGCTCTGGAGCATGAGCTGTGCCATACTCAGGTACGACAGGTAAAGGTTACCAATGGAATTTAGAGAGAGATTCAGCTTCAGAGTAGGTGAGCCACTGGATCTATAGAGAAATGCAGAATAACGAGGAACATTTTTTGGGGGGGGAGGGTGATAGCTGTGTTTATTCAAATGATACTGGGAGCAGAGGGACAGGAGGTCAGGTGCGTGTGGGGACAGTGAGACACAGTGGCAGGGACAAGAATACAAATGGACTGCAATGGCTCAGAAGAGTCCACTCCAAGGGGCCAGAGTTCCGAGGGGAAAGATGTTCTTTACCATAGGCAGTAGATTGAGTCTTAAACACACAGGGGACCTTCCCGCCCTAACCCAAGGTGCCCTGAAGTACATGGCCTGAGGCGCTGGCAGGACTAGTAGTCTGAATATGGGAAAGGACAACTCCTCTGAGCTCAAAAAGGAGAAAGAATTCAAACCATGATTAAAGCTGCACAGAGACCCACCAGTGTGTGTATGGCGGGGGGGGGGGGGGAATAAATACCCGAGGGACACACATATAAAATAGACCATCCACAAAGCAATGAGATTTGAGGTTAACGGAGGTCATGTTGCCCAAGGCACCACAGAGGATAGCAGTGTTGTCTGCTGGTTATTGGTATTCATAATAGCTAAAATGAAAGTAAAAGGAAGCCCTGGATTGGGCCTTGGTGCTAAACCAAGATCAGATCTGGGCCTGGGTGCCTTTGGTCACTAGCCTCAAAGCTGCCTAGAAAAGGGGGAAAGTATGCAGGGGCAACAGAAAGTACCTCTGAGACGCCTGGTCACAAAGTTGTCACTGTGGCAGAGGAAGACTAAAAAACTAATGAAAACAGGGATATGGTGTGGAGGAACGACCTCATTTTGTGAGTCAGTGTCATTAGCTTCCTGAGGAAGCCTTACTAAAATGAACTGTGAAAGCATCACTAAGAGCCGCGTCTTAGGTTTTGAATGCTGCAGTGCAGAGGAGCAGGTGTAGGTTGATACGGGACCCACAGCTCGCAATGGAACAGTCACACATGGTTACATGGGATCCGGACCCACAGGAGGCTCTTCTCAGGAGAGCACTGTGAGGTCGGTCTACCCTGTGAGGGGGTACTGTCTTCCCCTGTGCATGCCAAGTGGGACACCCGAGCTGAAGCAGCTAGCTGGTGGGTTTCACACACAAGCCGTGTGGGACTGGCTTGAAAGTGACTGGGACACTCACCTGCTAAATCTGCCTGTTTCTTGGCTCAGGGGCCGAGCTGTGGCTCAGGGGGGCCCATTCGCGTGGGAACCCCATATAGCCTTGTGTTGCCATACCTAGAGACAGTTCAGGGAGACTTCCTGCCGGCAGAGGGGGGCAGAGCAAAGACCAGGCAGAGGTAAGCAGTCTATCTCCTTTAAATCCCAGGATCTCAAAACAAGATGCAGGACGAGCCCAGCAGCTGAGCAGTGGGTAGTGTAGACTCAGTAGGCTTCAAGGAGTAGTAAGCGTAAAGGGGCCCTGGTGTAACCCAGCCACAGAGAAGGGGAGGTCTGCGTGGGTCTCGACTGTACTTGGGGTCTCCTGGCCTCCGGACTTAAGTCCCACTGTGACTTTATGTGGGAGGCATATAAACTGTCCCCACTTCACACATGGGAAAGCAGAGGCTTGGAGAGGTCAGGTATAAGGTCATACAGCTGGCAAGTGGCCAAGCAAAACTTGATGCCCCCCCCCCCCATTCCATAGTGGCTGTCCCTGCACGAGTGCTCGTGGTCTGCGTGGTGCTCTCCTGCGATTCATGTGATTTAATACCCACCTGAACCCCACAATGCTGGAGGTTTCATTCTGTTTTATGGAGAAGAAAAGAGCATCTCAACGACAACATGTGCCCCATGTCTCAGACGTTGCCTAGTGGGTGGCCGAACTCAGATTCAAAATTCACGCACCGTTGTGCTGGTCACCCAGGACCCTCCGTGACGCCACGAGGTTCCATCTTGTGTCCCCACCTGCCATTAAAGTCTGAGGACTGAGCTTTTCCTAGGAAGCTCTCATGCCATCTCCCAACCCAAGCTGGGTGTCACCTGAGCCCTGTCCCCATCCCTAAGCCCCTGTCCCATCATGGGCAGTCGGTGGCACATGCCCTCGAAGGACAGTCCCCACCCTGCATCAGCAGGCAGGGCCGATACATGGGTGGGTGTTGTTGCTGCTGCCCTTGAGCGTCTCACCCCCATTACTGGATTCTGGGATGGGGCGCTGTTCAAGACCAATGTCCCCGCGACTGCCACCAGCAGCCCTGGGCGTGTCTTGCTGGAAATGTCCCCTGCCGTTTCCCCTGGGGACCCCTTCCCTGGAGCTAGAAACTGTAGGGCATTCTTGTCGGCGTCTGGAGGCCTTGCCCGTGAGAACCGCCCCGCAGGACGGAACACTATGCCCGAGTCGAGTGGGACACGCATCCGGAGACGGGGCGACAGTGGCGTCCGCCCCTGAGCTCGGGCCCCCGGGTGACTACACGACAGGAGCACAAGAGCAGCACAAAGCCACCGCTGGAGCAGCGCAGGATCGGAACCAGGGCCGTGCTTCTTGGGAGCTGACCTGCCAAGCGCGGCAAGGAGCCGGGAGGACCGGGTTGCCGTGGCCCTGCCCCGCGATGGGCCAGCAGAGGCTCGGAGCTTAGGGCGTTGTCAGGGCTCCCGAGCCCGTCAGCGTGGTCCCCTCCCCTCCGTTCCTAAGCACGGTGATGCCGCACCCAGGGCAGGCGCTCTCACAGCCACCCGTGCACAGAATTTTCCAATAGGTCCGGGTGGGACCTGAGAATATGCATTTTAACAAGTTTCCGAGTGACCTGGGAACTCTGAGAACCGCGGCTCTAGAGGCAGGAGGCTAATGAGTAGTTTGCTCGCCAGCAGCCCCGGGGCAGGGCGGAAGGCGCTGCTTTCCTTCCCTGCGCCATCGGCCTCTGGGCTGAGGGGGGCGGCCAGTGCCCCCGCTCCTGGAGCCGCAGCCAGCTGCCCCAAGCTCTGCACCACTGCGCCTTACAAGAGTCCAGACAGGAGACCCCGGGCTGACCTGTCAGGTGCAGGTGGCACCAGAGCGACAGGCTCCAGGGGCCCGGAGAGCAGAGAAGGCCGGAGGCCGAGCCGGGGAGACGCGGCCAGCCATGAGCGCGGCCGGGGCAGCCCAGTGCTCCTCTTTGTGTCCAAACAACAATCTGAGCTGTGCATCCCCAGACGCGTGATTTCACTGTCTCTGGATCAAGAAGCAGACACACTTGCCGCATCCGGTGCCCGGAGGGCCTGCGGCCTCCTCCCCGCCCCTGGCCCACACACAGCCCGACAGGAGACGATGACCCTTGGGAGGCGAGGAGAGGAAGGAGAACGAGGTAGTAGCCAGGGGTGGTCCGCGTGGGAGCTCAGGAAAGCGCACCCCTTCTGGCCCTGCCGGTGAGGACTGGCTAAGGTCCAGGTGCAGGTGGTGGCAAGAGGTTTAAATTCACCACAGGAACTATAACCATCCTTTCCTGTGTTCTGCTTCAGGTCAGGCTGACCCGGGGCTCTTAATGGGGACAGACCGTGCAAAAGCATATAGACTGGGTGTGCGAGGGTTTGTCCAGCTGGCACACATGCTTTCTAACAATTCCACACTTTGGACCTTCATTAACAGCAGTGCAGGATCTCTAAGCAGGGCATTGTAGGAGCTCTGTCTAAAAGCCTGTGTGGAACATTAACTGCTGTGTAGCAGCCATGTGGTACAGTTCCAGGGTTGCCCAAAGGTCATGCGTAAGCTCGGCAACTGGAGCCATTGTGATCATATAGCAACATCCAACCGGAAGACATAAATGATTTTCAAAAACCAGTTTTAGGGATGCCTGGGTGGCTCCGTTGGTTAAGCGTCTGACTCTTGATTTCAGCTCAGGTCATGATCATGGGTCGTGGAATCGAGCCCCACGTTGCGCTCTGCCCTCAACAGGGAGTCTGCTTGAGATTCTCTCTCCCCCTCTCTTTCCCTTTGCCCCTCCTTGGCTTTTGCGCATGATAGATAGATGATAGATAGATAGATAGATAGATAGATAGATAGATAGATAGATGATAGATAGAACAAATCTTAAAAAATAAAGAAAGGCTTTTAGTATATGAAACATGCTGACATGAAGCCAGCTGTGTAGATTGGGAAGCAAAAGCCACAGTTCCATTTGTCTTATGTCTGTCCAAGATTCACAAAATTTTTAAATCGAGGTACATACAAAGCAAAACAACACAAAGCAAAAAAACTACATGTATCATCATGGAGTTGTACCATCAACTGCTCAGATCATGCAAAATGTCTGATCTCCTAGACGAAGGGGAAACACTGGTGAACAAAGGCAGAGACACAGCTTTAAGTCTACAGAAAGCAAAAGAGCTGTCAGAGCCCAGCAGGGAGAGACATGGCCATTCACAGGGAGCCTTCCCTGTCTGGCCTAGCCTGGGCCGGGGGAGGAGTCCAGATTTCAGCTTTCCTGGGTTTACAGGAGAATGTGAAAGGGCAGGAAGACACTAGGAGTCCACTGCCCTAATTAGCTACTTAGATCAATAGCAGCTCAGTCTTAGTTGAGGATTAGAATTATCTAGGGATCATTTATAAGTCTTAACCCCAGACCAATTAAATCAAGGTTGCGGAGAACCGCACGTCAAAAAATTTTAAAAACCCTTTAAGTGAGTCAGTGGGCAGCCAAGACTGAGAATCCTTGCTCTAGGATACTCTTAATGACTTTGAATTTCCTAGATTATTGACAGATTTTCATAATCCGCTTTATGCCCGCTAGCCATGAAGTCAATTAAGACCTGTCTCCAAATTCTTCTGATTGCCTATTTCTGTTACCCTGTATTTATTTAATTGCATCGGTTTCCTAAAATGAGCATGAACTGGTTTCAAATAATTAATTCATACTTAAAAAAAAAAATGAATGAGTAGAATTGTGGAAATATTTCCCAGTTGTCCCAGCACATGATGTCTTCTAAGAATACAGTGACACGGTGTCTGACTTCTCTAACCACAGATGCCCTTGGAAAATAAACTCCAACCTTTAAATACATCAGCAAGCCAAACATTTCTTTTGCTATTTTCAATCAGTTTCTTGATTTTTATCTCTAGCCTCAAAAAAAGAAAGAAAAAAAGGAAAAAGAAACCTTTTTCAGAAATCTGCCACCTTTTCAAATAACTTTTTTTTTTCCTTTGGGTACATGTGATAATGTGGCAATTCTGATTTTTTTTCCTAAGGAAAAAAAATTATACCAGACAGACAGGTCTTAGATAATTTTTCCCTCTTCACACCAATCTCTTGTCCTATTTTTTTTTTTAAGTTCTCTTAGAAGTGCCTCTTCCAATCAGAGGAAGGCCATTTATTTCAAGATCCATAAATAGCTGTGAGTCTTTAAGATTCTCCTAGCACATTGTATTCCTCTACTGTCTGCTGTGTTAATTTTCTTCCCAGTTTTCGTATTCCTACACAGTCTGAAAAATATTTCCCCACGGGGAAAGCTGTGACAAATGCACTAGAACAAAAGGGGCCATGCCAGGTGCTCAGGGGGTGCTTGGTTCCTTAATGAATGAGTGGTAAATGGCCCAGTGTCTGCCCAGCCCCAGTATAGGTTTCAGCACTGTGAATTGCCACACATTCCCAGATAAACATACTTGTCGCAGTTCTGGAAAAATACCTGGAGAAGACACTGCTATTAGAAACTTTGCCAAGGGCCACGGCCATAAGCCAACAGACTTACTCTCCAGTCTCTGCCTTCATCTCTGCCCTGAATCTTTAAATGCATCTTGGGGGAAATCCTGTTTGGATCCAGACCCCCAAGGAAAAGACTGAGATTATTTGGTGATTTAGGGACTCTGTTTATTGTCAGTGAAGATAATCAAATTAGATTTTATAAAACAAAATCTAAATTGATTCATCTCATTTCTGTATTAATGTCTGTATCTTGGACCTATCTTTAAAACCCTGTGTACTTCAGTATGACACACTTAGCCATGCTTTCAAGCTGTCAATCACCTAATCTTTAGTAGCATTGACTGAGCAAAATATTTTGTTTTAGGGCTGAAACTGAAGAACAATTTGGTATTATGTCTAACAGAAAATTATCCTCAGAATCATCATCATCATCATCATCATCATCCTGAGAATCATGCTCAGATCTCTAGCTGACCCATCTTATCTCCTTCCCAAGTCCAGGGTTTGACAGTCCCATGGGAAAAGCCCTAGATTTGAGAGGAAACTTGTGTTCTGGTATATTCTGTGCTCTTTCTAAAGGTGTATTACTTTTTCATTTCTTTTTTTAAAGATTATTTATTTGTTCATTCATTCATTCATTCATTCATTCACGAGAGACACAGAGAGAGGCAGAGACATAGTCAGAGGGAGAAGTAGACTCCCCGCAGGAGGCCCAGTACAAGACTCAATCCCTGGACCCTGGGACCATGACCTGAGCAAAGGCAGACGCTCAATCACTGAGCCACCCAGGGGCCCCTGTTCCATGCTCTTTCTAAAGGTGTATTACTTTTTCAAAGAAGATTAAGAGTTTGTTGTTGGGAAATTTTGGATAATAGGGTGGGGTTGGTTATTTTTGTCATTGTGTTAATTGTTGACCTGCCCCATGATGACCAGACAGTCTTAAGGATGG
The DNA here is from genome assembly GCF_003254725.2 of Canis lupus dingo. Lineage (NCBI taxonomy): Eukaryota > Metazoa > Chordata > Mammalia > Carnivora > Canidae > Canis > Canis lupus. The sequence goes on from NC_064253.1 coordinate 23,922,082, forward strand.
AGAGAACACAGATAGAAATGGGTGCAAGATTTGTCAGCCCCCCCACCCCCCCACCCCCCGTCAGCTAGACTGTTTAGCATGCCAGCCCACCTCGCGCCCCTTGTTTCCACAGTGGAATTCCTTCACAGCATTTCTCAGGGAATTTGCAGTTTTCTGAATCCCCACTTTTGAGGAAAAAAAAAAAATTGATCCAGAAGTCAGGAAAATGGGAAACAAGTATTACAAATCTCCTTTGAGATTTAAAACTTAATACATAACAGAGGCATTACTGGTTGGAAGGAATCATCTGCTGACTTCAAGTTTAAAGCAAAAGCGGAAACTGAAAAGGAGAAAGGTTGAGGAGGACATTTCTGGGAGCCTGGATGATCACAATCTACTCTGCTCCTCTAGTCGCTGTTGCTGTGTTTGTGTGTCCCTGGCCTTGTCTGCTGCTAATGGTGAGTCATCCCTGAAAACAAAATGAACATTAATAAGCTTATATCCGTAGTATACTTTATACAAAACCAGTGAGTGATGTTCCAAGAAATAACGAGTTTTGCAAACAAATGAAGTTCTTAAATTGGTGATTTTGACATGTGATTCTCTGTAGTGTCTTTAATCTTGCCAGGAGATCTGAATGCTACATTATTGGAATACTATCTTAAAACATTTGCTGGCATTTTCCCAGTGAATGTTGCTACAAGCTACAGTTCTTTGTAAAGACATTGCAGTTAAAATTTCTTATTTTTTTTTATTTATTCTTACATACCAGACAAATTTTTCAGAAAACTGTAAGAATGATTAAGGAGTATAAAGAATGTTGGAAGTATTTTAAGAGAAACCTCTGATTTAAAAAGAAAGAAAGAAAGAAAGAAAGAAAGAAAGAAAGAAAGAAAGAAAGAAAGAAAGAAAGAAGCAAAAGAAAAACCTATGATTTCAGAAATTACAGAGAATTCCCAGGTTTCCAATTTCTTCTTTTCAAATCCTAAAGAGCTTCAGGAATCTGGAAATACTATTCTCAATTTTATCTCCTGAATTTCCCTGAGAGTCTGATGGTTTGTCTCTGCCCCTGCCCTGAGCTGCCAACCAGCCTCTTGGCTGGTTCCTTCCAGTCCATTCTCCGTACCAGAGCCAGAGCAACCCTAACAGAAACACAGGTCTGTTCATTTTGTCCCCTTCCATAAGGCATTTTAGTGGATGCCCACGTGAAAAGACACTCAACCTCATTGGTAATCTGGGGAATAAAAATTAAAACCACAATCAGAGATCAGTCTGACACACTTATCAGATTGGCACAAAAATGTTGAATCCCAGCTCAGAGAGGCAGGGACAATATCTGATTTTGCTCACCATTTTCTTTATAAGCTTAGCACGATGCCAGACAGTTAGTAGGTGCTCACTGCCCATTTGCGGATGGATAAATGTGTGAATAAATGCACGGGAATGAGAAATGCAAGAGCCTTCATGCCAGGTACTACACACAGTGTCACCCACACACCTGGCAAAATAGAGGGACCTCTGGGCATTGTCCAAAGTGGTTTTTCGGTGTGCTGTGGAGGACCGGCTGTTGGCCCGCAGGCCTCGGCTCCGGGCTCCAGGTCGGCGGCGGCTCCCGTGCTCTCCCCTCCCCCCGTGAAGACGTGGCCAAGGCGCTCCGGGTCACCAGGAACACAAAAGTTAATGTTGAAAACGAGGCGAAGATCGGTATGGCAGGGGCGAAGCGGGTGCCTCTGGCCTCTGCTGCAGCCTCCAAGCCCAGCCCGAGGCCAAGAACTGCTCTGGGAGACGCTGGTAACAAAGTCAGTGAACAACCACAGGCCACACTGCCTCTGAAAAAGGAAGCAAAAAGTGCGGTTCCTGGAAAAGTCATTGCTAAAAAAATACCAAAGCCTCTGGAGAAAGCACCCGAGCCTGTCCCTGTCCCTGTGCCAGAACCAGAGCTGGAACCTGAGCCGGTTAAAGAAGAAAAACTTTCGCCTGAGCCAAAGTTGGTTGATACTCCCTCTCCAAGCCCGATGGAAACATCTGGATGTGCCCCTGCAGAAGAATATCTGTGTCAGGCTTTCTCTGATGTAATTCTTGCAGTTGAATGTTGTAGATGCAGAAGATGGAGCTGATCCAAACCTTTGTAGTGAATATGCGAAAGATATTTATGCTTATCTGAGACAACTTGAGGAAGAACAAGCAGTCAAACCAAAATACCTACTGGGTCGTGAAGTCACTGGAAACATGAGAGTCATCCCAATTGACTGGCTAGTACAGGTTCAAATGAAATTCAGGTTACTGCAGGAGACCATGTACATGACTGTTTCCATTATTGATTGGTTCATGCAGAATAACTGTGTGCCCAAGAAGATGCTGCAGCTGGTTGGTGTCACTGCCATGTTTATTGCAAGCAAATATGAGGAAATGTACCCTCCAGAAATTGGTGACTTTGCCTTTGTGACTGACAACATTTACACTAAACACCAAATCAGACAGATGGAAATGAAGATTCTAAGATCTTTACATTTTGATCTGGGCCACCCTCTACCCCTGCATTTCCTTTGGAGAGTGTCTAAGATTGGAGAGGTTGATGTTGAGCAACATACTTTGGCCAAATACCTGATGGAACAATCTATGTTGGACTACGATATGGTACACTTTCCTCCTTCTCAGATTGCAGCAGGAACTTTTTGCTTAGCGCTGAAAATTCTCGATAATGGTGAATGGACACCAACTCTACAGCATTATCTGTCATACATCGAAGAAGCCCATCTAAATGTTATGCAACACCTGGCTAAGAATATAGTCATGGTGAATTGTGGGCTTATAAAGCCCATGACTATCAAGAACAAGTATGCCACCTCTAAGCACGCTAATATCAGCACTCTGGCACAGCTAAATTCTGCAGTAGTTCAAGATTTAGCCAAGGCTGTGGCAAAGGTGTAACTTGTAAACATGCATTGGGGTATTGTAATAGCTGCAAATAAAACTGGCACCATGTGCCATCTGTATATATTATATGTTACCTTTACTTACTTTTAATAAGGCTTGTGGTCCTTTTTAACTTCTTATACCTTAGCTCATTTGAATGTGGCTACTTTTCTACTTGAGGATAACCTAAAAGTTGTGTTAAAGGTCTGATGCGGAGTATAAGAAGTGCTTTTCAGTTTATCGGGACCCAACTCACATACGTAATTGTTATTTGTGTGGTTGTTGTTTTACAGTATCTGGCTTTGCTTTCTTTTTTTTTTTTTTTATTTATGATAGTCACAGAGAGAGAGAGAGAATGAGAGAGAGAGAGAGGTAGACACATAGGGGGAGAAGCAGGCTCCATGCACCGGGTGGCTTTGCTTTCTTAATATGGATTACTACGGTCATGAAGGCATTTAAAGCCCTTCTGTAGGGCATATTGCTCATAAGCCCAATCATCTTGGAGAATATGCAGCCTCGTTCTGCTTAAAAGTCTGCCACTTAACCTCTAGACCCCCCATTTTCTGTTTCTTCTGGGTTGCAGCCATAACTCTTAGGTAGTTTTTACTTCTACCACTATTTCTTAAATTATCAGTTGTAGCTAGTACCAATTTTTTCACTTGGAAAAATAAGAACTTTATATTCTAATCCTACTTTACTTTTTCATTTTATTGATCAAATAAAAGAGGATCCTCAAAACATACAAAAGCATCTAAAAGTTAGAGGAATTTCTAAGAAATGGGGTCATTCTCTACAAAAGCAATTTCTTTTAACATGTAGAGGCCTTGCCTGGATTTGGGCATTCCATTCCATCATACGGATAAGCTGCAGCATATTCCACCATTCTGCTGGTGACCTTCACATTACTTTTCCTCTTTGCTCCTACAGACAGAAGTATTTTTCATTAAATAACATACTTTCCTTTCTATATGCTGGGTTCTCCAGGTTCTGTATGTTCTAAGTTTTGGCTGGCTACCAGGTGACTTTTCAGTGTCCTCAGCAATGTACAAAAGCGCTGGATTTCTCTGCGTCCTTGCCAGAACTGAAAGTAATGATTCTCAATTTCCGTGAATTTGGCAAAAAATTATCTATCTTGTTGGCTGTTGTAATTTATAATTCTGATGGCTAGTTGAATAAATTTTTGTTGACTACTTCCAAAAAAAAAAAAAAAAAGTGGTTTTTCTTCCCTGAGGCTGGTGGTCAAGATCCCTTCTTTTTCAACAATGTCTTCACTCCTACTATAGCAGTGAAATTGATCCTCGTGAGCCCAATTTTCCCATCTTGAACATGGGGAGACTGTGCAACAGGCCTGGCATCTCCCTCCCTCCTCCACTCCCTTCCTTCCCTCCTTCCTTCCTTCTTTTTTTTTAAGACTTTATTTATTTATTTATGAGAGACACAGAGAGGCAGAGACACAGGCGGAGGGAGAAGCAGGCTCCATGCAGGGAGCCTGACATGGGACTCGATCCCAGTACCCCAGGATCCTGCCCCGGGCTGAGGGCAGCACTAAACCACTGAGCCATCCAGGCTGCCTGCCTTCCTTCCTTCTAAAAAATACCAAACTATATCAAATTATATAACAATCTATACAAACATAGCTTAACATTAGCAGTATTATTTCCTCCTGTTTTGCAAAATTGCAGTGAGAAACAAGTGAGATAATGTACATAAAAGTGCTTCATAAAGCACAAAGCATCATGCAACATTAGTGTCCTGCGTTATTAAATGGGCATGCCTCGGCTTTATAAAGCACGTTCCCTGTCCACCTAAGCTTGTATCAGAGGACCTGGGCTCAGCCTCAGCCAGCCTGAAGCAATCCTTTTTCTACGTGGGAACCCCTTCTTTCCCAGTTCTCTTTGCCCTGCTTCAAGTGCCCCATATTCTGATACCTAACCTACTTACTCAAGGCTCTTGTTGTGTTTGGACAAAAATGTGTTTTAGAATAAGACCCACCATGCTTTGAATTTGGGTTTTGCAGCTTAGACTTTTCTTGACCCTTGACCAGTTTCTTCACAGTTCTGTACCTCAGTTTCTGCATCTGTAAAATTAGAATGACAATCTCCCCCTACCATGGGTGCTTTTGAGAGAATTTCTTACTATCTGGTTCATACTGAGTATAAGATATACATTAGTTCCATTTCCCTCTGAGTGATCTTAACTGATTAACAAGCTCATCTTGACTAATAGAAGAGGGCAAAGCAGATTTTCTTGAGTGAGATGAAAGGTGGGAATTTCAGGTTGGATAAAATAGTTATTAGTCCTTTAGTAAAGCAGAGGGTTAGATTTGTAGTTATAGAAGCCCATCAGCCTCTCCCAATGACCACTGAACCTTTTAGGCAATGGAAGGATTGGCATACCCAAGAAAAGTTGCTGACCAACTGAGCAGAGACTCTTGTCTGAAAGTATTTTCTGGGAGCATGGTGATTTTCCAAGTCTCAGAATCATGGCCGGCTCTGGGTGGATCCCTTTCAATACATTCTGGGAACCACACCAAAAATAATTGGGTACCAGTTGGTCACCCCCCAATCACTTATTCCTTCCACCTGGACTTTCAGGTCCAGGAATCATCATCTTGGACTGAGACTTGCAATAATAGGCATGACCTTGTCAGAGGCTTGTTATGAGGGTTTGTATAATACCACCCTCATTGGGCCCCAATCCACCCCTTATACACTGAGCAGTTGGGGCCCTCCCTGTAAAAGGCCCCCCTTTGCATCCTGTTGATCAATAGTGTAACAAAGGTTTATCCGTGGCAGCTTGTATCTCAGAATCAGAGAATATTTCCCTTGGTTTTAAATCAACATCATTCTTGCTGTCTTTGAAGTCTGTTCTTGTACTTCCTGTTCTTTTAACTGAGAAGGAAAGCTTTTCACTGTTTCCAGCACCCAGAGACATCCTTCCTCTAGTTTCTGATTCTTGCTGCATGCTCAGGCTGAGGTTCCTAGCCTCAGCTCCTTGACCGCCAGGGTGCTTGCTGCTAGCACAGCAGATGTCAGGTCATCCCCAGGGTGCCTTTATTCTGGGCCCCGTCTCTGTCACTTTCAGACAAACAAGTATAGGTGCACACTACACAGGTTTGCTTTTTTTCCACTCTGCCTCCATAAATGAGTTGAATTAGAAGGGGCCTGAGATGAGCCACAGGAGGCTCTTAGCTGAAACAGCCTCAGGTTGGAGATTTCTCAGAAGAGTCCCAATTTCAAACTATGAATTTTATTTCCTGGTCAGGAATTCTGAATGTTCCTCATGAAAATAGTCATTGTTGTGAGAGTGGAGAGCAGGAAAATGATTGTGAGATTGACCCACGTCAGAGACAGAAGTGCTGAGGAAAATCCATGCCTGCTGGTCAGGGCAGAATCAGCCCAGGAGAAAGGAAGCATACAGCCTCGTGATAGCCTTTCTTCACTATGCTGTCACCCAACAAGAGGATAAGAGGGTGTGTGTGTGTGTGTGTGTGTGTGTGTGTGTGTGTGTTATTAGTGTGGTTTTCCTGCCCTCTAGTGTCTCAGAGTGTTAAAAACTTGTCGAACCTGAAAATGCCTTCTCATCCGCCACTGGCCATAGATTTTACGGGGTCACAGAACACAAAATATAAGAACTCAGTGGAAAAACCATTTGAGATGATCTAGTGAACATCATCACCCTTTGGATGGGTGAGGAACTGAAGACCAGAGAGGAAAGAATGTGTGCAAATTGCCAAAGTTAGAGACAACACAGGGAGACCTAATCATTCATTCGGTGATCATGTATGTTTATCTTACTACGTGATATAGGTAAAAACTAATCACAGTCTTTGTTCCTTAAATTAGATAATTTTCTTTGAGTTCCCTGAGGCCATAAAGTTACATCTTTCTGACTCCAGAGCCAGCGTTCTTAATTCAGACTTTGCTCCCAAACTCTTTTATGTCCCTTAGGAGAGAGGAAGGACCGGGTCCTTATCACCCATGACTCTGTTCCGGGTACTTTGCTGAGTTTGGCACATGTTAGGTATTAAATCAGTATTGGTTGAATTAATAAATGAATGAGTGGCAGAATAATTTGTTGAAATATTAATTATTGTGTTTTTGTTGTTCTCATTGCTATAGGTATGCAAGCATTTTCTTGAAAGAGCAGAGTTTAACAGGATCTGATCATAAAACAACTCTCTCCCAACTACTGCCTTTTCCAATCTGCTTAGTGGGTAGTTGTTCTTTCCTTCACACATTGATTAAATCTTGGGGTAGGTCTCATGACTTTTGTGGTTAATTTCAGATATACAAATGACCTGTGATCACTTTTAAACACAATGATTTAGTTTTCCAATCACTTAAAGGTGGACTCTGCTGTTCTAGTGCCAATCCTAGCCGTGGGGATAGGATAATGATGAGAGATCACTTACCCTATCAATTTGGCAAAGATAAAAGCATATAGCAGTGAATTTCTGATTCTGGAAATATCAGAGTAGGTTATTTCAGACATCCTTTCCTCACAATTAGAAAGGCTGAAAAAAGAAAATACCTGAAGAATAATGTGTCTGAAGGGGTTAGAGAGTTAGAGAAACAATTAAAACTTGGAGATTCGAGATTTCTAAGAGATGACAAGCCCAGAGAGGGGAGCCCAGTATTTGCAAAGCTCCCCAGCCCAACCTGAAACAATTGGAGATTGGAAATCTGTGACGAAGACTGAAAGATAAGCAGAAAGCAGTAGAAGAGAAGGTTCTTACCTGAGCAGAGATATTTATCTGTCTCATGCAATTGAGGAAAAATTGGCTTGCCAGGGGTTAGGGGGTGGCTGTTAAGTATCCTAGAATGTGTTTTGACCTCTCCCCCCAAGATTTCACAATGGATTAGGCTTTCCTTCATGAAGTATGAAATTCATTCCCTGACTACATTAAGATGATTTGCCCCCAGCGTAGCTGGCTGCCAGAAGTAATACAAAATCCTCTCTGGAGGAAGGCAACATCCTCTAGAGCCTCAAATGGTCTCTACAGCTGTTTAAATACAAGGCTCACAGTGAAAATTAACTAGATGTAGAAGAATATAAAATATGACCCCCCAAATCAGCCAGACAATAGAAACAAACCAATGGGAGATATGGGAGTTATCAGATGAGGACTTTAGCAAGGCCATGATTCAGAGTTTAAAAACAGAGGCTTAGACTAAATAACTATAAAACATATAGAGAATATAATAGAAATTCTAGAGCTAAAAAATAACTGAAATAAGGATTTGATAAAGCTAGAGTCAATGAACTAAAATATAGATCAGAAGAACATATCAAGACTGAAGCAGAGAAAGACAATTTTTTAAAAAGATTTTATTTATTTATTCATGAGAGACACACAGAGAGAGGCAGAGACACAGGCAGAGGGAGAAGCAGGAAGCTTCCTTCCCTGCAGGAAGCCCGATGTGGAACTTGATTCTAAGCCCCCAGGATCACAACCTGAGCCGAAGGCAGATGCTCAACCCCTGAGGCACCTGGGTGGCAATTAATAGAAGAATAGAGAGACAATTTAATAGAAAAGAGCAGAAGAGCCAATTACAGAAAAAAGCACAGGAAACATCCATATAATTTGAGTCCCAGAAATTGAGATAGGAAAGAATGGATCAAAGGCAATATTTGAAAAATTTTCCAGAACTGATGGAAGAAACCAAATCACATATCCCACCTAGAAGCTTGAAGAAAAAGCTTGAAGAAAAAGCAAAGTAAGTTAATACAAAGAAAATCACACCTAAGTACATCATCATAAAACTCGTTTAAAAAGTTAAAGGCAGTGAGTCTGGGAACAGTGTCAAAAAAGGACATGGAAAAATAGTGACTATTCTCACTAGAGAATATATAGCAGTAGGGATAAACAGTTTAGATTTACTTTCAAGAATGTTTTTTTTAATCTCTATGCATAACATTGAGTAAAAGAAGGCAGGCACCAAAAAAACCCATATATTTTAAGTCCATAAAAATCATGAAACAAAAGAAATGAAATCAGCATGGATTTATAGTGAATGAAATCAGAGCAATGGTTAACTGTAGGAGAGATAAAAGTGACTGGAAAATGAGAGCTAATGTGGTTAAATCTAAAAAAAAGTTGCATTAACCAATAATAATGTTCTGTTTTCTGAGATTTAAATATGTCCAAACATACACACACGTCTATATGTGTATGTATTAAGATAAAATATTTTATTTTTAGATATGATAGAAAAACATAAAATTATAATATATGTATATTTAAATAAACAATAACAATACCCAGCAGCCAGGAGAATTAAAGTGTTGCAGTGAAAATGGAGTTAAAATGTTCTAAGTACTTTGCAATATCTAAGAAGTATAAAAAAAATCCCACTATAAATTAGGAAATACTATATTTTAATATTTAGATGATAAAAAATAGCAAAAGAATATGTAACTGACAAGAAAATATAGGAGAAAAATAAAAAATAAGTATCTCAAAAAGAAATTAATATTTAAAAATGAAATTATAGAATATATGGCTGATAGTAGATTTAAACCCAAATGTATCAACAATCATGTTAAATATGAGTAAATGAAATAAACATCCCAATTAAATGACAAAGACTGTCAGGCCACGTGAAAAATTTTTCAAAAACTGCTGCTCACAAAAGACACACTTTAATATTTAAGGATAAAGAAAGATTAATAATAAAAGGATGTAAAAAGATAGACTTCATAAACATTATTGGTATGATCTGAATGTTTGCGTCCTAGCAAAATTGATACATTGAAATCCTAAGGCCCAAAGATGACAGTATTATTAGGAGGGTGGGATCTTTGGGAGGCAACGGGTCCTGAGGGTGGAGCCCCCATGAATAGGATTAGTGTCCTTATAAATGAGGCCCCAGAGAGCCTCCACCACGGGAGGACGCAGCCAGAAGTCTGTCACCTAGAAAAGGGCCCCTGCTCAACCACCCTGGTGCTCTGGTCTCAGACTTTCAGCTCCCAGCACTGTGAGCACTAAAGTTCTGCCGTTTATAAGCTGCGAGGTCTACGGAAACACTATAAACGGTTCCATGCTCAGAGGCACCCACCTGCTAGTTACAGGGTCATGTTAGAACACACATCTTTTCTGACACCAAACTCATGTTCTCTTTCTATTGGCTCGTCTCCTCCTCTCACCAGTCTTCATAATTTAGTGTAGCCTATTCCGTATCAATAAAGGGAGGTTTTGTGGATGGAGAGGCTGGACTTGATGTAGCCTCCTGAGCGGTCTGGGGCATGTCACCCGGTGGCGTGGAGTGCAGTGGAGTGGGAGGGCACGGGCCCGCCTGCAGGAAGCTGCCCTGCCTGGCCACCCTCTCCTGCTCGGGCCTCCCAGCTCTCTTTGCAAAGTGCGCATCTGACGCTTTCAGGGCACTGTGGCTCTCCAAGTGACAGATCTTAGTGCTTCTAATTGTCACCCATTATATCATTGTTACTTTTTCTGTGGAACCAAAATCCTTTTCATGGAAGGGCAAAGAAAGTTCAGCTGCCTGACAGCATATCCCAAACCTTTTTACTGGGTTAGTTGGTTCTTTAAAATTTGTAGCTGTGACTCCAGAGTGACATTCATTATCTTTCCCCGTGGTAGTTTGTGGGGAGGATGTTGAAGTCACATAGTAACCTCTGCCATTAGTGTTTTCATTTGTTTTCTATTTTTAAAAACTTGTATTTATTTTATTACTTTTTTATTCTTTTTTTTAAGTATTTTCATTTTAAAATGAAAACTGCTGAACAGTGCATCCTTAAGGGCAGGGCAATACCTTAGTAGGCAGCAGGTGCCTGGCACAGTGTCTGACATATTGCAGGTGATCATTAAATACTTAGCAAAGTAAATTAACGTGTCTGTACCATTCCTTGTTTCAGACACTTTTGAACCTTCAGCCTTTGAATCTAGGACATGGCCCTCAAGCTTAATGGAAATAAACATACTTAGAATGACAGGAATAGAAATTTGGCGTCTGATTTTATAGGTGAGGAGCATGAGATGCTGAAATGTGGAAGCCAGTGGCTACACAGCAGAACCACAGCAGAGGCAAAGCTCAGGAGCGATGAGCAAACACCTTCTCTCTGCAGCCTCCTGTCTGGGCCCTTCCTGGACCTCTCAGAGTTACCTTGCCCTCCTCTTTCTCCAACCTCGCCGTTATGGAATTCCCTCCTGTCTGAAGCCCATACCCACGTTACCAGCAGCTTGGAGATATAAGCCCTTGCTCACCAGGTCAGAGCAGGGACCCAGGTCAATCACTATGAACTCCCTCTCATCTGAGTTCTGAGGAGCATCTTAAACTCATGCGTCAAAAGAGAGCGACTGGCATCACATTCTGTGGCCATTGTCTGGTGGCCTGTTTGTCACCCCCACCCCAGGGGGGTGGCTGGAGCCTCCCGGAGAGGCTATGGGCCTCATGGAGAGAGCTCAGACTCTGGGGTCACACTCTGGCTCTCTCGTTCAGTAAATGTTGCCTGCCAGGTGCTTGGGGGCGTCATGGTAAGAAGACAAGTATGGCTGCTGCCCTCATGGAGCCTTCAAAGCTACATCTGGAGGGTAGGCGCTTGATGGACGAATTAAAGCAGAGCTAGTATTTACGAGTGCTTATGGTGCTCTGGTAAGCACTGTGCTAAATGCTTTCCATGCATTTATTTGCAGATGAGCCAGTAGGTGGCTGAGCTAAGAGATTCAAACCATACCCACATCTGTCTGACTCTAAAGCCCAAAGCGGTGAAAAAGGATAGAAAGTACCAAGTGAAACGTCTGGCACTTAGCGGGCTGCATGGTTGAGCGCAGTGAATCTGGATTTGGATCAGAACCGGGCTCAAGTCCCGCCTCTGCCCCCTCTGTGATGGTCGACCTTGAGGCCCTGAGGGGCCTGAGCTCCATGGGGCAGGGGCAGGTCAGGCAGCTTCACCGCCTTACCTGTAGCGTCCACCACGAGAAACGTGCCTCGATTCATTATATGGACCTGACTTACAACGTCCTGGGACGCTGCACCGTGGATGAACCTTGAAAGTGCAACGCTCAGTGAAATAACCCAGACACAACAGGGCACATACCGTATGAGCGCACGGATATGAGGGACCTAGAATGGTCAACATAGAAAAAGGAACCGGAAGAGAGGTTACTGGGGGCTGAGGGAGGGGAGAAGGAGGACTTGGTCTTTCACGGGTTTAGTGTTTCTGTTTGAGATGATGAAAACATTCTGGAAATTGGTCATGGTGATAGTTGCACAGCATTGTGAATGGACTCCATGCCGCCGAGTCCTTCCCTTTAAAAAATGGCTTAAAGTGGTAAATTTTCTGTATATTTACCATAAAAAATAAATGACATTTTTAATTAAAAAAATAAACAGCCTTAGAAGTCAAGCTCTGTTGCAGAATCTTAGAAAACGTTCTGAAGGGGACAGAACTGCAAGATCCCAATGAGGAAATCATTTCTTGATGACATGCTGTGGCTGATCAATTATTGATCAGCCTCTCACCACTAATAATAACCTCTTCCCGCAGACTGAGGCACTGCTGTGTGTGCTCTGCTGTCACCAGGATGGAAGCCGTTGTGTCCGTGTTACACAGAAGAGAGCTTCGGTGCATCCCTCTCGGCCCCACAGCCAGGCGGTGGGAGAGTCTGCACTTGAACGGAGGTCCCAGATGTGACGGTCCCAGCAAACCATGCTTCCAGAAGCTCCTTCCTGGGAAAACACCCTCAATCCAAACAGCTCCTGACTTGTTCTGTCTGGAAGCATGCACAATTAAGGTAGCAGCAAAGTTCTCAGCACATCCGTATGCTCTGGGGGCCAATCACATCTTCTGCTAATCGGAATCATGGTGCCCGCGGGGCAGAAGAGGAAGGCTAGCGTTATCAAACGGTCTAGCCTGCGGTGGCCCCTACCCACCCCCATCCCCGAGGAGGGGCGGCTGCATGAGGCTGGGCCCTGTCCTGGACGCCTGCCCACCGCTCCTTCTAAGGCCCCTGGGGCTCCAAGGACAGTGGCAGCAGTCTGTCTGTCGTCCTTACCTGGGGCTTCTCCAGACATTGCCATTTGTTCCCGGAGTGGAGGGGTGGGGGAGCACAAATGGGCACATTGCTCCTGGTTGAGAACTGCTGCCTAAGGAAGACCCCTCGGGGTGGGGGGGCTGCTTAGGTCTGGGTGGTTAGTCTTTGTCCTCTGCCGGCTGGTGCGCTGCCGGTGCTGGACCGCGGGGATGACCCTCCCTGGCTTCACAGAGCGATTCCTGCTCCAGACTAGCCCCACATTTGTCCTGCGGCACCTGGAAGGCCCCGGAGCCTGGAGACGTGGGCAGTGCGTCATCCAGTGATGTAAATGGATGAAGAAACGAGACATTCGGGGTGGGGGTGAGTACCGGCCCCAGGTGGACGGATCCTTGTGGTGGTAGCTCTGCGAGGCCTACCGGTGGAGTCCCGAGCACTGTACAGGCCGGGCCTTAGCAGGGGTGTCTGGGGCAGCGTGCTCCTCGGGCTAGGGGCAGGGCCCCGAGGCCTCCCGCACCGGGGGTGCTCCAGCAGGCCTCTGCAGGGGAGTGCGCGTGAGAGTCAGCCCACCTCTGTGCGGGAGAAAACCGCAGAGCTATTAGCAGTGGGTCACGGGAAGGCCACACACAGTGGGGGAAGGAGACGATGAGTAACCTGTCGTGAGCATTCAGTAAATGCAGTCGTGCTCTTTCTTCTGGGTGTCATGAAGGAGGCAAGGTGTTCTCTGCCAGGTAAGACAGGACCTGCTCCCTCTTCATCACAGCTTCATAAACAAAGGTCAGCAAGTTCTGGATAAAATTCAATTTTAGAGTCACCTTTTCTGTTTACTGGTTTTGTTCATCTTGTACTTTTCCTTATAAAATGAATTATGAAGGCGACATTTGTTACAGAGAATGTAGCTACCAAGAAGGGCAACAGCACAGGAAAAAAAAAAAAAAAAAGCTCACAAATAATCCTACTGCCAGAGAAGGTGCAGCAAGCAAATCCGATGTTTTTGTCACAATTCTGTCCAGGTTTTTCTCTCCTGTGAGTTTTACTTATTTTTAATGTTATAAGTGACATATTGTGTTACAGTCCCCGCAAAAAAAGAAAGGAGAGTAAAAATTAAAAAAAAAGCATATGATACACTTACACTGAGTAAATTGAAGAGAATTTAGTGAAATTAGTGTTTGTAAGGGATCCGATGGGTTGTAGGAAGCCAGAAGCTCTGTGGGTTCAAGACCAGGGGCTCCCGTTCCCATCCCACAGTCTAATGGGGAGGAGGGAGCAAAACAATGGTCAGACCCAACACAGTGAGCTGGAGAGCCATGTGGGGAGGCCCCCTGGACAGGAAGAGGGCATGAGGGGCACCATAGGAAGGGAACACACACCCTCCCCTTGATCTTCGCCCTCCCTGCCAAGAAACCGGGGAGTATGGTTGCCCATCAGTGCAGTTGGCCACCCTAAGCATGGGACAGGTGGACAAGGGTAGAGGGACAGTCTGGAGGGGCAACCAGAAGACATCCATACCAAATAGCAGCACAGTCCTGAGGTCTAATATTCCAACATGACAGATAAAGCTACCCCTGCCTCTGAAGAGGTGACCATTTGTTGAAGTTTGGTACAGATCCTTCCAGACATTTTTCCATGTAGTTACCTGTATAATATATATCCTCATAAAATGTGCAATTTCCTTCTGCCCATATGGGTGTGAGTGTTTTATAAATGGTATGATATAGTGTACATTGTTCAATAACCTGCTTTTGTACTCGGCAATATGTCTTGGACTCTGCACGTCAGCTGGTGTAACCCAGCACAATATTTTTAACCCCTGCAGGGTGTTCCACGGGGCATGGTCCCGGGGAAGGCCATTTCCCAATATCTCAGCTGTGCTCTTTCCTGGGACATGACAGCATTGTAGTTCCCCACTATTAAAACTCAGGTTGCCAATATAATTTCTGTTGAGCAAGGATGTTGAAGCCAAATTCATATGTATCACTTCCATGCAAAAGCTTTAGGAGCCAAGGAGAGCTGCACCATCTCTCTTCCTCTGCCAGGGGGTACGAGGGATGCTTTGGATCAGCTCTGTCCAATAAAAATATAAGGAAAGCTGGTCTGCAATTTTAAATGTTCTAGAAGCCACATTTCTACATTTAAAAAACAGGTAAAAGTAACTTGATAATGAATTTTATTTACCCAGTATATCCAAACTATTCTCATTTCAACATGAAATCAGGATTATAATTAAGATGTTTAACATTTTTAATAATAAGCCTTTGAAACCCAGTTTACACTTACAGTGCATACCTGCTCCAATCAGCCCCGTTGCCAGTTGCCAGCGCTTAGTAACCACATGTGGCTAGCAGCGACCACATGGCTCTGCCTGGATCTCAGGATGCCCCAGAGCTGAATCCACAGCAAAAGTGCGATAGGCATCCAGTGTGAATGAGAAAGAAGCCTTTTTTTTTGTTTTCTTAAGGCATCAAGATTTGAATGCTGTCTGCTCCTACCTGGTCTATCCAGATAGACACACATCATAATTCATTTGATCATATCCCCGTGGATGGACATGCAAACTGTTCAGTTTTCCACTGTTATAAAAACTGTGTTGACAAATATCCTTATGTGCATTTCTTGTGTTCATAGGCAGGTTTTTTTTTTTTCTGGAGTAATCATTCGTATGGACACTTTTTGCTGAACAGATAGATCTAAAAGGCTGCCCAGATTGATTTTACAAATTTTCATTTCTAACAGCAGTGTATGAAAGGACCCATTTTCCACTTCTTCATACTAGTACTTTCTAGTACTAGAAAGATATCATCAAATATTTTTCATTTCAAAGGGTTTTTTTCTATTTCTTTTGTGTACATCTCTGATATTATATTTAACACGATATATCGCCTGTTCTTTTTAACATCATAAGTGTGTTAATCTAATGAATATTGTAAACCTTGATTTTCGATGGTAGCATGAACACATGGTATGGATATACTGAGCTTATCAAACCCTTAGTTTTCTGGACATTTGGGTTTCTAACTTGGATTATACATAACACCATACCATGAACATCTCTGTACATTGAATTTTTTCCACACTTATTTTTCCTTGGGATAAATTCTAAAAGTGTAACTGTTGGGTCAAAAGATTTGTAAATTTTGTTTAAGGTCCTTGATGTTTCGTAGCAGTTTCTTTTTTTCCCAAATTATATCCATGACGTCCATTTATGGAAGTTTCAGATGTTTATATGACATATATCAGACACAGTTACCATCTGCAGATGCTTTTAGATGCATTGAGAGCTCACAAGGGCCCTGTGAGATGGACAAAGGGGAAAGGAGCTGTCCAGAGTTGCAAGTAGGTAGGAGGCAATGCTGACACTTGAACTCAGCTTTGGACCACAGATGTCAGCATTTTGCTTGCTTTGTCTTGTTTGACATGTCGCCTGTCTCTCTTACACTGCCCGCAGAAAAAGAGTCTTCGCCTCGATCCCCATTTCAGCCACAACTCATGGCCCCAAATAATTTTTTAATTTAGGTTTCTGAGTAAAATTAATATTAGCTATGGCTTCTCTCTATAGGAAAGACGGCTTCAGTGTCGGGAAAAGGGAATGCCAAGCTGTAGCCCCAAGACGCCAGGAGAGGGCGCGGCTGGACCACAGTCCGCTGCAGAAAAGGCCAGGCTCTCCCCGAAGGCTGCCCGTCCCTGAAATGGTTTCCCTGGGCCTGTGGGAGGCCTTTCACTAAAGGAGTATTAAACTGCTGTTTGGCTCACAGAGCTTTTTTCCCAATGAGACTCATTGGGGTTCTCTGTCCAGGTGATTTATGCACACAAACGAATCACGTTGTTTCAAAATGAAAGTGGAGCCCCCTAATATCACGTTCAACTGTTTTAAGTGGAAAGCATCGCATGGATTTCTCAGTATAGTTCTTACTATTACAGACAGCAGTGAAATGCAAATGGGGAAGTGAGGCCAAACGCAAAATTTCCTTTCAATGTTTAATAGAGTTGAGTGCATCAGGAAAGGTCAGAAATAATCTCTCGACATTTCCACATGTTGTTCCTTGGACGTGCTGTAAATGCTGGCTGAACGCGGAAGGTTTGTGCTTCCCGAGGAGGCACAGGCATCCCTCCCCTGCTGGGACCTGAGTTCCTTTCTTGCCTGGGCCTCCACCACAGTTCCTGATTGGTTTCCCCCACCCCCACTTACCCCCACCCCCACCCCCGTTGCAGCATCTCCATGCCCCTCTGCCCACCCCCACTTCCCTACTCCTACTCCTTAGCCTGAATGAACTTTCTATAAGACTTAGGTCTCATCACCACCCTCCTGAAAGCCCCTAATAGTTTCCCACCATATGTAAGATGAAAGCCTTCTCACATTGTACACTAGCTTCAAAACCAGGCCTCCCCCTGCTTTCCTGGTCTTGTTTTAGCCACTCTTCCTACACCCACTCCTGCTCTGGCTCCGTGCTCTGGCCACAGTTAACCTGCGTCCCCCAAACATGCTTTGCTCTGTGGTGAAGCTATAGGCTTTGCACCTACTCTCCCCACTGCCTGCCAAGTTCTTCGCCATTTTATTCAACCTACCCTCCAAATTTCTGCTCATTCTTCAGAACACAGGTGACAAGTCACCTCTCCCTGCTGTCTTCTCTACATCTTCAGGGAGTCACTCCTCTGTTGTACTCTCATGGGTGATCATAAGTTCGTGTCATGTTATTTCTCATTTTGTTTGTCCATCAGTACCTCTGTACAGAGAGCTTCTAAGGGCAAGAGACTGTATCTCATCCTTCATTTTATCTCCAAATCCAAGTTTATGCTTGGCATGTAATAATAGACCCTCGTATATTGTTGTTGTTGTTGTTGTTGTTAATTGCATTTTGGTTAGAGGCATTGCATGAACTTCAGTCATCTAACAATGAGCCCTACTTACTATTCTGAGAATGTTGAAGTTCTGAGCTATCATGGTGTATAATTCTACAATTCACACTTAAGATGATGTGGTTCGTGTATGCTTACTTTCATTCCTTTCTTCTTTTGGTTGATATTATTATGAAAGAGGATACCTGACACTAGAATTTGGACTCAGGCCAGCGTAAGTTTCCTAAAAGAGATGGAATTTCTCTGAAAGGATTTCTCTGATCATTTGGCAGAAGAATGCAGTTAAGACTAAAATGGAGAAAGAAGCAAGGAACCTTGGGAGCTGGTGTGCACTACTGTAGGCGAGGAGAGGCAGGAGAGGACAGGAGTGAATGGGAAGGACAGAAAGGCATTTACTCCTCCTCCTCTAATTTCCATTTCTGCCCCCCGGGGCAGGAATTAACGTTGGGGAAAGACAATTGCCAAGTTTCTACCAACTCTCCATATTCTTCCAGATGAGTTTTGAATGATCATAGCCTCTTGGAATATAGAAGGTCACTAAAGGGAAACTTATTCACCCAGAGATCTGTGGAGCTTGTCACTTCACATTCTACTTTTAACGAGTCCTGAAACTCTTCAGAGAGGTCCCATACCCACACGGAGAGTCATAACCAGCAGGCTCTACAACTACATGGGAGCCCCCTCACGCACATGCACAAACATGGGGTCTCACACATCCGCTGGCCCACTTGTGGATGGCTCCATTTTCCTCTTGATGGATGGACCTCTTGGGTTGACAGGAATCATCTGTCACCCCAATAGAGTTTCTAGTGCTTCAATTACATCTCCAATAATCACTTCCCCTAAACACATTAGTGGGAAGTGATGTAAAAAATAATTAAGTGCAACTACCCACTGTATTAGAAATTGATGATATCTATGTTTTGTAAATTACAGACATGTAGGAGAAAATGGTTATTCCACAACTCATTGCTGCGGGACGATCTCTTCATTGTTGCATAGAATTCATCCTAGTTAGAGGAATATGGGAGAACTTGGTGTTTCAAAGGAAAAAAGCAAAGGACACGATGTACTCCAGTGGAAACCAGGTGTCCCAACTATGAGTCCTATGGGATCATACTTTATTCCCAGGAAGAGAGTCTGTGGAATATTTTTGTAGGAGGGGACTTGTCAAGCAAAACACTTGGAGCCTGACAGATTTGGCTTTCAAATATGATTCAACAACTTAAAAGCTAGATAATTTTAGGTAAGTCAATTAACCTTTCTGAATCTATATCCTAATAGAAATGTTCTAAGAATTTAATTAGATGACACATATGGAGTGCCTGACACAATGCCTGGCATGTAGACCCAGATTATAGGTGTTGATTCTCTTCACTCCTTCACAGGGTCTTCAACATCCACCCTGATGATCTACTTGACACCCTGACCTCATGATCTGAAATGGGGAGCACTCTGTGCTCCATGGTCAAACTTAATGGAATGTCTTTCTTTTGTGCTGTGACATGCTCCAGGTGCCCTCTTCCAGGACCCTTTCTTTTTTTTTTATTTATTTATTTATTTATTTATTTATTTATTTATTTATTTATTTATGATAGACATAGAGAGAGAGAGAGAGAGGTAGAGACACAGGCAGAGGGACAAGCAGGCTCCATGCCGGGAGCCCGATGTGGGACTCGATCCCGGGACTCCAGGATCGCGCCCTGGACCAAAGGCAGGCGCTAAACCGCTGAGCCACCCAGGGATCCCTCCAGGACCCTTTCTAATTGAACACTGAATACTGTGGTTCCTCTTGGCAAGGGTTCTACACAGCTTTGTGCTTATTGGCAAATATACCTCTGATTCACCCTTGTGTCTTTGGCTCTCAGAGTGCCAATGGTAGCCTCCATGGGGACCTCAAGGAAGGCTGGCTAAACTGCAGGGAGAGGGCAGCAGGCAGCTACATCATGTGGAAATAACTCCCATATCGCTTGGCATCCATGTGGGCAGGCATGAATCCACTACTCAGTCTCTTGGGCTAAGTCAGATAAGGCCCAGGACTGACGTCTCTGTTGAGCCTATGGGACAAATCTTAGAGGAAAGGCAAAGGAGGAAGGTTGGGTTTGGGTCCTTTCTGGCACTCTACCCATCTTCTCCCTGACTGGCATGACTATTACAGTCTCAACAATGTTTTGCTCACCCTGCCCTTCTTTCTGGAACATTCTTACATCTCCAGTTCTCCAGATTGTAACCATCCTTTACACTTCAATTGCAGTCCGACCTCCCCTGGAAGCATCTGTCACTGCCCCAGCACAGAGTAAGGTTCTTGCCCTCTCTCCCTTGTGTTTGAGAATCAAGACTCTGGAATCAGACAGGATGGATCTGAATTTCAGCTCTTCCTCTGATGAGCTATTTGATCTCTAGAAAGTGGCTAATCTTTTCTAAGGAAGATTTCTAAGGAATCTTTGTAAAAAATATGTATCACATAGAAGTCTTATGAAGATGAGATAAGGTAATCCAGAAAGAACATAGAAAAGTGCCTTGAGTACATTTAAGTGTTTAATAAACATTTTCTAAGTTACTTACATTTTTTCACTGTAAGTTTCTGTGGAACAAGATTGACCATCTCTCCATCCATCCTTCCATCCATCCAACTCTCACTGGGGACCCAGAGATAAACCAGACCCAATCCATGCCCCCAAGGAGCTGGCAGTCTTACCAGGAAAGCAGAAATGCAAACAAGTTCATTATGATGTGATGTATCTGAAAAGCTTAGCTGGCAAGCCAACTTGGAACCTGTCAGTCTTCCCTGCTGACATGACAGTTAGGACAACAGAGTCTCATTTGGCTGCAGTGTGCTGTCCCTTCATTGCTCCTGGCTGCTCGTCGAAGCCTCTTGGTCCCAGAGAGAAAGCTGGAAGCTATGGTTGCACACAGGTCTGGACAGACCTGGGCTGTATTCTGTATTCTGATTTCAGTGCCACAATAATCTCCTCTTTCACTGCATAGGAAATGGAAGCATTTTTAGCTCAGACTGCTGGCGCTTCTCAGAAATTTGCCAGAATCTTAATCTATCCAAACCAATTATTCTAAACTGAGAGTCAGTGGACCACCTATGGATTTGATCTGAGAGCTAGACAGCAAAGGTTACAGGTCACCTGATGACCTCTGCACCCCTTCTGCCCAAAAGCTCTGTCTTAACCATCTCAGACAAAGAATAAAGTAAGTCCTGTCTTTGGAAGATTTTCAGGGGGGTCAGTTCCACCGGGGAGGGAAAAGGGGACTTATATGAGATTAATCATAAAACCTCGGAATCATCGGACAAAGCTGTGGGAGCACAGGAATGTAGGTATAATATCCAATTAGTTTGGGGGATTACACTAGCTTGTGAGCATGGCCTTAGCCAGGGCTGTGGCCGTTATATACACCAGCTGGTCTCTGAGGCCTGCAGACTTAGTGCTGATCGGACAATATGTGGTCCTCGGGGTCCAGCAGGGAACATGGGTAGCTCTGCAGAGTCCCCATGGCCAACAGTCGAAGGCTGCATCCTGAATTATCTCTGTACCTTTGTACATAATGTTCTTTCCAATTGGCACCTCTGCCCATCTGGCAGATCTGCTATTCTGAAGAAACATCACTCGTATGTCCTTTTGTGAAGTTTTGCCTAATATACCATCAGTCACTTGATGCTTTCAGTTCTGTTCAATAAACATTTATGAGGCTCTCTTTTTACTTAGATGTGCATATGTCACTACATTTTATGACTTGTGTACATGACTTGAACTTCCCAAAGGCAAGGACATGTTTGTTTCCCTATTCTAATGCTCAGCACAGAGTTGGAGTTATAAGAAGTGAATGGATAGGACCAGGTGGATAAATAAGAAATCGTAGCTTCAGCCACACTAGTGGGGAAGGTATACCTAGGAGGGATGGAGGAGCTTCTGTGGGTCTCTTGGGTGAGTGGAGGTGCAATGGACACCTTCTGGGGCTGACATGGAAGAGACCAGCCCAACCTATTCTTGGCTGTTTGGCCTCAGAGCTTTATAACCCTTTGATCTCCTGTCAAACCTAGTTTTGCGTTTTTCCTAATTATTTTGCTACATTTTACAATTTTCTAGGTTCTTGAGGTTATTTATTTCTACTGTGTCCTAAGGTGAAAATATTATGTAATGTACACCGTACCAATACAACAGATGTAAACAACCTTAAAAGCCTAGAAAATAAAATACAGCAATTAGAAAGTGCTACATTTTGAATATACATTACCTTTGCTTTTAATATAATTTATTTAATCATAAATATATATGATTTAATTTTTAACATGGCTTTAACAGCCAGCTTGGAAAATTCCTAAAATGATTACAATCAGCACATGTAATTACAATGATTAACTCTGATCATTGCCCCAGACCACCGCGGCAGGACTCCACCCACCACGGAGAATCTACACACCCAGGACTACAGGCTTGAGCCTCAAACTTGTTCAGGTGTATGCTAAAGCAAAGGAAGTCTGGCGCATCAAGGACCAGAGGCTGCCGGGTCTGAGTCTCCGGAGCGGTTCATCCTATCCTTTCTGTGTTTGTGGTAGGTTGGGGTTGCCTCCTCGCACCCCTCGTGGGGAGGAGGCAGGAGGACTCTGACTTAGAGATGTGTGTTTATCAGGGAGGATTCCTGGGAGGGAGTGAAAGTTGGACGATTGGGCAGAGGATGAAGGTGAGCATTGATGGAGATGCAGTGAGGGCCCCAGCTGAGGCCACAGGAGCTTCAACACTGGGAGGGCACTTCCGGCCTTTGTATGTCACACCGCCCAGTTGTTGGGCATGAGCTGTCCCTGGAGAGAACCATGACATTGGACATACAGCTGCCTCCACCCAAGGCGGTGCTTGAGGAGAGACTCAGCTGGGAGCCCTCCAACAGGCAGTACTCTGGGCAGCAGGGATGTCAAATAAAGGTCTTGGTTCTGCAGGAGGCCTGGCCTACCCCCCACAGCATCCCCTACAGTGAGTGGGCCCTGGAGCAGTGTCAGCTGGGGAGCTTGATAGAAATGCACCTTTTTAGGCCCCAGCACAGACCTACCGAGTTGGAAACCCAATGGAGGCACCTGGCTCTGTGTTGTAACAAGCTCCCCAGGTGATTGTGATGCGGACTGGAGTCTGAGAATCCCCGCCTTCCCACCCCGCCAAGCTCTCAGACTCTGATTTCAGCCTCTGAAAACTTGCCTAGGCCCCCAAAGAGCTTTATATTAATAAAATATAATATATTTTATAATATATTATATTACAATTTTATATATGTTATATAAAATTTATATATATTTTATATAAAATTTCATAATATAATATATTAAAATTAATATATTTGTTAATATAATAAAATAATATATTTATATTAATGTGTGTAATATCTACCTATATTTACCACGCTAGAAATTAAAACTAAGAGATTTAAAAGTTGCTTTATCAGTTTATTTAAAATAACAAAAATAGGCTTGTAGTTTTCATGAAAAATACCAGATTTTCAAAATGAGAAAAAAATTAGTAAGAAAAGTGGTACTGTTTCACATGTTTTACAAACCTCTTCAATGTTTGGCTTTCATAGAAGATTGCTGGATTTGCCTATTTACTTTTACATTCAATAGATCTTGACATCACATGTCATGTAGCTTCTGGAAAGCTCCACTGTACAAGTGTAAGAGAATGAGAAGGAAAAAGGCAAATAACATCTTTGCATCATTATAAAAGTAGTTGTGGCCTCATGGGCGCTGAAGGGGTCCTAAGGACCTTCACTTTGGGAACTACACCTCACCATCTGACTAGGGGAAGGAGGTATGGGCCTCAAGGTCAGGGACTGTTTGTTTTTCACGTACAGAGTAGTTTTGAATTGTCTCTTGGGCCTGGTGAATGTCACGTTTGGGAGACTGAGGACTGTGTTATGTCCTAGGCAGAATTTTGTTGTTTTTATTTGCCAGGACGCAGCATACCTGGTTGGGCTCAACTAGCAAGCAAGCCCTGGCTCTTGGGCAAAAGCTTATCTGGAATCTGTTGTGTGTGTGCAGGGCTCAGGGCTGAGCCAGAGACTGGCGTGCAGTTTACACACAGAATTTGGGGCTCTTCCCACTCTAGCTCCGTCCTTTCTGGGTTCCCCTTCACCTTCCAGCAGCTATGATTGCCTCAAACTCAGTCCTCTGGTTTTTAACACCAGGAAGATTATTGGGTTTCTATGGAAGTTTTAGCCACCCACAGACTGCAGCTTCAGCCTGCCCTTGGGCCCCAAACCCCGTCTCACCATCACACAATGTCATCACTTTGTTCTGAGTGTCCTGTCCCTTCCAGATTTTTATAAACTCTCAAGTCTCAGATGCCTGTGGACAGTTGTGTTTTGGTGCTTTGTTCAGTCTAGTCGTTATCTGCAGGGGTCAGGTGGGCACAGGGCAGAGGAAGGGCACAGGATTTGGTGGGGTTTCTTCCCAAGCCCCGCTTGTCCTATCCTCCTCAGTCCCCTCTCAGGTCCTCCCACGAAGGAAGAATACTGAGGTAGATTCTACAAATTAAATGATTGGTACATGGGCGCCATTCTCTTTGTAGCTGCTTCCCTTCCTGTGGCAGAGGGGCAAGCAGCCACACGTCAGCTTCCTTCAGCTGACCCAGATGGTATCTGTTTCTTTCTTGTTGTTCCTCTTTTTCCTGCTAGGCAGCTGGCCTGGGACGTCTCCCTCAGCTGAGGTCCAGGGTGACTCAGCACTAAGTACTGGGACCCCAAACCCTTTCTTCTGTTGCCGCTTCTCTCTGATTACATTCCTCTCAGTGGTGGGTTTATATTGGACCAACTTTTGGCCTACTACCCTTTAGGCCTAACTAGCTGAGGAAGAAGGCTACCAACTCTCTGCAGTTCTCTATTTTGGACTTGGAGGCAAAATCACAGTGGACAAGACATTGTTTTGTTATATTTGCTATATTATTATTATTTGTTTTTGTCAGGAATTTCCCTGTATTTGTCTATCCTTCTGGGGCTATAAACAGAGGGATGTTGATTGTCAGGGCAAGATTAAGGAGTTCCCAAGTCCTTAGCAAAAATAGTACATAGTGGTACCTCAAAGTCACCATCAATGCCAAGTGGAGACACTAATAAAACTTGACAGCCATGTGCCTCCTCTCGGACCACACCCCAGAACCACAGGGCCTGAATGACTGAGGCAGAGTCCAGAGTCTCTTCCCAGGCCATCCATGCAGATGGGAGACCCACATATGGGACAGAGGGCACCCAGGCCTTGAGGCCTACCTGGGTCACATGCCATTCAGGCCCTTGCCAGGTGGTGGGCATAACTTTCTTCTGAAGCTGCACTTGCTGGGCTGCTGTGTTTCCTTTCACACATGTCTCCTCTGTTGGACTAGCAGGGTCTCAGCTTCCAGGAGCTCATCTTTTCCCTTTTATGCTCACTAGAGTCTTGGTCCATAGTGTTCTATTTCTTTTCTCAGACTTAGCCTGCCCAGAATCAAAGTCTAAAAGATTAGTTCTGCTTCAAATCCTTGTCACATCACCCGAAAAGGGTCTGCAGCACCATTCAGTGTGACCCCCATTCTGGTCTCAATGATCCCTCTGCACAGGACCTCTCCCCATGCTCTCTACTGGCCAGGGGACCCTATTGCCCACTTCAGCCCCCTTTTTCAGGGATGATCACATGCCTATCTCACTGATAACCTGTCCTCTTCTCTAACGCTTGCTGTGTTTGCTGTACCTGTCGGGGCCCAGCAGGGGGAAATGGCATACGTTGCTTGCATAATTTAAGGAAAATGTGATAAAGGGACTTTCACAAAGTGTTGGTCAGGGTTTGTGGGTTTTTTTTGTTGTTGTTGTTTTGTTTTTTGTCAGGGTTTAAAGAAGAATCAACAGATGGTGCAGTCTAAGACTAGGTACAGAAGTGAATGTTAACTGGAACCTGGAGTGGGAACTCTATGGAGGAGGCTATCTGATAAGAACTCTGGCCTGTGGTCCAGGGACACAGCCAACCCACAGGCCATCAAGGAAATACACCCCGTCATCACTCTCCTCCTGTCTTCTGACCTCCTGTAGTTGACTGCCACTAGCTTAACTCAACCAGAAGCCGGCAGGCAAAGATGCCCATTGAAGTAATACACCGAGGCCAAACTCCTGGCCTAAAGGCAGGGTAATGAAGGGAGGTGGTGATGGGTCTGGAGGAGCAAAGATAAGATTGTCCAAGATACTCTCCATCTTGTCCTACTTTCTTTCTTACTGACTCAGGGAAAAGGAACTGAGTGACTGTTTTAGTCCAAGGGAAGTAGCATAGTATAACTAACAGACATTTGTGGTCTAATCTCACTTACCTGCTGTATGATCTTAAGCAAACCATTTAATCAATATGCATTCAGTTTTCACATCTGCAAAATAATATACATTTTACATGGCTTTTATGAGGCTCTTGTGGTGGGTATAAGGCCCATAGGATGAGGCCTATCACAAAGGAAACCTTACTAAACAGCTTGTATCCTTGAGAGGCCAACCTTTCCTTGTGTGCCCTTAATTGTATCAGTACTCCCTCTTGATTTTGCAGCTTCATTCTCTCCAAGGAATCCTTCCCTTTTGTCAGAAAACATGCTCAGTCACTCCTTTTCCTAATTCTACTTTTGTTCCATTCACAAAAATAAGTGCAGTGATGGGCATTTTCCTAGACTTCCCATTCCCAGAGGGTCAGAGGCCAGTGTAGTGTGTCGCCTTGGACCAGCAGCATGCCCGCACTCACCCCAGGGGCTACACACAGCGCATTGCCTCAACTAACTGGCTGTCTCAGACTGTAGAAGCCTAGTGAAGGATGATGTTTATCAGCAAAGGCATCACCAAAATTGAGTGGCCGATCCAAACAGGTCTGGTAGTGTTGAATTTTCCATTAGAAGGGAGCAAAAGACAGGTCTGGAAAAGACAGCCTATCTCTGGGTGTGATTAATTATGAAGCATGCATGTATATGGTTTACCAGCCTTTTCCAGTTATATCCTAGATGTAAACAATCCTCAGGCTCTAGGAGCCGGAGAGGTCTGTTACTGTTACTGTGATGTGATAAGAAAATCAGCCCTTTGGTGGACATCCATCTACCACCAGGGTTGGCAGCAGGTAAATGATACAAAACTGTTAATACCTAGATCCCCTTTGTATTAGTTTGCTAGGGCTGCCATGACAGAGTACTATAGACTGGGTGGCTCAAAGAGCAAAAACACATTGTCTCACAGATCTGGAGCTAGAAGTCCAAAGTCAGTGTGTCAGCAGCATTGGTTCTTTCTGAGGATTGTAAAGGAAGAACTTTTCCAAGGCCTCTCTCCTTGGCTTGTAGATGGCCACTTCCTCCCTGTGTCTCTTCACATTGTCTTCCCTGTATGTGTGTCTTTGTGTCCAAATTCTCCCCTTTGTGAGAATTTCAGTCATGCTGGATTAGAGCTTACCCTACTGACCTCATTTACCTCTGTCAAGACTGTATTTCCAGAAGAGGTCACATTCTCAGGTACTAGGGGTTAGGCTTTCAACATGAATCTGGGAAGGAAGGTCACAGTTTAACCCATTATAACCTTCAGTCAATGGAAGCTCATAAAAATAATTATATCTAGAAGATTCTCAAAGTGGCCACATCTCCATTGTTAATATTCCAAACCATTTTCTTTCCAAGGGCAAACTCCTTTCCCATGCTCCCTTGTGATTTATTTGCTGGCTCGTGTCTATAGATGCCAAACTGACTAAAGAATTTACATGCAGTGCAGGGATGTTGACCACTCTGGTCTCTTCCCTTTGCACAGCAAGTCCCTGAGCATTCTCAAAGGAACTAACCATTAGAGAACTCAGAGCTTCAGCCAGGACCTGTCTGCTTCTAAATCTGCTTCTGTCACATCTCTGGATAATACTGTCTGAGAGCCAGTATTTGTCTTGTCAACACAGTCCAGTGAAAGAACATTCAAACTGAGTTCTCTCAACCCTGTTTTTTCCACATCTTGTCCTGCACCTCATGTCCAGAATCCCAGGGTATGGCTGGCACCTACCCCAGGGCAACATGAAGAAAAGACTTTTTCTCTTCAGCTCTTAAAATGTTTGGATTGATTCTCTAGCTCCAGGATGCTGAATCCACAGATGTTCTGTGGCAGAAAGCTAATGTTTGTCTTGGGCTCAGGGATGAGAGTGCCTCAGAGGCAGGAGGGAGAGGAGGGGTGTACAGCTCCCACAACCAGCATCTGAAGAGAACTGTGTGTTAGAAGCTGAGCCAGATGCATTGGAGACAGGAACTATCTGCCCTCAAGGGACTCAGAGCTGCTCTGAGAGACTTTTGAAGACCATGAGGAGACTCAAGATGAGGGGCTGGAAAGGCACTGACCTGGGTGTATGGCACTGCCCAGGCTAGACCGTCTGTATCTCATCTGACAGACAGATCTCACAGATTCTTCTTGAGACTGAATAACCCAAGCTCTGGAATGTATTGATGCTGGTCTCTTGTATGGTTTTCCACTTCAGCTCTTAGGGTCAAACTAGTGATGGAGTTCCCCCTGAAGGGATTAAAAACAGCACCACCCATCATCCAAGGCAAGACATGATCTGGAAGACAGGCTGTAGATTGGGGGAAGGTAAAGCTTTCCTCCCACCCAGCATCTATCTGACCCTGATTCTGAGCCGTGGAAGGGGTGGATGGTAGGGTGGGGAGTTCACCTAGCCAAAAGGAAGCTGCTCAGTTACGAGTAAAAGAGGTAGCAGGATGAGAGACCCCAGGATTGGACTTGCCTGGGCAGTGATTGGATATTGTTCCTCTATATTACACTTTTCTCTCATCATTCTTGATACTTTGATAAAATCTCAAAGATGTAGTCTGGCTCATCTGGCATTAGTGTGGGTGGTTAAAGGAAGGGCAGGTCCCCTGTCATGGAGAAGTCAACAGGATGAGGGAAGAAGGTTGTCTGAAGCCAAAGGGTGATGGAAGGAGGGGTTAGAGGCATGGGAGGCTCTGTGTGCTCAGATACCAGCCTCTATGAGGAGGTCCCTGAGGCATCATCCAGGAGGCAGGTGGAAGGGGCCATTTCCCCATGAAAGTGCTGGTTAAACACATCACTGTGGTTTCAGTTACACACATAAGTGATCACTTGTTCAGTCTGAGACATCCTGTGCCACATGTCTGCACAGGTGTGAAGAGAATGCAGCTGCAGTGTGGACAGTGGTTCAAAGCATAGGAGTTTGACTGCAAAGAATAGCTCAGAGCTTTGGTTCTGGCATTAGACAGCTTGGTCTGAGGGAAGTTGGCACCATTTGCTGGCTGTGAGATCATGGGCAAGTTAATTTTGTTAAGGCTCAGTTTCCTCATATAACATGGGGATGGTAATAGTACATTGCAGGATTCTTGGGGTGCCTGGTTGGCTCAGCTGATTGGGTGTCCAACTCTTGGTTTCAGCTCAGGTCATGATCTCAGAGTCGTGAGATTGAGCTCCATGTGGTGTTTAGAGTAAGCCCTCAAATAAGATAACAATATGATCCCTCTTATATGTGGAATTTAAAAACACATATCTGAGCTCATAGATACAAAAAACCTGTTGGTGGTTGCCAGAGGTAGGAGTTGCAAGAAGTGGGTAGAAGGTGCAAGAAATTGGTAAACCGTGTTGTTGTTATTATTGTTTTTTAGTTCAAATAAATAGAATATAAATAAATAAATATGAGTAATCCAAGCCAATAAGCTGCTAAATAAGATACCTATCTTCTTACCTTCCAAGTATACTTTCATAGGAAAAAAAAAAAGAAAATGTCTTAGTAAATGTCTTTATGCCTTATACTAGTGAGCAATATGTTGAAATATTGTCAACTATGTTGCTGTGTTGGACAATTCAGTTTAGCATCCCATGATTTTTAAAAACTCTTTATCATCAGAAAACAATAGAAAAATCTAAGGTAAAGATAAACTGGGATATTAGGAAGGAAATCAGGGGAGGGGCACTGATAACTGTTTAGATATTATTGGCTAGTTCATCACCAGTCATAGAGAAAGAAAGTGAATGGCCATGGGATGAATTGCAGAAGATGGATATTTCTATGAAAAACAAAACCCAACCAGAAGTCTGTTATCAGAGAAGTGAAGTGGTTCTAAACAAAAATAAAGGAGAAGGAAATTTAAAATTTTGGGCAAATAAGATAAAAAAGTCCAATTTTTTATAGTCATGGAGAAATATATTCAGTTGTTCAATAAGCTGCAGGTATCCCTTGTGAGTAAAATGCTAAGAGCATAGACATTATTTCCTTACAGTTTTGACTCTGTGCCACGGTGAAAAGGTGGGGATATTCCAAGGTGTTTGAATGGTGTGTCCAGCTGTGAACTGGCTCCAGACCCTAAAGAGGCCAATTGCAGAGGCTGATTGTCCAATTAGTCTATTTTCACATTCTTTCCCTCAGTGTTTGTCTTTTCTTCTTCTTTGTTAGCAAAAGAAGCAACAAATGGCTTTGGGGATAGAATTGATCGATTTTGTGTAAAATGCTAACCTGAATTTTAGGTATATATAGTTGGAGATTAAGAAAATCTCTTAATTTAAATAGAGATTGGGAATTCCTTGAAGGTTTCACTTATTCCTGTATTTTATGCCTGAACAAATTACTCTCCATCTGTTTGTGTATTTATCCCTTGCAATAAGATGTTGGCAAATAGTACCAGAAATACACTGAAAAAATAAATTTTCTTTTCACAAAATCTTCAATGATGAACAAATGATTTTAATGATATTTTACACATTAAATTCTTTTTTTTAAGATTTTATTTATTTATTCATGAGAGAGAGAGAGAGGCAGAGACACAAGCAGAGGGAGAAGCAGGCTCCATGTAGGGAGCCCGATATGGGACTCCATCCTGGGACTCCAGGATCACGCCCTGGGCCAAAGGCAGGTGCCAAACTGCTGAGCCACCCAGGGATCCCCCACATTAAATTCTGGATTATTTCTACTCCCAAACAGTAAACTCAGGTATTTCCAATTTGAAGCAGCAAAGTGTTACTTGCTAATGACTTTGGGTTCTGTTTTTTTCTCGAAGATATTTATTTTGTGTAATTCATGCCAGAGCTGCCTCATTTTCTTTCTCTGTATTTGACTATGGATTGGATAGTACTATTTGAACAAGGATTAAAATGTTCTCCCTGACTTGCTTCATAATTTTCCAATTTATTGTGTGGGTAAAATTTCATTTTATTTAAAAATATTTTTATATTGATGATAAGAGTTTGATAGTTTTCCCATCAATAAAAGATGACTTTGAGGGGCACCTGGGTGGCTCAGTGGGTTTTATGTCTGACTCTTGATCTCAGGTCAGGTCTTGATCTCAGGGTCGTGAGTTTCAGCCCCATATTGGGCTCCATGTTAGGCATGGAGCCTACTTAAAAAAAAAAAAAAAGAAAAAGAAAAAAATGATATTTTACACATTAAATTCTTTCTTTCTTTTTTTTTTTTTAAGATTTCATTTATTTATTCATGAGAGACAGAGAGAGAGAGAGGCAGAGACACAGGCAGAGGGAGAAGCAGGCTCCATGCAGGGAGCCCGATGTGGGACCCGATTCCGGGACTCCAGGATCATGCCCTGGGCCAAAGCAATGGGAAAAAAAGAGACAACAAGGCTTATCACTCCTTGAGACCCATTTGGGGAGAAGAGCAAAGGGTGAGTGAGGGCATGAGAAGGTGGGGGAGGACCTCTGTGTGGGACCCTCAGCACAAGCACACCTGGGGGTGACATAAGGTACACCCATTGGGATTCTAATGGCCATAGGTGGTCTCCCCATGCTTCTCTTGCCACTGGCCAGGTTCCCCTGAGGCAGACAGTATCTCACCAGCTTTGTGGCCCAGACATGCCTTGTTGGAGCCCACGGAATACTGCTACTTACCTGACTGTACTTTGAAACAGCCTCTACCAGCCATCTGGCTGAACTGGAGTGGTTTCTACAAATGGAAGAATCTTGCCTCACTTTTCAAATTCCGGTAGCACAACCTTCCCATTATTCTACAGGTCAGAATGGGAAGAGCAATTAGAGAATGAGAGAATTATGCAGGACTACAGCCTGGGAGAGCAGAGAAATTAGCAATTCATTATTGGAATGGAAACTGTAACAAGGGGATTTTGAGAGCAGCAGTACCCTGGCTGAGACCGCCAGCCTGTAGAAGATTCTGGCAACACTGTAATGAGTCATTTCCTAATTCAACTGAACTAAAAGCTCCTGCTGCCTTAGGAAATTGTACAGCGCTCTTTCCCCATCATCTCAGGGCCCCTGCCATCCAGAGCCTGCCAGTGCGGATGTGATGTTTGCAGGGCCCATCTGCAGAGAACCTCCATTTGTTTCTGACTTAAGCAGTTCTCCATGTGCCCTCAGCCAGTCAGCCCCTGTGGTCTGTGAGGGGGTTGTTTGCATTTGCAGTGTTTGCTATGCAGGAGCACTGAATGGGCTCCTCACACCTGCCTGGATCACAGCGTACCCCTAACAGAAAAGCCAGGCATGGGATGCCCACATTGGTACCGTCACATTCTGGGAGCCCAACTCAAGCCTTGTAACCCATCCAGAGGTGATAATTATGGAAAAAGAATAGCTAACATTAACCATGGAGTAGTAATTGTTAACCTAACTTGAGTTCCTGCTGTGATTGAGGGACTTTTCCAAGCATTCTACATGCTCTGTGTTATTGTCCTCACAAAACTTCCGCAGGATAGGTAGAGTTGTGAATTCCACTTTGCAGATGAGGAAACTGAGATGAGGGGAGTTTAAGTAGCTTTCCCAAAGTCACTTGGTTGGTAAAGGGTAGAGCCAGGGTTTGAATTCAGCGGAGCATCTCAGGGCCCTTGTTCCTCACTACTACATTGCATTTCATCTCGCTTCTCCTTGGGAGGACATGATAGGTAACTGTGGTTCCACAAGTTGCTTTAGTCTAAGGTCTGTGCAGAATCTGATTCCCCCTCAATTTTAGGGGGCTTCAGGAAAGTCGTGTCTTTTTCTGTGAGGTCTGATTCCCTACCTTGGTTTATGTGATTCTATTATCCATTCCTTAAAATACAATTGGGATGGTCAGGAGATCACTCACACTAATTGTTCAACTGTTTAAAATGAATCGGCCTTTTATCTGTAGTCTTTGCATAGATTTTTACAGGAATCAATCCAACCACCTGAGGAATCTGGGTGGGAGTATTGCCCAAGAGACCAGGATTCCTTTCCCTCTGGCTATGGTGATTTTATCTTCTTCATTTTACCCCATAGTTGAATAGGGATGACTAATATTGTTGAAATTGTTCACCTAGGCAGCGCTGCCTTGTTGTAGAAAAATTATAAAGCTCTGTTTCTTCATTACATTATTCTCCATATTCTTCTGAAATTTAAAAATTATATATATATATATACATATATATATATATACATACATACATATATCACAGGTTCTATTAGAGCATTACATTGATATGGACAGAGGTGGGGTGTTATATATATTCCAAAGTTGAATATCTGAGAATATGGTAGAAGGATGAGAAATATATATGAGCACCTCAGATGGGGCCAGAGAACAGATTATGAGAAAAGGGCATGTTCTCATGAGTTCTGTATATCACTTCTGGATGGATGCATGCATGCATGGATGCCTGAATGGGTGCATGGTTGGGTAGATGGATGGTTGGATGGAAGGATGGATGGATGGATGGATGGATGGATGGATGGGCAGGCAGGCATGCAGGCAGATGAACTAGGACAAGAGTAAGTTAGCAAATGAGGAAGAGAGTGCATTTCAGGTATCAACAAGGTAATACTCTTCTTTGTGACCCTGCGAAGCCGTGGTCGCCCTCATGAGTTCTTGGGTAGGGAGAGATTGAAGTGCAGTGTCCCTAGCAGCCCCTGTTGCTTTGGACAGTGTCCAGAGGTCTGCACAAACTGTCATGATACCTCAGCTTCGGTCTCGTGGGGTAAATCTATTCTGTCTCTTTCCAGGGGCAGAGAGCAGGGGATGATTTCTACACCATAAGGACAACTTCATCTTCCTCTGCTTCAGAGAGCAGAAGGATGCTGAACCCTCAGGAACAAGGCAATCACCTGAGGTGCAGACACAGAGAACCAGCACTGTTTCTTTCTCGGGGATTAAAAGCTAAGACTAAGATATACAGTGTCCCTGGATGGCAAGAGCCAGTGTTGTGAAGATGTCAACACTCCCTGATTCCTCTAAAATTTCAGTGAATTCCAAACCAAAATTCCCATGGATTTTTTTATAGAAAGCATCACACTGATTATAAAGTTTATATGGAAGAGAAACTGTTTTAAAAGAATAAAGGATAGGGACACAACTCAGTGGTTGAGTATCTGCCTTTGACTCAGGTCATGACCCGGGGGTTCTGAGATTGAGTCCCACATTAGGCTCCCCTGCAGGGAGCCTGCTTCTCCCTCTGCCTGTGTCTCTGCCTCTCTCTCTCTCTCTGTCTCTCATGAATAAATAAATGAAATCTTTTTTTAAAAAAAGGATTATTGAAAAAGAAGAGTAAGAAATGTACTTGATCTCCATGTATCAAAATATACAACAAAGGTGGAGTAATTAAAACAGAAGGCATTAATGAATGAGTTCTTGGGATAAAGCAGAGGAAACAAATGTATATGCAAGAGTTTAGCTATGGGAAAGATGGAACTTCATACAGGTAGTCAAAGGATGAGCTATGCTCCCCCTCAAATGGAAAGCTAGTTGTCCCAACACCATTGATTTAATATAGCTAGACCCACCCCATCTCCCCAACCCCAGCCTCCAAATATTTCTGATAGGTGCTAGAGAACTGTATATTTAAGATAATGATGATATTAGATAAAAATGGCTGAAACTCTCTAAGAATTAATTAATTATTTATTTATTTAAAAGAAAGGGAGAGAGAGCATGTGAACAGGAGGAGGAGGGGCAGAGGGAGAGAGAGAATCTCAGATTCTGTGCTGAGCATAAGCCTGACGTGGGGCTCAATCCCACAACCTTGAGGTCGTGACCTGAACTGAAATCAAAAATCAGATGCTTAACCAACTGAACCACCCAGGTGCCCCATGACTGAAAAAATTTTGATAAACCTTAGAGTAAGCTAGGTATTCTAGATAGGATACAAAGACCAGAAGTTAAACAAAAAACAAACAAACAAACAAAACTATTATATACATAAAATGAATTTAAATGCTGTATGCAAAAGGCATCATAAAGGAAGTTTAAAAAATAAGCAGCATTCTTTGAACTTGCTGAACATTTTCATAATAAAATTTGGAAACAGTAAACAACAGACCAGGAGAAGATGAGGGAACTTATAGGTAGGATTAATGTTCAGAATATATAAAAGCCACCTATAAAAGCCAAATATTGAAATTGGACAAAGAATAAAGATGAGCAGTTAAGAAGAAATGCCAACAGAGTATAAATATATGAAAAGTTGTTCCATTTGACTAGTAATCAGGGAAATGAAAAATCAACAATTAGCTAACATTTCTTATCCATTAGATTGGAAATAATTAAACATATTGATCATATTCTGTTTTGTAAGGAAACAGACAATCTCACCAGCTCTTGTTTGGAGTACTCATTACAAAGCTTTTGGGAGAGCAACTTAGCAGTATTATCAACATCTTAAATGTACACATTCATTAATCCAGAAATTCTGTGTCTCAGATGTATTCCAAAGAAAGACACATTTTCTTTGAGATTCCTGTGAAGACATCGGGAAAAATGCCCATCTTTAAAGGAATAAATAAACTGTTGATATACATAAACTATGATCATTAGAAACAATGCAGAAATATATATGTATTGATCAGAAGTGTTTCCAAGGCATTTTTATTTGTCAGTGAAAAAGGCCAGTCAGAAAACAATTCATAGAACACGATTCCCGTTTTATGAAGGGAAAACAAAAATACTTGGTTTGCATAGAAACATGACTGGAAAGATGGGCATTGGCCAGAGTCTCATTTTTGTCTCTCTCTTTCCCTCTCTCCCCTCTTCCCCCCCCCCCCCCCCAAACCTAGCAGTTGAGCCATGTCTCCCTAACCCCTTCACACACATGCACTCGTGAGCATCACTTGCAGAATTAGGTCCTAATTCAATTCTAAGCTTCTTTCCTGACTCTG
This sequence comes from Canis lupus dingo, assembly GCF_003254725.2. Taxonomy (NCBI): domain Eukaryota; kingdom Metazoa; phylum Chordata; class Mammalia; order Carnivora; family Canidae; genus Canis; species Canis lupus. The sequence goes on from NC_064253.1 coordinate 23,957,915, forward strand.
TGTTCTCATAGCACCCTATACCTCCACCACCCTCATCTCAATCACAACTGTACATCCAACCTCTTTTTCCTACACTGGCCTCCAGAAGAGAGCCACAATACGCTACATGCCATGCTCTGTACATGGGCCTCGTGATACCCTAGCCCCAAGGCCTAGCACTGTGCTTAGCACACAACAGGCACTCAATAAGTGTTCATTGAATGACACTCCTTTGTAAAAGGCAACATTGAAATATGTTAATAGTTCATTGCTAATTAATACATAAACATACTAACATCCTGTATATCAAATGACTAACTGGAGGAAGAGATTTGCATGTGACAAGGTGTCTCATGAGCAGCCCTCCTCCAAGAAACTGTGTGCATCATTGTGGTTTCTTCTTGTGCTTTCTTCTGTGAGCCCCCAGGCTTCACCTGCTGGTCTTTGTGTACCTCTGATATGTGGAATCACAGAGGAGAAAAGGCGGGGCCCGAGGGAGGAGAAGTTTTCTTTTAGAGTTTATCCAGGTGAATATTGGCACCTCCATTTTTATTAAAAGAAGAAAAAAAAATCCAAGCAAGGATAATATGGAGTTTGGGTTCCAAAACACAGATAAACGATGGAAGTAATGCAGCTCTCCTGTAAACTCAGATAATGCGTTATGACCAGAGAAACCCAGCATCTCAGGGGTGGAATGAATCTGAGAGGTTATCCACTCCAGTGAAATTACATTTGTTATAACGTACAGGTCTGCGGTAGATCAGGGACGGATAAAGCCATATGTGGGTGCTGGGAGGGAGGAGGGGCGGATGGAACTTGTGGGAGAAACTGGGTAAAATGAGCCCCCTTGTCTCTCTCTTAATCTTCACGCCCGCCTCCGCTCCTGTTTGCACGTTTCCAGCCAGCCCTCTGGCAGGATGAGGCAGGGCCACTGCTTGAGCTAGAGCTCTCTGTGCCCTGTCTCTCGCCCATCCCTGAAAATCTGTGAGTTGCCTAGTTCTCCTGAGCCAGGCAGTGTCAGGGGGTGGTAAGCAGAGAAAGTGTATTGAATTGATAATGTCAGATGCTTTCTTTTTTTCCCCCCACATGGAAATGAGAAGGTGGTCCTTTATTTGAAAATGATTAAGTGACTTTGGAAGATGGAGACAAGGACAAAAAGTGTGACTATCTCTTTTATCTCTGAATTGGTCTTTGGGATTTGGTGTGTGATTTTTTTGCCCGGCTTGATAAATAAGACCAGAGGCCTGGAGGCTCAAGAGAAAGTGAATCATAGGCTCATTTTTACTCTACTCATAGGGGACTATTGTGTATCAGTTTCCCTTCGGGAGGGAACAAGTACACCAGAAGGCAGGGGAGCAGAAAAGCGACCCCATGTTTTTCTGTTGTGCCTACTGTATTTTTCCTCAGTAAGCTTTCTTCAACTTTGTGGTTCTGCCCATAATCCTCTTCCCTGGGAATTCCCTCCATGCATGCAGAGTCCATTGAAAGCGCAGGCCTGGCCAGGGAGTAGTGGCAGCCAGGCTGTTGGGAGAGGAGCTGGACGAGAGTCAGTGGGGAAGAAAAAAAACCCAGAAATCCAAACACAGACTCCATGGCCATCTGCAGTGACTTGCCAAGGGCCCACCTGTGAGATTGCTTCCCTATGATGAATGCCCTTGAAGGGATCCTCATTTCAGTGGACATCTATTCCTCACTCCCAGTCATCTCTGACTAAGACAGTTTTGGTTTGATAGAAATAATCCCTGTTTTGGTGTGGGGAGTGTGTGCATGTGTGCCCATCTCCTGCCCCTGAGGGTTCAGCTGCCAGTCTTTTCAGGCTTCTGTGTGTTCTCTATCAGAAAAGATACATGTCCATGAGCAGATTGTCACATTTAAAAAAATATATTTTATTTATTTATTCATGAGAGACACGCAGAGAGAGGTAGAGACACAGGCAGAGGGAGGAGAAGCAGGCTCCATGCAGGGAGCCCAATGTGGGACTTGATCCCAGGACTCCGGGATCACTCCCTGAGCTGAAGGCAGATGCTCAACCACTGAGCCAACCTGGGGGCCCCAATTGTCACATTTTTGATGTTCTTTAAAAATGAAGCTCTCCAGGTAGGGCTTGTTGAGGGATGTTCTGTCTAAAACAAGGTCACTTTGAATACAAATCCCATTCTCACCAGTCTTCCCCTGGCCAGTTGCATTTAGCCTTTGCCTGGTAGCATATTTATACTCTAAAAGACTTACACTGTTAGGTCCAATCCTCTCTTTTATGCAGGAAGAAACTGAGGCCCAAGAAGGCCAAGGGACATACTTTCCCAAGGTCACAAGGTGATCTAGGACTGGACCTCTGGTGTCCCGAAGCGTGAAGCCCCACGACACTCCTTCCTCAGGCAGTCTCCGTATCCTGCCAGGGCTGTCATCCCCAGACTGCAACAGGCCCCTTTGCCTGGCTGAATCTAAACTTAGCCATTCTTTATTTCGTTGCCAGTGAAGTTTTTCCATATGGTCCTTTATATAATTGGTCCTCAGCTAGAAGAGAAAATGTATGCTGGTGTCAGGGGGTAAACCCTCTGACTGTTCCAAAGTTAGCTTTCTGCCCACTGCATTTTTCAGCTGCAGAGCCAAGTAAATCTAGGACAAATGCTCTCATGAATCACTGATGGGGTCTGTAAAGAAGGATGTTTCCAGGACCTCAGAGGCCTGGCTTAAGAAATGCAAGTAGTTTTAGAAAAAGAGAAAGTCTGTAACTCCTCAAACCCATACTTTGTCCACCCTCTAGGTCTCTGACCCACAAGCACAATATTAGCTTGAACAAACATGATCCACTCAGCTTCACCTGGCTTGCCATCTCAAATCCCCAACCAGCAGTGTGTCATATTTAAGGAGCAGCACTGTTTGGAGGCAGAAGGCAAGACTACAAAAGAACAGAATAACAAGCTGAGGAGAAGCCAGCAAGGCAGGGGAGAGAGACAGACACTCTGTAGTGGCCAGGAGTGCTGGAGCTACGGGCAAGAAGTTCAAGGACGTCACAAAGTCTCATTTCCCTGCCATGGTCCTCCCCAAGGCACAGGTGTGTGCTGCTGCGAGAGGGTGGCTTGAAAGGGCCAGGAGGAAGGAACTGAATTACCTGAACTCAGCTTCTAAATCCTTGGGATGAAGAAAGCAAGGCTTCAGAATTGGAAGCTTAATCAGCCATGTGGGAAACACAGGGCCAGCCTTTAAGCCTCCTCACAGCAAGGAGCCTGTGCTGGATCCTTCTGAGGGAAGCAGGTACTACTCGTGTTGGCGGGGGCGATTACCCTAAACCTCCTCACCTCGCGTTGTCCTGGGCACTCTTTCCATGAAGTAAGCATTCTTTTGTTCTTCCCCGAAAGCCTAGTAGGAAGGTTATCATCCCTGTCTTCCAAATGAAGAAGCAGAACTGTGCAAAGTTAAAAATCTTTCCCAGTATACACAGGAATGAAGGAAAAAAGCCTAGATTCAAACCAAGGTCTCTCTGGCCCTAGAACCTACAGCTGAAGTCCTTAGGCTAATTAATTACCCCTTGGATTGTGTTTGCTCTACAAGAACTTGCTGACCCTCTTGACATCCATGGTCCTTCCAGAGTAATTCAGAGGGCCCAGGCCTCCAGGCCAACTTGATCCGCACATACGATGCTCTGGAGTATGCCACTTCTTCCCTCCATCTTCTCTCCCCTCCTCTTTCCCTTTCTTTTATTCACTTTCTTTTTCTCATTCCTTTTCTCTTTTCCTCTACACCTAGTGACACTCCCCCCTGGCCCCAAACAATATTGTTGAAGGCAGTATTTGATTCCCTGTGTCAAGAGGTTTCCTGTTTGGGTGACAAAGGTCATACTCCCTCTTTTTGTAATTTCACACTCTTTACTTATCCGAACTTTCTTTTCAGGATCTAACATTTACAGCAAAGTGTAAATGGTTGATGAGTCTCATAAAGGAGGTGCCAAGGATGGCCCATAAAGAAATATCACAAAGAGGCCAAGACCACAGAAGAAACCCGATCAAAGTGGAGATTAAGTCACCAAGAGAAGGAGTCAGTCACCAACAAGAGCTGAGATGTCATCACAGCGAAGAAGGGGGTTGGAGAAGAGATGGTTGGTAGACTGAGTACATGAAACTCTTCAGTGGACTTTGAAACTACCAACTAGCAATGCTCTTCCTTCTCTCAAGGCTTTCCCGTGCTGCCCAGCCCAGGACATGGCCAGGTTATCTTCTTTCTGTGCCCTACTTGCCATCTTTCTTTAGCTGGTCTGGATTCCTGATGCATGTCCTGTCCCACCTGCCATGACTGATTTATCCAGACTCTGGACAAGGAGTTCTGTGGACACATGCCTCTTTCCTCCTCCTTCCTCACCACAAGAAAGTGTAGGGGGGAATCACACCTAGAATAGGCCATTCCCAGGGGTAGTCTCAGAGTTTGCAGCTTCTCACTCCCAGGGTGAACAGAGGCTCAGGGAACTGGCATTGCAAGCCACGGAATTACAAAAACAGCCAATGCCACTGAGGACCATCTCTCCCCATTCCTGTGTTTCATTAGCTCAGCTCCAAATGACTTAACTAGAACAGACAAAGGCTCATTAAAATATCATGTTGGATGAGATGTAATTCTCAGAATAATGTTAACATCAAACAAGCAGTTGGGAGGCAGCGTTGCTCTGGTCTTGCAAGTGAGGAGGTATTTTGCAAGGTAAGCACTCTTCCTACCAATGGGGTTTGGATGCCGGGTAGGCGGAAATGATTATGGATGAAGAGGCTGTTGCTGTGAGCATCAGAACTCCATGTTGACTAAACCGAGCTCTATCTAGTCAGCTCTATTCTCTGAATATTTGGCTTCTCAAAACATAATTCTTTTATAAACCTTGAATTCACTAATTACATCTTTTCTAAATTGACCGTTCAGCAATTCTTCCTTACAAATCAACCAACCACTTTTAAGAGAAGCTGCCAAATTTGCATAAGAGTCTGGTGGAGTCATCTTCCCTGTAGAGAGGACCAGTCAGTTGTGAAGCACGATGAGAAATTTCACCATGGCAAAGAATTCCAGAGGCAGCTAATTTGGGGTGGTATGAAGATTGCCTCAATTTAGAGGTAACTTTTGGTACTAGCTCAGTCACTACACTGGGTTAAACAGTGTACCCTCCAAATTTGTGTCTACCCAGAATCTCAGAGTGTGACTTTATTTGGAAATAGGGTTTTTGCAGATAGAATTAGTCAAGTTGAGGTGATATTGGATTTGTGCAGGTTGGAGTGATGACTCATGTCCTTATAAGAAGAGGAGAGGCACAAAGAGACATAGAGAAAGAAAGGCCATGTGAAGACAGAGCCAGAGGTTGAAATGAAGAACTTCAAAACAAGGAATGCCAAGGGTTTCCCAGAGCCACCAGAAGGTAGGAAGAGTCAAGGAAGGATTCTTTCTTAGAGCTTTCAGAGTGAGCATGGCCCTATCCACACTTTGTTTTAGATCTAGTATCAAGAACTGTGAGAGAATAAACCTCTTGTTTTAAGCCACCCAGTTTGTGGTGATTTGTTATGGCAGCCCTAGGCCACTGATAGAGTCACTCATCAGCTGAGGAAACTTGAACTAGTTATTTACCCTCTCTAAGTCCTCAGTTTCTTTATCTAGGCCAGTTTAGACCTATATATTTGCTAAGTTATACAGTAACTCTATTTCCTCATATTAAAATGAGAGTGATATAATTTACTTTTTTGAATAAAGAAAATTAGCTTTTCCATGTGTGGAACACTTAGGACATCACAACCGCTTACAGGCATCTCACTAAGTATTTGTTATCTATTTTCATATCCTGCCTTAATCTGAAAAGAAATTGAGAAGACCTAACAAATTCTTGCCATAAATAAAGCATGACAGCCTTGCAGAGAACTCATTGTTTCCCGATACCCAGTGCGAAAAGGGAAACATGACATTTTGTGTGCCTTAACAGAACCACAGGGCAAATGATCACAATTTTATCCAGGCAAACTTATGGAAGATATAAGTGGGACAGCCTGTACAATCCCTTAGGCCCAGAGGTTTCCTTTACATGTTCCCAGATTTGATTTGGCCTCATATTTATTAAATTTCTTGTACTGTATCCAGGGCTCACAATAGCAGAAATAAGAGAAGACCCAATTTCTGCCCAGAAGGAATTTCTAGTTCATTAGTAGGGTAGTGAATGGAAGGCATTCATACAAGCCTACAGGAAACTGATGCAAAGCAAAATAGGATTGTGTCCTCAGTCCTTTGAAGGTTGAAGGGATGATGGATTAAAAAAATCAATACCATTGGGAAACATCACAAATCCATGCCTTAACTTGCAACCAGGGGATGAATTTCTCACCAAGTAGTGGCTACGCCAAATATCTCACCTCCTGCCCCCAGCCCAGTGCCCAACTAAGGTAGGTCAAAGGATAAGGGGCTTCATTTTCCTGAAAAATCTACTATAAGGATTGCCATTACCAAGATTATCGAAGTCTGGGAATTGAAGCAGGAAACAATATGCCGCGTGGTCAGAATACAGATGGATAAAAACAGACAAGATCCTTGCTGTGATGGAGGTTATACTGTAACAGGAGAGAGACATATCAGTTGCTCATCATCCAATGGGATTGTGAAAATGTTCTGTATTATGAAAGCAGATAATACAGAGAATTTTTTAGTTGGGGGAGGTCCAGGGAGGTTGTCATGAAGAACTGATGTTTGAGCAGAGGCCGGAAGGGTGTATAAAATGTATCCAGGTAAGTAGGGAAGAAAGGAACATGCGCGAGAGAGTGTACAGCATGTACAAAGGCCCTGAGATGGCAGAGCTTGACTAGTAGGAAGGACTGAAGAGGACCCAATGTCAGTGCTTTGGAAAGAACAAGGCAAGTCTCAAAGGGAGGATGAGGCTGTTGAGTTAGAGGCCAACAAGACTGTGCAGGACCTTGTTAGCCACGTGAAGGTTGGTTGTTATCCCAACAGAAATGGGAGGCCCTGTGTGAGTTCAGAAGTTTGCTACACACTGTGGTCTCTGGATCAGCAGCATGGGCATCACTAGGGAACACATCAGAAAGGTGGGATCTCAGGCCCACCCCACACGTCCTGAAACAGAATCTGTTTCCCAGGTAATTGGTGTGCATATTAAAGTTTGAGAAGCACTGGCTTAGAGCATTTTCAGGTAGTGCAGGAATTGCCAAATGGGGAACGTCAACTTGAAACACTTGTGTAATTGAGTATGTGTGTATGTGTGCATGTGTCAGGGAGGGATGATAATAAATCCCATCAAAGAAATCCAGTTAATGGCAGCACCTGTCATTATGTTGTCCTGCATGCACTTTCCTTGAGAGCAATAACTGCATTTTTTACTACAACAGGGCTCCTCTGTGCTCCTGAGACAGTGCTCAGGATATTTGGTCTACTCCATAATCAGTGCAAGGCATAATGAAATCTCTCTCTATGGTGGCACGTCTAAGGCACTCAGACACAGTGCCTGGGTGGGGCCGGCTCCAGCTTCTGAAAGACATCTCTAATCGGTCAGGCTCCTTTCTGCTCTGAGTTTAAACGTGGCCTGAGACTCCCCACACAGTTTGCCAGGGTTTACCAATTGATCTGATTAGACGCACAACGTTAAAGCAACTTGCCCCTTGTTTCTTTGAGCGAGGCATGAAAACAAATTTCAGTAACAATCATTATTTCTGGAGATTCAGAGGTATTTGCCCAGGATCCATTTGGCTTGCAAGCCTAATTGCTGAGAATACTTTTCCAGGAGGTGAGCGGAATCACACCTCCATGGAGCTTGGCCATAGGAGGCCATGGTGGTTACACAGCAGGCTTCCCAGTCAAAAGAAGAATAGATACCAGCTCTGAAAGCTGGCTTCTACAGAAGCACCAGTAGCTCAGGGAGGAATAGCAGAGACTTCTCCAAGAAATTATTTGTTCTTTTGAATCATCAGAGCTGTCTCTGGATCTGCAAAGAACGATGACTGGAAGCTGTTCAGAAAGACAATTTAGCAGCTGGACAACTTCAGCTACCACAAGCTTAGACAGAGATGGATAAGCTGTCAAACCCCACAGAATTAATCCTGACTGTCTGCGCCAAGCAAGATTCCCAGCCTCATGAGTAGCCAGCTTCGTTTTTCCCTCAATTGTTCGTAAAAGAACAGATGAAGCTTTCTCTTTTCCAACACATGTATGGAGGTGAATGACAAAACTGTGTTTGCTACCGTCTGTGCCAAATCCAGTACTTGCTCATTCCTTTCAAGAACCAGCATTTTTCTGGACTCTTAGATGCATGACTGTAATCAAATGAGATTGATTATGTGTCTGAATCAATCAGCTTCACTTTTTTAGAGTTAAATAAACTTGTCCTAGGTTAACATTAGGTGTGTCCATTTGGTAGAGTCACAGAGACCATTGGGCACTCTGTCTCTGAGTTTCCTTTGAGTAAGAGGGGCAAGCAAGAAACTCAGGACACAGCTACAGCCCTAAATATCATCACCACATAATTAAACGACATTTTATGTATCCGTGTGACATCAGCAAAGGCACATCTGGTAAACAGGAATAACATCACACAACCAAACAAAAGCATTTGGAGTGTGCAGAAGAACTAACAAGACATAGGTAACAACACAGTACATAATGATACAGAACCTAACATAGTTTAGCAGTAAGTGCAGTGTTACTAACCAAGTCTGCAGGCTCAGAGGAAGAGGGGAGCCTTGTGATGAATGCTTAGAACTGAGAAGAAGAAAAAGTTGAACTATTGAGCCAGTCATCCAGTAGCTTCATTGAACATGTTTGAAAACTCTTAGCCAACACTGTGCACCTGGCACCTAGAACAGTCTTTTCAAGGAGTCAGTTGAAGATGGGTCAGATTGGCAAATCTTGTAAAAACAATCATTTAAGCCAGTACTTTCCAAGTACAAGAAATCCCAAGTAACTTCTTTCTCTGCTATGTTCAGAAAAGTTTGCTCTGGAACACAAAAAGGTGGTGACTCATTCAAGGTTTCATATCTGAGCACTCTAATTTCCATATTCCCCTGGGAGTTATTCTACTGTAGTGTTATTTTATTACTATGTTCAGTTTTATGCATAACATGAAAACCTAGCTTTGAGCCACCAGCTTCCATGATGCTGATTCAATGTATTTTATACATGAGTTAACTCCTCTGGGGAAAGTACTATTGAGATATATTTCTGTGGGAGAGAGCTATGATTGTGTTAATATACACGAAGCCCATTGCTGAACAAAATTCATGTATCTGAATGTGTTTACTGTGCATCCTTGGCATGAGTGTAAGGCTCTTTACACAATAAGGAATGTGTGAATTTATTTGTCTGCTTGTTTCTTTGCTTATTGAAGTAGTGACTTCCATATGGTATTTCTATTTTTAATTTTTTGAGGAACCTTCATGCTGTTTTCCATAGTAGCTGTACCAGTTTACATTCCTACCAACAGGGCATAAGGGTTCCTTTTTCTCCACATCCCGTCAACGCTTTTTATTTCTTATCTTTTGAGTCTAGCCATTCTGACAGGTATGAGGTGATACCTCATGGTTTTGGTTTACATTTCCCTGATGATAAGTAATGTTGAACATTTTTTCATGTGCCTGTTGGCCATGTGTATGTCTTCTTTGTAAAAATGTCTATTCAGGTCCTCTGCCCATTTTTAGATCAGATTGTTTGTTGTTTTGGTGTTGAGTTGTGTATGTGATTTATATGTTTTGGGTATTAACTCCTTATCAGATGTATCATTTGCAAATATTTTCTCCCATTCAGTTGGTTCACTTTTCATTTTGTTGATGATTTCCTTTGCTACGCAAAAGCTTTCTATTTTGATGTAGTCCCAATTGTTCTTTTGTTTTCTTGTTTTTTGTTTTGTATCCCTTGCTAGAGGAGGCATATCCAGAAAAATGTTGCTATGGCCAATATTGGAGAAATTGCTGCCTGGGCTATCTTACAAGATTTTTATGGTTTTAGATCTCACATTTAGGCCTTTCACCCATTTTGAATTTATTTTTGTGTGTGATACGAGAAAGTGGTCTAGTTTCATTCTTTTGCATGTAACTGTCCAGTTTTCCCAGCACCCTCTATTGAAGAGACTGGGTTTTCCCATATGATCCAATAATTCTACTCCCAGGTATTTATCCAAAGAAACTGAAAAGTAATTCAAAAAGACATATGCACCCTTATGATTATTGCAGCATTGTTTATAGTAGTCAAGATATGGAAACAACTGAAGTGTCCACTGATAGATGGAATGGAAAAGAAAGATGTGAGATACACACATACACATGTGTTCACACACACATATTGGAATATTACACAGACATGCAAAGGATAAGATCTTGCCATTTGTAACAACATGGATGGAGCAACAGGGTATTATTATGTTAAGTGAGATAAGTCAGACTAAGAAAGAAAAATACCATATGATTTCATTCATATGTGGAATCTAAAAAGCAACACAAATGATTAAACAAAAAGCAGAATCGGACTTATAAATACAGAGAACAGACTCATGTTTGCCAGAGGAAAGAAAAATGGACAAAATGGGCAAAAGGGAGTGGGAAGTACAGGTTTCCAGTTACAGAATGATTAAGACACAGGAATAAAAGGCCAAGCATAGGGGATATATTCAATGACACTGTAATCACATTGTGTGGTGACATATGGTACCTATGCTTGTAGTGAACACAGCGTAACATACAGAGAACTTGGGCACCTGGGTGGCTCAGTGGTTGAGAGTCTGCCTTTGGCTCTAGTCGTGGTCCCGGGATCCTGGGATCAAGTCCCACATCGGGCTCCTGGCATGGAGCCTGCTTCTCCCTCTGCCTGTGTCTCTGCCTCTCTCTGTGTCTCTCATGAATAAATAAATAAAATATTAATAAACAAACATGCAGAGAACTTGCATTACTATGTTGTACACCTGAAAATAATGTGACATCGTCATCAATTATACTAAAAATAATTAAAAAATGAAAAATAAAATAGTACCTTTCCATTTATTTTTTTCTAGCTTTATTGAGATATAATTGACATATAACCTTGTGTGACTTTAAGGTATACAATGTGTTGATTTGATACACTTATGTATTGTGGAGTAATTACCACAATAGAGTTGGTCAACCCCTCTATCACCTTCTATAATTACCGCTTGGTTTTTGGATTGGGCAAGAGAGAAAGGGGCCTCTTTGGCAGTGTCTTGCACAGCAGGGTGCTCGCTCACATGATCTCTCTTTTCCCCCATGAGGGAAATCATAGTCTGAGAAAATCCCACTTGGCCCTGAGCAGTGCTGCTCTGGCAGAGGGGTGATGTAGAAAAGTTCTCTAATGTGTCCAAGCTTATATATATTCTTTTGCTCCAGTGGAGTGCTGCACTTCTCCAATGGAAACCTGGACTTCTCTAGAGGTTTTCTTGTCTGTGAGTGATTGCCTAAAACAGTGTTTTCCAGGGGCTTCTGGACAGTACCTGAGGAGGGCTGGAGCTAGTTCATGAGCCACTTTGGTGTTCACTCCTCGAACTGAGGTCCATGTGTATATTACCTGTTGCAAGAGTGGGCAACACTCCTTCTGGGGCACTTGGCATATGGATAATCCCATACTTCTCACAATGACACTTTTTGTCTGTGGATGGATCCCAAATTGTTGTGGAATGGGGGACATGGCGAGGGATGTCTTATTCGGTTATGTAGACATAATCTATCAGTTTATTTAGAAAATTGGTCATAGTTGTAAATTTCCAACAGTGACATCTGGATGAGTATAGAATTTAAATGAATTGCTTGAAATTCATCAATGCAATGGTTTTAATGAGGGGGATATGTACAAAGGAGCCTTCATTTTATTTAGCTCACTTTCTTTTTTTTATTTCTTTTTTTATTTTTTATTTTATTTTATTTTATTTTTTTCAATAATAAATTTATTTTTTATTGGTGTTCAATTTGCCAACATACAGAATAACACCCAGTGCTCATCCCATCAAGTGCCCACCTCAGTGCCCGTCACCCATTCACCACCACCCCCCCCGCCTTCCTCCCTTTCCACCACCCCTAGTTCGTTTCCCAGAGTTAGGAGTCTTTTTTTTTTTTTTTTTTTTTTGAGTTAGGAGTCTTTATGTTTTGTCTCCCTTTCTGATAATTCCTACCCATTTCTTCTCCCTTCCCTTCTATTCCCTTTCACTATTATTTATATTCCCCAAATGAATGATAACATATAATGTTTGTCCTTCTCCGATTGACTTATTTCACTAAGCATAATTACCCTCCAGTTCCATCCACGTTGAAGCAAATGGTGGGCATTTGTCATTTCTAATGACTGAGTAATATTCCATTGTATACATAGACCACATCTTCTTTATCCATTCATCTTTCGATGGACACCGAGGCTCCTTCCACAGTTTGGCTATTGTGGACATTGCTGCTAGAAACATTGGGGTGCAGGTGTCCTGGCGTTTCACTGCATCTGTATCTTTGGGGTAAATCCCCAGCAGTGCAATTGCTGGGTCTAGGGCAGATCTATTTTTAACTCTTTGAGGAATCTCCACACAGTTTTCCAGAGTGGCTGCACCAGTTCACATTCCCACCAACAGTGTAAGAGGGTTCCCTTTTCTCTGCATCCTCTCCAAAATTTGTGGTTTCCTGCCTTGTTAATTTTCCCCATTCTCACTGGTGTGAGGTGATATCTCATTGTGGTTTTGATTTGTATTTCCCTGATGGCAAGTGATGCAGAGCATTTTCTCATGTGCGTGTTGGCCGTGTCTATGTCTTCCTCTGTGAGATTTCTGTTCATGTCTTTTGCCCATGCAGAAGAATGAAACTAGACCACTCTCTTTCACCATACACAAAGATAAACTCAAAATGGATGAAAGATCTAAATGTGAGACAAGATTCCATCAAAATCCTAGAGGAGAACACAGGCAACACCCTTTTTGAACTCGGCCACAGTAACTTCTTGCAAGATACATCCACGAAGGCAAAAGAAACAAAAGCAAAAATGAACTATTGGGACTTCATCAAGATAAGAAGCTTTTGCACAGCAAAGGATACAGTCAACAAAACTCAAAGACAACCTACAGAATGGGAGAAGATATTTGCAAATGACGTATCATATAAAGGGCTACTTTCCAAGATCTATAAAGAACTTACTAAACTCAACAGCAAAGAAACAATCCAATCATGAAATTTAGCCCACTTTCTTGAAATGGAAATCTAAAACCAGAGTGACATACTATATGTTTTAAGCAGTAGATAAAAAGCAAATATTATCCAAGAAACAATAGTCTGCTCAATTCTGATCAGAATAGAATGGGAAAAATGCATTTAGATCTGGGATCTTCTTAACAAACATAAATATTCATGGGAAAGTGGCCAGGGTGGCAAAATATTTAGAAACTGCATCGTTTGGGGAATAACCGAGGATAGTTAGCCTAATTTTAACCCTGGGAGGAAGGTTTCAAAAAAGTGTCTTTGAAGGACAGAAAATTACTTTGTGGAAGCAAATTCATTCTGCAGTACTCTAGGAAGGCAGAAGCCATAAAGAAGTAAGCACAATGGTAGAATTTTTCAGTTATTAGAACTTCCCAGTATTTGAATGAAGAGTGGCAGAAGCAGAACAAGATGAGACATACCAGCAGCAATAACCATCTGGGACAAGAAAAGAAAAAAGAGAACTGAATCAAAGAGAGAGATACTGAGTCCTACACCATGATTCAAAATCTCTAAATGAAAGGAATCAGAACCTGGATAGCTTTTAAGAGAAAAAAAATAAATAAACTTTATTTTTAAGAACAGGTTTAAATGTACCCAAGAATTTAAAAGGTAGTACAGGGTTCCCATATACCCCATTACCCTATTATTATTATACTATATAATGGTTTATATAATATATATGATTATAATAATTTATTATTGTATTTATTTAATAATATATGATGATAAAAATATATATAATTACAAATATATAATTATTATCATTTACATGGTATATTTGTTACAATTAATGAACTAATATTAGTGCAATGGTATTAACTAACTAGAAGTCCAGACTTGATTTAGATTTTCTTAGTTTTGCCTAATGCCTTTCCAGGATCCCATCTAGGAGACCAGATTACATTTACATGTCATATCTCCTTCGGCTCCTCTTGGCTGTAGGAGTTTCTCATTTGCCTTATTTTGGACGACCTTGACAGTTTTGAGGAATAGTGATCAAGTATTTTGCAAGATGGCCCTCAGATAGGATTTATCTGATGTTTTTCTAATAGTTAGATTAAGATTAGGGTTTGAGAAAGATAAAGTTCCACTTTCAACACACCCTAACAAGGTACATATAATCAACATAGTTTATCAATTATTGATTGTTTATCTCAATCACTTGACTGGGATACTGCTTGTCAGTTTTCCTCTGACACTTTCCTTTGTCACTCTCTTCCCCCATTTCCTTGCCGTACTCTTTGGAGGGGAAGTCACTATGTGAAGCCCACACTTACAGAGTCAGAATTTATGCTCTCCCTTCTTGAGAGCAGTGTCTACATAATTCATTTGGAAGTCTTCTGCAAGGGAAATTTGCTCTTTTCCATCGATTATTTATTTTTTTCATTTATTTATATCAGCATGCATTGGTGGATGTTTATAACCTTGGGTTATAATCCTGCACTATTCTATTTATTTTGTTACTCAAATTGTTCTGTCTTTGAGCACAGGGAGCTCTTTCATTTGGATCCTGTGTCCTTCTGACAATGTCTCCATCACTGTAATGTGGTTTCTTTTTAAAAAGTTTTTGAGCACTTTCTAACTTTTTATCACATCAAGATGCTCCAAGCTCTTGCAATAATAAGTAATACACAATGTCATATCTTCTTCGGCTCATATTACACAGTAATACCCTGTGTATTTACTGCCCAGATAGTAGAATCAGTCATTTCTCCAAGGAGTCCTGGCATCTTTCCATGGAGAATGGTATTGCAGACCAAGACCTGGGTGTTGTCACTTCTTGGCCATCTCGGCCAACAGAGCAAGGAAATAAATGTAGGTGTACTAAACCATGTGTATACATTTATCTCTATTTATGTAGTATCTGAATGTGTATTAATACTCAGTTCTTCTCCTCTAATTACCGTAAAGGTTAGTCCAGGCTCCCTGCCCTTTGCTTATTTGTAATCCCCATTGAACATTGTTTAACCTGGCTACCACTGTCTACCATCCATTTACTTAACTTTTCAATTCCAGTATTTGAATTGTTCATATAAACCCCCTAAGAACCAGTTTTGTCCACTACTGTACAGTGCTTATGTGCATTCCATTTGCCTTTAGTCTTACATATTGTGTTTACAGACTCCAAAGGTACATATCTTTCCCCCTCCCTCCCTTCAGGGAAGTAGTTTCATATACTTTTTTTTTGTATTTTTTTATTAGAGTTCAATTTGCCAACATATAGTATAACACCCAGTGCTCATCCCATCAACTGCCCCCCTCAGTGCCCGTCACCCAGTCACCCCATCGCCCTGCCCACCTCCCTTTCTGCTACCCTGTGTTCATTTCCCAGAGTTAGGAGTCTCTCATGTTCTGTCTCCCTCACTGATATTTCCCATTCATTTCATCTCCTTTCCCCTTTATTCCCTTTCACTGTTTTTTATACTCCCCAAATGAACGAAACCATATAATGTTTGTCCTTCTCTGATTGACTTGCTTCACTCAACATAACACCCTCCAGTTCCATCCATGCTGAAACAAATGGTGGGTATTTGTCATTTCTAATGGCTGAGGAATATTTCATTGTATACATGGACAACATCTTCTTTATCCATTCATCTTTTGATGAACACCGAGGCTCCCTCCACAGTTTGGCTACTGTGGACATTGCTGCTATAAACATTGGGATGCAGGTGTCCCAGCGTTTCACTGCATCCGTATCTTTGGGGCAAATCTCCAGAAGTGCAATTGCTGAGTTGCAGGGTAGCTCTATTTTTAACTCTTTGAGGAACCTCCACACAGTTTTCCAGAGTGGCTGCACCAGTTCACATTCCCACCAAGAATGCAAGAGGGTTCTTTCTCCACATTCTCTCCAACATTTGTTGTTTCCCGTCTTGTTAATTTTCCCCATTGTCACTGGTGTGAGGTGGTATCTCATTGTGGTTTTGATTTGTATTTCCCTGATGGCAGGTGATGCAGAGCATATTCTCATGTGCTTTTGGCCATGTCTGTGTCTTCCTCTGTGAGATTTCTCTTCATGTCTTTTGCCCATTTCGTGATTGGATTATTTGTTTCTTTGCTGTTGAGTTTAAAAAGTTCTTTATAGATCTGGGATACTAGCCCTTTATCTGATAGGTCATTTGCAAATATCTTCTCCCATTCTGTAGGTGGTCTTTAGCTTTGTTGACTGTTTTCTTTTGCTGTGCAGATACTTTTTATCTTGATGAAGTCCCAATAGTTCATATTTGCTTTTGTTTCCTTTGCCTTCATAGATGTATCTTGCAAGAAGTTGCTGTGGCCAAGTTTAAAATGGGGGTTGTCTGTGTTCTCCTCTAGGATTTTTATGGATTCTTCTCTCACATTTAGATCTTTCATCCATTTTGAGTGTATTTTTGTGCATGGTGTAAGAGAATGGTCTAGTTTCATTCTTCTGCATGTGGCTGTCCAATTTTCCCAGCACCATTATTTGAAGAGACTGTCCTTTTTCCAGTGGATATTCTGTCTTGCTTTGTTGAATATTAGTTGGCCATAGAGTTGAGGATCCATTGCTGGATTCTCTATTCTTTTCCATTGATCTATGTGTCTGTTTTTGTGCCAGTACCACACTGTCTTGATGATCACAGCTTTGGAGTACAACTTGAAATCTGGCGCTGTGATACCCCTGGCTCTGGTGTTCTTTTTCAATATTCCCCTGGATATTTGGGGTCTTTTCTGATTCCACACAAATCTTAAGAGTATTTGTTCCAACTCTGTGAACAAAGTTCATGGTATTTTGATAGGGATTGCATTGAATGTGTAAATTGCCCGTGGTAGCACAGACATTTTCACAATATTAATTCTTCCAATCCATGAGCATAGAATATTTTTCCATCTTTTTGTGTCTTCCTCAATTTCTTTCAGAAGTGTTCTGTAGTTTTTAGGGTATAGATCCTTTACCTCTTTGGTTAGGTTTATTCCTAGGTATCTTATGCTTTTGGGTACAATTGTAAATGGGATTGATTCCTTAATTTCTCTTTCTTCAGTCTCATTGTTAGTTTATAGAAATGCCATTGATTTCTGGGCATTGATTTTGTATCCTGCCACACGGCCGAATTTCTGTATGAGTTTTAGCAATCTTGGGGTGGAGTCCTTTGGGTTTTCTATGTACAGTATCATGTCATCTGCGAAGAGGGAGAGTTTGACTTCTTCTTTGTCAATTTGAATGCCTTGTATTTCTTTTTGTTGTCTGATTTATGAGGCCAGGACTTCTAGTACTATGTTGAATAACAGTGGTGAGACTGGACATCCCTGTCGTGTTCCTGATCTTAGGGGAAAGGCTCTCAGTGTTTCCCTATTGAGAATGATATTTGCTGTGGGCTTTTCATAGATGGCTTTTAAGATGCTAAAGAATGTTCCCTCTATCCCTACACTCTGAAAAGTTTTGATCAGGAATGGACGCTGTATTTTGTCAAATGCTTTCTCTGCATCTATTGAGAGGATCATATGGTTCTTGTTTTTTTCTCTTGTTCTTATGATCTATCACATTGATTGTCTTACGAGTGTTGAACCAGCCTTGCATCCCAGGGATAAATCCCACTTGGTCCTGGTGAATAATCTTCTTAATGTACTGATGGATCCTATTGGCTAGTATGCTGATAATTTTTGCATCCATGTTCACCAGGGATATTTGTCTATAATTCTCCTTTTTGGTGGAGTCTAGGTCTGGTTTTGGAAGTAAGGTGATGCTGGCCTAATAAAATGAGTTTGGAAGTATTCCATCCCTTTCTATCTTTCTGAACAGCTTTAGTAGAATAGGTATTGTGTCTTCTTTAAACGTTGATAGAATTCCCATCTGGCCCTGGACTTTTGTGTCTTAGGAGGTTTTGGACTGCTTCAATTTCCTCCCTGGTTATTGGCCTGTTCAGGTTTTCTATTTCTTCCTGTTCTAGTTTTGGTAGTTTGTGGTTTTCCAGAAGTGCATCTATTTCTTCTAGATTGCCTAATTTATTGGCATATAGCTGCTTATAGTATGTTTTTAAAATCATTTGTGTTTCCTGGTATTGGTTGTGATACCTCCTTTTTCATTCATGATTTTATTATTTTGAGTCATTCCTGCTTTCTTTTTAATAAGGCTGGCTAATGGTTTATCTATCTTATTCTTTCAAAGAGCCAACTCCTGGTTTTGTTGATCTGTTCTACAGTTCTTCTGGTCTCTATTTCATTGAGTTCTCCTCAAATCTTTATTAATTCTCTTCTTCTGCTTGGTGTAGGTTTTATTTGCTGTTCTTTCTCCTGTTCCTTTAGGTGCGAGGTTAGCTTGTGTATTTGAGGGTTTTTTTTTTCCAGTTTTTTGAGGGATACTTGTATTGCGATGTATTTCCCTCTTAGGACTGCTTTTGCTGTATCCCAAAGATTTTAAATGGTTGTAACTTCATTCTCATTAGTTTCCATGAATCTTTTAAATTCTTCTCTAATTTCCTGGTTGACCCATTCATCTTTTACCAGGATGCTCTTGTGTTTGAATTTCTTCCAAATTTCTTCTTGTGATTGAGTTCAAGTTTGAAAGCATTATGGTCTGAAAATATGCAGGGGACAACCCCAATCTTTTGGTATCAGTTGAGACCTGATTTGTGACCCAGTATGTGGTCTATTCTGGAGAAAGTTCCATGTGCACTTGAGAAGAATGTGTATTCAGTTGCCATCAACTTATCTTCTAGGTCTCTCACTCTTTCTTCTACCTCATTAACCCTCTTCGTTAGGACCTCCAGTTTGGATTGCATCTCATTTAATTGATTTTTAACTTTGTCCTGATTAGATCTAAATTCTGCAATCATGAAGTCTCTTTATTTCCTTATATTTTTTTCCAGAGCCACCAGTAGCTTTATAATTGTGCTTCTGAATTGGCTTTCTGACATCGCATTGTAATCCAAATTCTGTAACTCTGTGGTAGAGAGTAGCGTTTCTGATTCTTTCTTTTGTGGTGAGTTCTTCTTTCTAGTCATTTTGATCAGTGCAGAGTGGCTGTATGAGTGGGCTGAGTCAAGAATATCAACCACAACCTAAGTAAACTTCACTCTAGATGATTCTGCCAAGGTCAGAGACCAGAAAATGAAAACAAAGGTCAGAACAAAATAAAACAAAAGGACCACTAAAATGAAAAACAAATTTTAAAACAAAGTAGTAAAAAATAAAAGGCCAAGAATCCCAATGATGAAGAGGAAAAAAAAAAAGGAGAAGAAAAAACAAAGGAGGGGGACTGAGAGATGGTGGTGGTGATGAAGTTGTAGTGGAGGGAGAATGTAGTCTACCTGCAGGGTTCTCCAGAGTGATCCTCTTGTTTCTGAGTATATTAAGTTCTGTATGTTAGAAGATACTCAGTCCCTAATTTATATAAACCAGGGCCCCACCATTGACCATCAAAACATAAATGAGATAAAAGAGGGGGGCAGAATGGGAATGAGGAATCTCATTCACAGAATGAACCATCATGGTATACCACTTGGTTCTGGGTGCCTGCAGGTCATGTTTTAGAAGGTATTAAATTCTGCCATTGTAGAACAGAATGAGGCAGAGAAAACAAAAAACACAAGACAAAAAAACATATCTTGTATTTCTCCCCAAAATAAGTTGAGTATGTTGAAGGGAATCTAGAAGTGGAAAATATATCTAGGACCTGTAATTATAGAATATGAAAGTCAAAAAGGAAGAAACTTAAAAATGAAGAGCTGGTAAAATATTGTAGTTAAGGTGGGAAAAGAGAAAAAATGGATATTTACAGTCTGATATATAAACGAGTTGTACTGGAAAAAGGAAGAAAAAAAGGAGAGGTACCCTCTGGTTCTATACACTGTAAATCCCTGCACTTCCCCTGGAGCTTTCCAGCGCTGCTGGGTGGAGAACTTGCTCTTCCCCGTCCTTCCAGCTGGTCTTCTGGGGCGGGGCCTGCTGTGCCGGTTCTCAGGTGTGTGCACCTGGGGAGATGCTCCGCCCCTGCTGCTGACCCCGTGAGGCCCCCGTCCCCTGGCGGCCCCGCCCCTCCCAGGCGCAGGGTGACCCAGGAGGGACAACCCCCCTGGCGGCGGCCGGGTCCCCAGCCCCGGCGTCAGCTCCCGCGGTACCGACCGCAGCTCCCCGTCCGCACTGGCCTGGATGCTCCGGGGCGGGGGGCGCGGCCCCGCACAGCTCGGGGGCGCCCGGCGGCGGCGGCAGGAGCGTCCCCGCCGTCCCGGGCCCTCCCCGCCTCCCCGCCTCCCCGCCTCCCCGTCCCGGGGGGAGCGCAGGGTCCCGGCCGTGTCCCCCGCGCCCTGGGCTCCGGGGCCTGCGCTGCTGGGGTCGCTCCCGGGGCCGCGGCTCCCGAAGGCAGCAGGGCGCAGCCCCCTCCGCCCGGAGCCCCCGCCCGCCCGCCCGCCCGGCTGCTCCCCGAGGCCCCGCCGGGCGCTCCAGCCCTTTCCCGCGCTCGGCCCGCGGGGTGTGGGGCGCCCTGCCCCGGGCGCACGTCCTGCCAGTGACCCCGGGAGGCTGGAGGCCCCACGGCCCC
Source organism: Canis lupus dingo (assembly GCF_003254725.2). Classification (NCBI taxonomy): domain Eukaryota; kingdom Metazoa; phylum Chordata; class Mammalia; order Carnivora; family Canidae; genus Canis; species Canis lupus. Next base: position 23,978,579 of record NC_064253.1, read on the forward strand.
TCCGCGGCTCCGCCCGGGCTCCCCGCTCAGCGCCTTTCCCTCGGGAAGAATCCGGGGCGGATGTGAAGTTCCCGCTGCCCCGGGCGGGGCCTCCCTGTGCCGAGGCTTTCACCCCGGCCTCGGCCGGCTCCCCGGGGCCTCCCCCACTGGATTCTTTCTTATTTCATTGTGTCCACACCTCCCTACCTTGCTAGAGGCGAAAACCCTTCCCTCTGTAGCGCTCCAGCTGTTCTCTCTTTAAGTCTCAGGTCGGATTCGTAGGTGTTCAGGATGGTTTGGAAGGTATCTAGGTGAGTGGGTGGGGCCAGGCGAGGCGGGGACCCCAATCCTCTGCCATCTCGCCCCAGCCCCTCATACACTTTGATCCAGTTATATTCTCGTGTCACAGTCTGAATTTTTCACTGGGATCCCTGTCTTAATTCAATAATATGCCTACGTGAAAACATATCCTTTGTACTGTAGAGTTCTATGGGCTTTGAAACTAAAATCATTTACCCATTATTACAGGATCTTAGAGAATACTTGCCCTCCGTAAAGATTTGCTGTGTTTCACCTGTTTAACCCTCCATCCTTTCCACCACAACCAAGGCCACCATATCTAATGTTTGTCCTAAAAAAAAAAAAAAGATTTATTTATTTATTTTAGAGATGAGAGTGAGGGAGCACATGCAAGTGAGTGCAAGTTGGGGAAGAGAATCTTCAAGCTGACTCCCCCACCGAGTGAGGAGCCCCATGTAGAGCTTGATCCCAAGACCCATGACATCATGACCTGAGCAGAAATCAAGAGTCAAAAGCTCAATTGATTGAGCCACCTGGGTGCCCCTGTCTATTGTTTGTCTCTTATAGAATGTCATATGATTGGGATCATACAGCATGTAGCTTTTTTGGGCTGGCTTCTTTTGCTTAGTAGTATCCATGTAAGGTTCATCCATCTCTCTTTGTGGCTTGATAGTTCATCTCTTTTTCTCCATGAATAATATTCCATTGCGAACGCAACATAGTTTCTCTGTGCATTCACCTACTGGATGACTTCTAGCTAGTTTCCAGCTTGTGTTGATTATGAGTAAAACTTCTATAAACATTGACTTGCAGGTTCTTTTGTAGACTATGTTTTCAAGTAAATTAGGTAAATACCTAGAAGCATGATTCCTGGATTGTATACCAAGTGTATATCTAGTTTGAGGTGGCTAGGTGGCTCAGTTGGTCATAACAGTGTCCAACTCTTGATTTCAGCTCAGGTTATGGCCTTAGGATCCTGGGATAAAGCCATGGGTCAGGTTCTGTGCTCAGTGAAGAGCCTGCTTGAGATTCTCTCTCCCCCTGCCCCTTCCCAAACTTGCACTCTAAATAAATAAAATCTTAAAAGAGGAGTAGGTTTAGTTTTTTTAAAAAACCTGCCAAACTGTCTTCCAAAGTGACAGTTCTATTTTTTATTTCCACCAGCAATGAACGAAAGTTCTTAGTGCTTTGCTTCCCTGCCAACATTTGGATTTGTCATTTTTTCTTTTGTTTTTAGCCATTTTAATATGTATGTGGTATTTCATTACTGTTTTAATTTGAAATTCCTTAATGACAATATTGATAGTCTTTTCATTGGTCATTTCCCATCTATTTATCTTTTTTGATGAGGTGTATGTTCAGATCTTCTGCCAATTTTTTAATTGTGTCCTTAGTTTTCCTGTTGTTGAGTTTTAAAAATATTTGCATTTTAAATACAAGCTTTTTATCTGATACAAGGTTTGCACATGTTGTCTCCCAGTTTTTGGCTATCTTTTTATTCTTTTAATAGTGTTTTTCAGAGTGGAATGTTTTAATTAAAGTTCAGTTTATCAATTTTTCTTTCATGAATCATGCTTTTTGTGTTGCATCTAAAAATTCGTAATCAAATCCAAAGTCACCTAGATTTTCTACTATCCTTCTAGAAGTTTTATAGTTTTGCATTTCACGTTTAGATCTATAATCCATTTTGAGTTAATTTTTGTTAATGGTACAAGGTTGTTCCAGAAAGCTTTTTCTTTGTCTTCATTTGGATATCCAGTTGTTCTAGCACCGTGTATTGGAAAGATTATCTTTTCTCCATTGAATTGTCTTTGATCTATAGATCAGTTGACTACCTTTGAGTGGGTCTGCTTCTGTGCTCTATTCTGTTTGTTGACCTATGTGACTTTTTTTTTCACCAATATCATACCATCTTGATTATGGTGACATTAAATACATGTAGCTTTAACTACTTTTTGTAGTTATGAGGTGTTAGTCCTTTAAGTTTGTTCTTCTTCAGTATCATATTGGCTGTCATGGGACTTTTGCCTTTCCATGTAAACTTTAGAATAAATATGTCAATGTCTATCACACAGTTTGCCTGGTTTTTATTGATATTGTATTGAATCTTCAGAAGAAGTCTTGGGAATAATTAACATCTACAAATATTGAGTCTATCCGTGAAAACAGATACAGAATGTCTCTCCATTTATTTTGATCTTATTTTATTTCTCTCTCCAGAGTTTTGTAGTTTTCTGCACATAGACCTTATCCATATTTTGTTAAACTCATTACTGGATATTTCATTTTTGTACTATTGTCAATGGTAATGTGCTTTTAAAGAATTCTAAATTCTAGGGGCACCTGGGTGGCTCAGTGGTTGAACATTGGCCTTTGGCTCAGGTCATGATCCTAGGGTCTTGGTATCAAGTTTCACATTAGGCTCCCTGCAGGGAGCCTGCTTCTCCCTCTGCCTATGTCTCTGCCTCTCTCTGTGTGTCTCTCTCATGAATAAATAAATAAAATCTTTAAAAAATTTTAAATTCTAATTCTTCATAGAAGTTGAAAGATTGCATTGGTGTGTGTGTGTGTGTGTGTGTGTGTGTGTGCATGTGCCATGGGACTGGCAAATCTGAAGTCTGTAGGGGATGCTGGTAGGCTAGAAATGCAGCTAAGAGTTAATGTTACAGTCTTGAGTCCAACATTTCCAGGGTAAAGCAAGCAAGCTGGAAACTCAGGCAGAACCTCTGTATTGCAATCTTGAGGTTAAAGTCCTTCTTTGGGAAATTTTAGTGTGTTTTTTAGGCCTTCACCTGATTGCATGAAGTCTACCCACATTATGGAGGGTAATATGCTTCATGCAAAGCCTACTTATGAGATGTTAATCCTATCTAAAATAAATAACTTTCATAGCAACATCTAGACTAGTGTCTAACCAAACAAGTGGGCACTATAGCCTAGCTAAGGTGACACATACCATTAAGCCATCACATCGATGTGCCCTTCAATTCTGTTTTCTGGAAGAGATTGTAGAGAATTTATATCATCACACTCTTAAATATTTGATAGAATTTGCCAATGGAATCATATGGGCCTGGTGCTTTTATTCTTGTAATATTATTGGGTATTGATTGAATTTTATTATTAGATATAGGCCTTTTTAGATTGTCTCTTTCTCCATGAGTGGGTTTAATAGTGTGTGTCTGTCAAAGAATCGGTCCATTTCTTTTTTTTTTTTTAAATTGGTTCATTTCATATAAGTTCTCAAACTTGTAGGCATAGAGTTGTTCATAGTATTCTTGTATTATTCTTTTTGTCTTTGCGATCTATAGTGACAACCTCTCTTTCATGTCTGATATTAGTAATTTCTGTTTTGTTTTGTTTTGTTTGCTTCGTTAGCCAAATAATCCAACTTTTCTCTCTGCACAATTTCATTGACTTCTCCAATTTTTATTATTTTTCTTCTTATTGCTTAATTTCTTATATTTTATGTTTTTTTTTAATTTTTATTTATTTATGATAGTCACAGAGAGAGAGAGAGAGAGAGAGAGGCAGAGACACAGGCAGAGGGAGAAGCAGGCTCCATGCACCGGGAGCCCGACGTGGGATTTGATCCCGGGTCTCCAGGATCGCGCCCTGGGCCAAAGGCAGGCGCCAAACCGCTGCGCCACCCAGGGATCCCTATGTTTTTTTCTTAAAGTGGAGCTTCAGAGAGATTATTAATTTGAGACCTTTGTTCTTTTCTAATATATACATTTTGGCACTATACATTTTCCTCTGAATGCTGCTTTTGCTGTATCTCACAAATTTTGATGTTAATTTCCATTTTAATTTAGTTTAAAACATTTTAATTTTATTTTTTAAAGATTTTATTTATTTATTTGAGAGAGAGAGAGCACAAGTGGGGTGAGGAGCAGAGAGAAGCAGACTCCCCAATAAGCAGAGTCCAATGCAGGGCTGGATCCCAGGACCCCGGGGTCATGATCTGAGCTAAAGGCAGAGCTTAACCGATTAAGCCATCCAGATGCCCCATAGTTTAAAATATTTTTAAATTTCCTTTGAGTCTTCTTATTTGACCCATTTATTATTTAGAAACATGTTTAATTCTTTTAAATTTGTTACATTTTACGGCCCAGAATGGGGGCTGTCTTGGTGAATGTTCTGTGTGAAGTTGATTAGAATATGTATTCTGCTCATGTTGGATGAAGTATTCTATAAATGTCTATCTGATTCATTTGATTGATGGTGCTGTTTATTTCAACTATTTTCCTGCTGATTTTTGCCTGGTAAATCAGTAGGTTACTGATAAAGGATTATTGAACTTCTGATTATAATAGATTTATTTATTTCTCCTTGTAATTCTATAATTTTTTGCCTTGCATATTTTGATCCTCTGTTCTCAGATGTATATATAGTAGGGGTTATGACTTTTAGAGAATTGAGCCCTTTATTATTATATAATGGCCTTCTTTACCCGTGATAATTTTCCTTGCTCTGAAGTATGCTTTGTCAAAAATTAATATAGCTAATTCATATTCTTTTTAAAATTAATATTAGTATAGTATATCTTTCTCCAGCCCTTTACTTTTAACCTATCGATACCTCTATGCTTAAAGTGGGTTTCTTATAGACAACATGCAATTAGGTGTTGGCTTTTAATCTACTATGACAATTTTTGCCTTTTAATTGATGTATTTGGACTATTCACAATGAAGATAACTATTGATCTGGTTGGATAATATTTACTATGGTTGTAAACTGTTTATATTGCACTTCTCTATTTCTTTTCTTTTTTTAAAGATTTCATTTATTCATGAGAGACAGAGAGAGAGAGGCAGAGACGTAGGCAGAGGGAGAAGCAAGCTCCATGTAGGGAGCCCAATGCGGGACTCGATGCGGGACTCCAGGATCACTCCCTGAGCCGAAGGCAGATGCTCAACCACTGAGTCACTCAGGCATCCCTCTATTTCTTTTCTTATCTTCCTTTTTTTCTTGTCTTTTCTAGTTTTAAATGACCATCTTATATATTTTCATATCCCTCTCATCTCTTACCATATTAATTACATTTCTCTCACAAACAATTTTGGTGGTTTCCCTAGAGACATAGTCCACTTCCAAATAAACCTATACCACTTCTCAGATGGCACATACCTGATAACATAGTATTCCTAGTTCTTCCTTCTCATCCCTTTATAAAATTGCTGTCACTTATCTTACTTCTCCATGTGATATAATCATACAGTCCATGGTTATTATAATCTTGGACAGTTACCTATTAAATCAATTTAGAATAAGAAAAAATTTATTTTTCTTCATTTATTAATTTTCTGATGCTTTGCCTTCTTTATGTAGGTCCTAGTGTCTGAGCTATTTCATATCCCTCATCCCTGAAGAACTTAACATTCCTTGCAGGGCTGGCTTGCTGGTGATGAATTACCTCAGTTATTATTTGTTCAAGAGTTTTATTTTCCTTACTTTTGACTGTTGATTTTACTGAATGTAGAATTCTAGAGCAGTAAAATTTTTTTCTTGCAACATTTAAAACATTTCACTCCACTTTATTCCTTATATGGTTTCTTATTAGAAATCTAATTAGAAATCTTATTAGAAATCTCTAGTAGAAATCTGCTACATTTTTTTCCTTTTGCTGTGGCTTCTTTCAACATTTTTCTTTGTTTTTAGTTTTCTCAATTTGAGTATGACATGCTGTGGTGTAGAATTTTTATATTTGTTTTGTTTGGTATTCTCTCAGCTTTCTGGATCTCTGTTTTTGTGTCTGTCATTAATTGCGGAATGCCATTATTACATCTGTATTTGCTCTGCTTTGTTTATTCTTCTCCTTCTGGTATTCTGATTAAGCATATGTTGTTATACCTTTAAAAATTCCCACAGTTATTGGATTTTTTAAAATTTATTTTTATTCTTTGAAAGTTAATACTGACTTATCTTTAGATTCAGTGACGTTTTCCTCTGCTGTGTCTAATCTATTAGACACAAAAGCATTGGCATTTTATTTCTGTTACTATGTCTTTCATTTCTAGCATTTACTTTTGATTCTTTCTTAAAGTTTCCATCTCTCCATTTACATTACCATCTGTTCTTGAATGTTGTCTACCTTTACCATTAGAGGACTTAAGAGATTAATCGTGGTTATTTTATTTTATTTTATTATTTTATTTTATTTTATTTTATTTTATTTATTTTTTAAAGATTTTATTTATTTATTCATGAGACACACAGAGAGAGAGAGAGAGAGAGAGGCAGAGACACAGGTAGAGGGAGAAGCAGGCTTCATGCAGGGAGCCCCATGTAGGACCTGATCCCAGGACTCCAGGATCACACCCTGAGCTAAAGGCAGACACTCCATTGCTGAGCCACCCAGGTGCCCCCATAGTTATTTTAAATATCTAGTCTGATAATTCCAAAATCTGTGTCCTATTTGAGTTTGATTCTGATGTTTGCTTTTTCTCTTCAGACTGTTTTCTCTTGCCTCTTAGCATGACTTGTAATTTTTTTTCAAAGCCGAACATGATATATTGGGTAATAAAAACTGAGGTAAAGAGGCCTTTAATATGGGGCTTTATATTTATCTGGGTAGAGTTGGAATGTGTCTAATATACAGTGTAACTGTGGATGCCTGGGGCTTCAAATTACCCTAGTATCTTTGCTTTCCTCCCTCCTCACCCTCCATTGTCTTTGGGTGTTCCTAAGAATTCCTTAAACCGAGTCATGCTTTACAACTGGAGCACTGGTGATGTGGTGGGAAGGAGTAGGGGAGAGAAAATGTACTGGGGATCCCTGGTGGCTCAGTAGTTGAGTGTCTGCCTTCAGCTCGGATTGTGATTGGCTTCTAGAGTCAAGTCCCACATCGGGCTCTCTATCGGTGTGTCTCTCATGAATAAATAAATAAAATCTTTTAAGAAAGAAAATGTTCTGTAATCTTATAATTAGCTCTCAGTCTTTGAGTGGGTCTGTGTCCCTGGGCTCTGACCCTCACAAATGTTTCTTAGCTCCACCCACTCCCCATATCTTTAAATGATCCAGAGAAGCAAAGGGGGTTGGAGTTGAGTAATTGCCCTTCTACCTCCTGCCTCTATGATAAAAAGTCTTTTTCACCGGAGAGGTTATTATTATAGAGAGTGTTCCAAGTACATTGCAAAGTGTTTACTTTTCCCATCCTAAAAGAACCATGAGGTGATTTTTTTTTTTTTTGGCTCTTCATGATGAGAACTTTGTGGGTACTTGAAATTAAAACCCACAAAAGTATAGCCCACCCAAGAATCCAGTCCCCGGGGTCTTCTCAGTCTTAAATTAGCCCACATTCAGCCTCATCATCAAAACTTCCATTGAAATATTCCTATAGGTATATGGCTCCAGAGGCTTCAATCCTAGGGAAGCAGAATTCCCTGGATTCCTGCAGAATCCTGGCTGTGATTCCCTGTGTTTGAGGATGGTGATTTGCCTTGCAACCTTAGTACCCTGATGAGTCCCAGAAAAGTCACTGATTTTCAATTTGTTCAGCTTTTGTTGATGTTGGAAGGATGGAAGTGATACCTTCCAAGGTATTTACATGTTGGCGCTGAAACCAGGAGACCTTGAGAGGAAGAGACAAGGAAATGAGTCACAAGGGGGATGCAGATTCCTAATTTTGATTGTTAGTCTCAGAAAGCATTTTCAGCTGTGTCCTACTTTTCTTCTATTGAATGAAGTAGGCTGTGAGCATGTAACGTAAGATGTTGATGTTTAGCTACAGAGATAGATGTTTAGACATCTATTCACCCAATTTGAGGCCACTAAACATCAGAGAAGGCAGGTTTTGTAGGCTTCCCTCAGATGTGGCTTAGAGGAGAGAGTGAACTGCTCATGATATCTGTGTCCTATTATGTGCTCTAGCAGATGGCACAGAGCTGGAAAACAGACTGTTGTCGTTTGCTAGCATTGTTTTTTCTTTTGTTGAGCCAGAAGAACTTTATTTATTAATTGTTAATGTTTGTATCATTTGCTTTATCTTTATATATAAACAGGTGCTTTTTTTTCTGAACCATTTGAGTTGCAAATGGTTTTAGTTGCAGCCATCTTATTGCTTCTGTATATATTGCCTGAAAATAGAAATTCTCCTGAATAACTGTAATATAGTACTGGACTCAGAAAATTTAATTTAGATGTAATATGATAATCTAATAATATTCAGTTCATTTCAAATCTCCCCATTTGTCCCCCAAAGGTCATCTATTATAATGTTTGATCCATTATTCAATCACAATGACCTTCATCTAGTTGGCATATGTCTTTAGTGTTCTTCAATCTAGAATAGTTGTCCACTTTTTTCAGTTTTTTTTTCAATGATATTAACATTTTTTAAGAGCTCAGAGTGTCCCTAATTGTGTAATTGTTTCCTGATTATTTAGTTAAGATTAAGCATCTCAGGCAGGAATATTACATTAGTTATGTTGTGTCCTTTTAAGGAATTACTTCAGGGGACACAGGATGTCATTTTTTCCCCTCTAATGGTGACTTTAAGTCACTTTCTTTAAGGTGGTATCTACCAGTGTTTTCTGTAATACAGAAATGTTTTCAAATTTTTAGTTAATAAGTAATTGGTGGGGAGCCACTTTAAGATGTTGTGAATCTTCAGTTCCTAACATTCTTTCCCTCAATAGTATAAGTATCTTTGATGTTTTCTGCATAAGTCAGTTTTTACTCTTGGGCTACAGAATGGCAGTGATTTTTCTATCATTTCTTCTATATTTATGACTTGGCATTTTCTGTAAAATAGAGCCTTTTATTTAAAAGATAGAGATAGCTATTTAGATAATTTATTAAGTTTTTAATTTTAATTCCAATATATTTAACATATAGTGTTATATTAGTTTTAGGTGTACAGTAGAGTGATTCAGTGATTCCACATTGCTCAGCACTCATCATGATAAGTGTGTTCTTTTTTTTTTAAGATTTCATTTATTCATGACAGACACACACACAGAGAGAGAGAGAAAGGCAGAGACACAGGCAGAGGGAGAAGCAGGCTCCACCCCGGGTCTTCAGGATCACACCCCGGGTTGAAGGTGGCACTAAACTGCTAGGCCACCAGGGCTGCCCAGATAAGTGTACTCTTTAATCCCCATTACCTATTTCACCCATTCCCCTACCCACTTCCTCTCTAGTAACCATCCATTTGTTATCTACAGTCAAGAGTCTGCTTCTTGGTTTCTCTCTCTCTCTCTCTCTTTTCATTGCTCATTTGTTTTGTTTCTTAAATTCCACATATGACAGATACCATACGGTATTGGGTCTTTCTCTGACTGATTTATTTTGCTCACCATTATTTTCCATACATATTGTTGCAAATCTCAATAATTCATTCTTTTTTTATGGCCGAATAGCATTCCATTGTTACATCACATCTTCTTTATCCATTCATCTATCAATGGACACTTGGACTGTTTCCATAATTTGGCTATTGTAAGTAATACTGCACTAAACATAGGGGTGCATGTATCTTTTTGAATTAGTGTTTTTGTATTTTGGGGATAAATACCCAGCAGTGCAATTACTAGACTATAGAGAAATTCTATTTTTAACTTTTTGAGGACCCTCCATACTATATTCTGCAGTGGCTGCACCAGTTTGCATTCCACCAACAGTGCAAGAGGGTTCCTTTTTCTCCACATCCTCGCCCTCGCTTGTTGTTTCTTGTGTTTTTGATTTTAGCCGTTCTGATGAGTGTGAGCTGATACTTGTAAACCTCATGATTTAGATTTGCTTTTCCCTGATGATGAGTGATGTTAAGCATCTTTCTATGTGTCATTCGGCCATCTGATGTGTTCTTTGGAGAAATGTCTGTTCATGTCTTTTGCCCATTTTTTAATTGTGTTATTTGTTTTTTGGGGGTATTGAATTGTATAAGTTTCTTTATGTATTTTGGATACTAACCTTTTATTGGATATGTCACTTGCAAATATCTTCTCTCACTTCTTCTTTTTTTTTAAAAGATTTTATTTATTTATTCATGAGAGATACGCAGAGAGAGAGGCTGACACAGGCAGAGGGAGAAGCAGGCTCCCTGAAGGGAGCCTGATACAGGACTCGAACCCAGGACCCTGGGATCACTACCTGATCTCAACCACTGAGCCCACCCAGGTGCCCATCTTCTCTCATTCCATAGGCTGCCTTTGAATTTTCTCAATTGTTTTCTTCACTGTGCAGAAGCTTTTTATTTTGATTTAGTCCCAATACTTTATTTTTGCTTTTCCTTTCCTTGCCTCAGGAGCCATGTGTAGAAAAATGTTGCTATGGCCAATGTCTGAGACATTACTGCTTGAGCTTAGGGTTTTTACAGCTTCAGTTCTCACATTTAGGTTTTTAATCCACTTGTGTATGATGTAAGAAAGTTGCCCAGTTTCATTTTTTTGCATGGAGCTGACCAGTTTTCCCAACACCATTTGTTGAGAGACTGTCTCTTTCCCATGGGATATTCTTTTCTGCTTTGTTGAAGATTAATTGATCATATAATTGTGGGTTTATTTCTAGGTTTTCTATTCTGTTCTATCGATCTATATGTTTTTGTGCCAATACCATATTGTTTTGATTACTACAGCTTTGTAATATAACTTGAAGTCTGGAATTGTGATTTCTTCAGTTTTATTTTTCTTTTTCAAGATTGCTTTGGTTATTTGGGGTCTTTTGTGGTTCCATATAAATTTTAGGATTGTTTGTTCTAGCTCTGTGAAAAATGCTGTTGCTATTTTGATAGGGATTACATTAAATCTCTATATTGCTTTGGGTAGTATAGATATTTTAGCAATATTTCTTCTTTTTTAAAAAATATTTTATTTATCCATGAGAGATACACAGAGAGAGGCAGAGGGAGAAGCAGGAACCCTGTAAGGAGCGCAATGTGGGACTCGATCCTGGATCCCAGGATCACGACCTGAGCCAAAGGCAGATGCTCAACCATTGAGCCACCCAGGCGTCCCACAATATTTGTTCTTGTAATCTTTGAACATGGAGTGGGTTTCTATTTCTTTGTGCTGTCTTCAATTTTTTTCATTGGTGTTTTAGAGTTTTCAGAGTACAGGTCTTTCACCTCTTTGGTTAAGTTTATTCCTATATATTTAATTATATTTGGTGCAATTGTAAATGAGATTGTTTTCTTAATTTCTCTTTATGCTGCTTTGTGTTTAATGTATAGAAATCCAACAGATTTCTGTACATTGATTTTGTATCCTGTGACTTTACTAAATTTATTTGTCGGTTCTAGTAGTTTTTTGGTGAAGTCTTTAGGGTTTTCTGGGTATAGTATCATGTCATCTGCACATAGTAAAGTTTTACTTCTTCCTTACCAATTTGGATACCTTTTATTTATTTTTGTTGTCTGATTGCTGTGGCTAGGACTTCTAGTACTATGTTGAATAAAAGTAGTGAGAGTGAATACCCTTGTCTTGTTCCTAACTTCAGAGGAAAAACTTTCAGGTTTTCCCCACTGACTATATTGTTCACTGTGGATTTTATTTTATTTATTTTATTTTTTATTTAATTTTTTAATTTTTTATTTATTTATGATAGTCACACAGAGAGAGAGAGAGAAGGAGAGAGAGAGAGAGAGAGAGAGAGAGAGAGAGAGAGAGGCAGAGACACAGGCAGAGGGAGAAGCAGGCTCCATGCACCGGGAGCCCGACGTGGGATTCGATCCCGGGTCTCCAGGATCGCGCCCTGGGCCAAAGGCAGGCGCCAAACCGCTGCGCCACCCAGGGATCCCCCACTGTGGATTTTATATATATATATATAGCCTTTATTATGTCAATGTGTATTGCCTTTAAACCTACTTTGTTGAGGGTTTTTATCATGAATGGATGTTGTACTTTGTCAAATGCTTTTATTGCAACTATTGAAATGATCATATGGTTCTTATCCTTTCTGTTATTAATGTAATTAATGTTATCACACTGATTGATTTGCAAATATTGAATGGCCTTGCATCCCAGGAATAAATCTCACTTGATTGTGGTGAATTGTTTTTTAATGTATTATTGGATTCAGTATGCTAGTATTTTTTTGAGACTTTTGCATCTATGTTCATCAGAGATATTAGCCTGTAGTTTTCTTTTCTTTTCTTTTCTTTTCTTTTTTCTTTTTGTGGTGTCTTTATCTGATTTTGGTATCAGGTTAATGCTGGCTTCATAAAATGAATTTGAATGTTTTCCTTCCTTTTCTATCTTTTGAAATAGTTTGAGAAGAATAGATATTAATTCTTTAAATGTTTGGTAGAAATTGCCTGTGAAGCCATCTAGTCCTGGGCTTTTGTTTCTTGGAAGTTATTTTTATTAGAGATTCAATTTCATTGCTGGTAATTGGTCTGTTCAAATTTTCTACTTCTTCCTGCTTTAGTTTTGGTAGGCTATATGTTTCTAGGAATTTATACATTTCTTCTAGGTTGTACAATTTGTTGGCATATAATTTTTCATAATATTCTCTTACAGTTGTTTGTATTTCTGTGGTGTTCGTTATCCTTTTCTTTTATTAGAAATTTTGGTTTGTTTTTTGTTTGTTTGGTTGTTTTTTTTTAAGTTCTCTCTCTCTCTCTCTCTCTCTCTGTTGAATCTGGCTAGTGGTTTTCAATTTTGTTGGCCCTTTCAAAGAACTAGCTCCTGGTTTTATTGATGTGTTCGATTGCTTTCTTTTGTTTCTGTATGATTTATTTCTGCTGTAATCTTTATTATTTCCTTCCTTTTGCTGGTTTTGGGCTTTTTAAATTTTATTTTTCCAGTTCCTTTAGATGTAAGGTAGGTAGTTTCAGATTTTTCTTGCTTCTTGAGATAGGTCTGTATTGTCATAAACTCCGCTCTTAGAACTGCGTTTGCTGCATCCCAAAGAATTTGGACTGTTATATTTTCATTTTTGTTTGTTTCTATGTAATGTTTTATTCCTTCTTTGATTTCTTGGTTGACCCATTCATCGTATAGTAGCATGTTATTTAACCCCTATGTATTTGTACTCTTTTCAGATTTTGTCTCGTAGTTGATTTCTAGTTTCATAGCATTGTAAACAGAAAAGAGGTATGATACGACTTGGATTGTTTTGAATTGGTTCAGACTTGTTTTATGTTCTAATAAGTGATGTTCCATGAGCACTTTAAAAAAGTCTATCTTCTGCCGTTTTAGAATGGAATGTTCTGAATATATCTGTTAAATCCATTTCATCCAGTATGTTACTCAAAACCACCATTTCCTCATTGATTTTCTGTTTGGATGATCTGTCCACTAATACAAGTGGAGTGTTAAAGTCCCCTACTATTATTGTATACTATCAGCTAAATCCTTTATGTTTGTTATTAACTGTTTTGTGTATTTTGGTAGTCACATGTTGGGTTCAAAAATATTTACAATTGTTATATCTTCTTGTTGGATTGTCCCCTTTATGATTATATAATGTCCTCCTTTGTCTCTTGTTACAATCTTTGTTTTAAATTCTATGTTGTCCAATGTAAGTGTTGCTATCCTCTTTTTCTTTTGACATCCATCCCCTCACTTTCAATCTACAAGTGTCTTTAGGTCTAAATGGATCTTGTTTTTTTTTATCCACTCTGTCACCTTATTTCTTTTGATTGGAGCATTTAGTCCATTTATATGCAAAGTAATTATTGATAGATATGTTTGTATTTCCCTTCTGTTGCTTGATTTGTGGTTGTTTTGTAGTTTTTCTCTGATCCTTTCTTTTCTTGCTCTTTTTCATGATTTGTTGGCTTTCTTTAGTAATATATTTGGATTCCATTTTTTATTCTTTGCATATCTATTACTTGGTTTTGATTTGTAGTTATCATTAGGCTTATATATAACATTTCTGCATATAGTGCTCTATATTAAGTTAATGGTTTCTTAAGTTTGAACCCATTCTTTACTCCTCTCCCCACCATGTTTTAGATTTGTAGTGTTATATTTTACAAACTTTTATTTTGTGAATTCCCTGATTTTACAGATATACTAATTTTTACTGCTTTTGTGATTCCTACTTTTCATATTCTCACTTACGGTCTTTCCTTTTCACTCAAAGAATGCCCTTTAATATTTCTTGTAGGGCTGCTTTCATGGCCATGAATTGCTTTAGTTTTTGTTTGTCTGAGACACTATCTCTCCTTTTATTCTGAGTGTTAGCCTTGCTGGATAGAGTATTCTTGGCTACAGATTTTTCCCTTTCAGTACTTTGAATATATCATGCCATTCTCTTCTTGCATGGAAGAAAAATGTTGAAAAATTGTTGAAAAATCCACTGATAGCCTTATAGGGTTTCCCTTGTATTTAACTGCCTTCTTTTCTCTTGTTACTCTAAAAATCTTTTCTTTACCACTACTTCTTACCGTTTTAATTACTATATGTCTTGGTGTGGACCACCGTGGGTTGATTTTTGGGGATTTATGTGCTTCCTGGATCTGGATCTCTATTTCCTTCCCCAGATTAGAGAAGTTGTCAGCTACTATTCTTTTCAAATAAAATGTCAGCCTCCTTTTCTCTCTTTTCTTCATCTAAGAATGTGAATGTTATTACACTTGATGGAGTCACTGAGTCCTTAAGACTATTCTAATTTGCATATTTTTCTCTCACTTTCTTAGTTTGATTCTTTCCATTACTCTAATCTCCCAAGTCATTAATTAGCTTCTCTGCTTCCTCTACATTATTATTTATTCCATTAAGTGTATTTTTAATTTCATTTATTGGTTCTTCAACATTTATTTATTTATTTATTTTATTATTATTTTTTAAAGATTTTATTTATTTATTCATAGGCACAGAGAGAGAGGGGCAGAGACACAGACAGAGGGAGAAGCAGTCTCCATGCAGGGAGCCAGATGTGGGACTCGATCCCAGGTCTCCAGGATCACACCCCAGGCTGCAGGCGGCGCCAAACCGCTGCGCCACCGGGGCTGCCCTATTTATTTATTTATTTAAATTAAATTAGCCAACATATAGTACATACTTAGTTTCCTTTTTTTTAAAAGATTTTATTTATTTATTCATGAGAGACACAGATTGAGATGCAGAGACACACAGAGAGGGAGAAGCAGGCTTCTCCCACAGGGAGCTCGATGTGGGACTTGATCTCCAGATCCCAGGATCATGCCCTGACCTAAAAGCAGACACTCAACCACTGAGCCACCCAGGTGTCCCCATACTTAGTTTCCAATGTAGAGTTCAATAAATCATTAGTTGCGTATAACACCCAGTGCTCATTACATCATGTGCTCTCCCTAATGACTGTCACCCAATTACCCCATCCCCCTACTCACCTCCCCTCTAGCAATCCTCAGGGTTTTTTTTTTTTTCCTCTGTTTCTTATAGTTAAGAGTCTCTCATGGTTTTCCTCCCTCTCTTCTGACTTCCTATTCAGTTTTTCCTTCCTTACCCTGTGATCCTCTGTGCTATTTCTTAAATTCATCTTTGATTTTTCTTTTTTATCTCTTTGATAAGGGTCTCAGTGATGTCCTCCATTCTTTTCTCAAGTTTAGTATCTTTATGATCATTACTTTCAATTCTCTATCAGGCATATTATTTATCTCCACCTCATTTAGGTCTCTTAATGTGATTTTGTCCTGTTCTTTGATTTGAGACATACTCCTCTGTCTCCTCATTTTGTCTACCTCTCTATATCTTGTTTCTGTGTGTTAGGAAAGGCAGCTGTTTCTCTTGCTCTTAAAGGATAAACTTGTGAAGACGAGGCCTCTAATGACCTGCAGTGCAGTGTCCCCTCTTCCCCAGGATCTGGAGCTTCTAGCAGGATCTCCTATGTGTGTTGTATGTACGTTGCTGTCAAGTCCTGGCTGCTTTTTCCTTCAGTCCAGTTATCTTCAGAGGCTTTCTTTACCTCTTGTGGACAATATGTGGTCCCTAGCTGGGTGGAGCATGTTTTAACAGGGTGTGCAATGATATGCTTGCAAATGAGAGCTGCTGGTGCTGCCACAGGAACTGAAGCCCCACAAAATGCATAAATCAGAAATGTGGTGTTGGCAGGGTTTGCTTAGGTCTTCTGTGGGAGGGGGCCCATAGCACAAGGACTGAGGCAAGCATGACTGGAAAGAGCAGAGCCTCTGGAGCAGGGTGAAGCAGGGCTTGGTGTTAGCCTGTTAGGTAGTGAGTGTTGGGACTGCACTGGTTCATGCAGGTGGCTGAGTTTATGCCAGCTGGTGGGAGAGGGAAATGGTGCCTGCCAGCTCCTTTGTGCCTGGAGGGCTCTCCCTATGATTCTGCCTCCCTAGGACATGCTCTGAGATAAAAACAAAACAAAAACAAAAACAAACAAACAAACAAAAACTATCCCTCCAGGTGCCCCAGATATTTTACAAACTGCTACTTACATGCTTTATCTCTGTTGGTCATGTTATCTCATTCGTGGCAGGGACTCACCTTCCTAATACCCTCCAGGCTCTCCAAGAGCCAAGCCCACTGATTTTTAAAATTCCAGAATTTAAGTCCGGCTAATTGTAAGGACTCACAAAATTTGACCCTTCTTGCCTTCAAAGCCAAATTTTATGAGGAAGTTGTCTTTCCCATGCAGCCTCCCTGGTGTGATAGTCTATTTCTTACCTTGCCGCATGCCACCAGCTCCCTCTTGACTGTAGACTCCCAAATTATGTCTCCACCCTTCCAACCTTCTTTGCCATGTGCCCTCTTCTATAGCTTTAGGTGTGGATTTTTTTCTGAGTTGTTTATACTGACATGAATGTTATCTGGTTGTATGAATGTTATCTGGTTGGGGTGAGCTTAAGGTACTCCTGCTCTGCCATCTTCCCAGCCTACCCTCCCATATATATATGTATATACATATGTGAGTATGTATACATACTTTACATTATAGAATTTTGAAGCCACTGGCATCTACAGCTGCAGACATTATCAGCATAGATTCATGGGCCTCCTTTTAATCCATTCTTGTGGTTTTTCATTTTTATACTCAAATACACTCTAGTTTGGCCAATAAGTACCCCTGAAATCCGGCTGTAGAATCCTTTTGAGGTGTTCCTGTTAGTCTTTGAACAGATTCTTATTTTCCATCACAAGATGTTCTGCTCTTGCCTAGTCCTTTCTATGTGGAAGACCTGATGTCAGCCATTTCTCAAAGAACCCAGGTTCCTTTTAGTGGGAAACAGTATTTAGAAATCAAGATCTAGGCACTCCATGTGCTCATTGCTATTGAGGTTTCATTGCTCCTAGATTCTTTCTGTGGACAAAGCCAAAATGTGTTTATGAATTATGAGTTCTTACTAATGTCCCTATCAGTCCAACACCACAGAATTCTTCTTCTTCATCCTACATCCCATATTTGTATTTCTCTTCTCCCAGCGAGGACCAACACTGTATGAATAGGCAGAGGGAGAACTCTGGTTCCCAGCATCGATATACTCATTTGCCCAAATCTATAATACAGATAACAGGAATTGCAGAGTTGTTACAACAATACTAATACCAACAACAAATCTCCTAAACAAGGTTAAAATTTCTTTGCTGTTCTTTTTGCCTTTAGAATAAATTTCAATGAAGGTATCTAGAGCAATGTATTCAAAAGTTACTTGAACAAATTGTTTTTCTTTTGTGTGATGTTGATATCCATTTGATATTAAGATCGGCTGTCTGTGTTTATATTTAATCTTTTTCCTCATCTTTTCCAATTTATTTTGATTGTTTCAATATGTAAAACAGTAATATAGAATCAAAGCTAAAACTATATAAAAAGATATAGTCAGAGCAGTCCCAACTCCTGCCCTAGATCTTGCACCCTATTTCTACCCATCATCTCTGGGTTTTTAATTAAGTAACTAATTTCATTAATTTCTGGTTATTTATCCTCCTAGTACTTCTTTTTGCAAAAATAATATCATGCACACATTTTATGATTACTTGCTTTTTTTTACATAAAAGGTAAGAATAATCTTTTGTACTTGGCTTCTTTTCACTTAAAGAACATATTGTGAGAATTCACAATCACACCACATCACATTATAGGTATCTTCTTAGTCTATTTTTACAGATGCCTACTATTTCACTATGTGGATGCATACATAATGCATATTCAGACTTTTAAGATAGGTGTTTAGTTTATTTTCAAGTATTTTGCTCTAATAAATAATGTCTCTGTGAATTTTCTTACTCGCTTAGGTGTTTGATTTTGATGTTACTGGGGATAAATCTTTATGGTAAATTCCTAGAAGTGAGATTGCTGGCTTTCCAGGTTTTACTGTGTGTTTTGTTTTTTTTTTTTTTTTTTTTTTTGGTTTTTTTCACTTGATATGAACTCTAAGGTTCAATTTTGAAAGCAGATTTTTTGGTTTTGTAGAGAAATGGAGAGAAAGATATAAATGTTTTGGTTATACAAAATCGTCAAAACTGAAGCAAAAAAGAGTTAAACTCTTAAATGAAATAATGTATAAGTCTAACTTCTCTGTTGTAGAACTATATCAAGAGGCAGGTCTGAAACTGGGAGTAATGAGGAAACTAACTTTATTCCCATTCTAGACCTCAAAGACTTTGGAACCATCCAGTAGGGTAGCCTTACTGCCAGCTCCAAGGGACCTATTCATATGGAATAGGATTTAAATAGTGTCTCCTAGGAGTTAAGGCATATGGCAGCTCTGGGAACTTGGACTCCAGAAAGGAAGAGAGCTGTTCAGATGATTGACATTCGGGCACAAAAGGGAAGGCTGTCACTAAGGTTTGGAGAAACAAGGAGCATCCAAATGGTATCACCAAAAAAGTCCCACTGTGTGGAAGTTATTGAATAGGTTCAATGCCATTCAATTCACATACACGGGGAAGCTGAGATTCAGGTGTTTCATGTCTATCGGATCAACATGTTTTCAGATGGTTAGTTCAGCTCCTTACCATAGTATAATCTTGAGTAATTCAAGTAGCCTGAGACCCAGGGTTCTCGTCTGAAAAAAGGGGGGGAATGATAGGAAAATTGGCAATGTAATCCAGCGCAGCCTTGTACCAGCAGCATGTGTGTCATCTGGGAACTTTTTAGAAATGCATTCTCTGGCTCCATCTCAGAACTAGTCCCGCAGAGAGTGGGTTTAGCAATTTGTGTTTAATGAGCCTTCCAGGTGATTCTGAAACCTTCTGGAGTTGGAGAACGAGTAGTGTAGAGGTTATGGATTCTGGAGCCTGACTTGATGGATTCTGGATTCTGGAGCCTGACTCGATGGATTCTGGATTCTGGAGCCTGACTCGATGCTTTTGAATTCTGGTAAGATTTTGCTTTTTAGCTGTACAATCTTGGTTACATTATCTCTACTCAATCTGAGATCACTCAGTTGTAAAGTGGAGATAAAAATAATACCTGCCTCGCTGAGATTGTTATGAGCATGTAATGTACATAAAGTACAACAATCAGTATTTTATAGCTATTTCTTAAATTGAACGCATACAAATAGGGTTGCTGGGGGGATTTAGATAATGTGTGCAAATTGCACTTGGCATATAGTATGTGCTCAACAAATATTAACAATTATTATGGTTAGTAACAATAATGCCATAATAGCTTGTTCTAAACTCCCAGAGTCATCAAGGGACATCACTAGGACTGGAGTGAGCTCTGTTCGTTTCTAATGTCCATACTCTTGCTATACTTTACACTGTGCCCCACATGAACACACTCTGCATTTCCAAAGGAAGATAAACATCAGACACCCAAACCAAGAAGTGGGCATGCAGGCAAGATAAATGTAGGAGCTAAGAAAAGATGCTGGCAGAGCTGCAGGAAACTCAGAAATCCTATGTTAGCCTCAGAGGCAGGAGGATGTTAATCCTGGGGAAGTGGTAGAGGGAGGAAGTTGATGACCTGCTGGGTCAGAATTGAAAGGGACACCTCATTTCAGCGGGAAACACTCAAAACATCATTATTGTGAAATTGCCAGGCAAATTCAATGGCTGGCATTGCTGTGCTAATGTGTTAATAATAATTCTGCAGTTAGAGACAAGCCTGGGCTGTTAGCATTCAAGGCCACTTAAATTTTAAAGAGTCATTTTATGGAAAGTTTTAATTAGCTCTGGATTGTAACTAACATTCTCTTTAAAACTGTTGTGGGCGTTTGATTAGGTCTGGGTTCTAGTGGAGGGAAATCAGAGCTGGATTTTACTCATTGCTCTGCCTTTGGGGCCAAGGCAGTTCATCCTTTCCGTGCTTCAGCTTGAGCTCTGTGCAGCGGGGCATGTGCCTGACGGAGGATTCAGGCTTGGGCGCCCTGTGTGTTCTGTGCAAAAGGAGAAGGGTAGAAGGGCCACTCAAGGTTGAAGGTCGATCTGATCCCCAACGGCAGCCCCTGCCTCTCTCCTCCTGGGTAAAGCTGCACATTCCAGCTTCACACTGCCCTTCACCTCCCTTACAGAGCCCCACCTGGATGTACAGGCTCTGCTTTGTCTCCCCTTCATTTCTGGAGCATGACGCAGTGGGACTGACATGAACGTGGTCCTATTGGACCCAGGTTTGAACAACGCTTTGCTATAGATGAATGGTATTCCTGAGGCTTATGCATCTCTCAGGCTCAGTTTTCACATCTGTAGAATGGGAGTAAAATACCAAACAGTGTTACTATGAGAAGTGGAATTAATCCAATTGGCAGATAGTAAATATTCAAGAAACAATTATTATGATCATTCTCCAATCTTTCCAACCATCCTAACATTTCGTCATGTTCTGGCTGTGTCCTTCTCACGCTGCTTTATGGTGTCTTCCCTTCCACCCCTGAGGGCAAGGACCTGCCTGACCCCTTGCACGTCCTCTTCCTGTTGCCCCTACCTAGTCCCCTCCACGATAACCCAAGTTTTGTGTTGACTGGAAGATCCACAGCATAGGGCCACTGGGGGAATCAGGATTACTGCAAGTTTCCCAGACTAATGATGGAGGAATGTAAAATGGCTCTGGTGGCGGAGCACTAAAGCAGACAGAGAATTAACCAGATGGGAGATCTGGAGTTTTAAGAACGTTGCTGGCCCTGGGGGGCAAGGAGTCCAGGTGTGAGGGCTGATCGGTACCAGTACCGTGGTGCAGCTGTTATGTGAGGACAGGTGAGGCTTGCAGGAAGAAGAGGGATTCAGAAGGGTGTCAGGCATCGCAGGCACACCTATGCTGGGCAGCAGGGTGCAGAAAGCCAAACAAAGGCACAGGTACATGGAAATCCATGAGCAGGCAATGGGGGACTTCAGGCAGCTGTCCTGCGGGATCCCAGGGCTTTGGCCAGCAGAATAGAAAGAGGAAAACCAACTGGGACCAGAGAGTGGGCAGTGATCATCCTTGGGTTTCTTCCCCACGATGGACTACCCCACACCTCATGACTATCTTTCTGCCCATGTATCCATCTGTTCCAAATGTGGCTATGACTTCCTTGAGACCTAGAGCTCTGAGTTTTGTGATTAGGAAACGTGGGTCCTTATCTGTGCCTGACCACAGTAGGGAAGCCTAATGGAAATATGGGGAGAATATGGTCTTTGGAATTATCTGGACCTGAATTTAAATTCAGGCTCCAGCATCTACCAACCTAGTTACATTGGACAAGTCACTTTGTGTCTTTGCCTCAGCTTCTCATCTGTAAAGTCGGCAAAATAAGGCTTGTCTTTCAGCTGTGAGGTTTCTCTGTTAAGGCACGTGGAGCATATTGCCTGTTTCAGTGAATGGTAGCTGTTTGGTGTTCAGTCACATTGGTGGCTCTGATAAGATCATGGTCTAGAAGATTCAGTGAGTTGTTCAGGGGATGACAAACGAATCCCAAGTGATTGAGGTTCTCTTTTTTTTTTCCCCCAGTTAATTTAGTCCAATCATCTTTAGCTAATTCAATCATATCTCATTCACCAGTAGATAAATTGTCCTCATCAGAGGCTTAACCATGCAGCTAATATGTTTTTAAGATAGATTGATTAACAAAGCCCTAATTGAGGCTCAATAAATGAGATAAATCCAGAAGCCTGTAGGATCAACCAGCAGGCCAGAAAGGACCATTGGCAATATTCAGTCACCCAATTCATTTTGCAGTATTTCTGCAAATACTTATTGTGCATCTACTTTATGCATGCCAAGGCTAGGACTATGTTCTTTGTCCAAATCGGATATTAATGAAATGTCAACTCAGCCATGATCAGTCTGAGTAGAATACACTTAAGACAGAGGAGCACTGTGGGGTCAGAGCTAGAGCAGAAATTTTAAGGCAAATGAGAAGATAGAGACAGAGTTAGAGAAGAAATTTTAAGGCAAGTGAGAAAGGGACCAGAAGACAAGGCCAAGAAACTACAGGGAGTTGACCCAAAGGTCCCCAGGTAGTAATCATCTGCCAGAGTTGGGGAACAGAAATGGGAGAAACAGAGATCCCAGAGTGATCCTGCTGAGACCAACACCTGTGCGAGTGGTGAGTAGGTGAAGGCTGGCATGGAAAGGTAGAAGAGTGAGCACACAGATTTCTTTTCTTTCCTGGCTGGGAAAAGGTATATTTGCGCATGCATGGGTGAGCAATATGATTTATAGGAACCAACCAGACCACACAATCAATTTTAAAGTATGACATTCTTGAGTCAAGTATGAACTGTTGGCTTTAGACTATGGGCCTATTTGTCCTTCCCACTAAGAGTAGGTAACTGCATAGACAAACAAGTGTGTGTTTACTTTCTTTGATTTTGTGGTCTCAACACTGAGCCCCTGTCTTCTAAACGTACTATACACCATACTTTCTGGCCAGTGACATCACATGTTTGCTGAGCTTCCCAAAGTTGGATTCACTGGCATTGGATGTATGTTTTTGCACAAAACCACCGTAGAGGCTATTGGAAGTCTTTACTCAGTATCTATTATATTTGTCTAATTCAAGCTTACCACCTTTTCCTAATAAAAATATCGATCAGTCTTCACCCAAATCCTGTTACCTCTGTCCCCTCTGGCAGCTACGGATAATAATAGAGCAGAGCAAGAGGCTCTGGAACCTACTCAGGTGTTTTTAAACAGATCCTTGATCATCTCTTCTCTACTCCCATGTAGACATAGTTTAGGTGAAGGATATTAGAACCTCTATGTGTTTTCTTCCCTCTTGTGTAATCAGTTGGTGTTCTCTTATTTCAGCCCTGGGGTGGATTTGCTTCAAGTATTAGCTAACAGAGCCTCTTTCATCAGCCTGGGAACTTTGTATCTTGGATTCTCTGTTCTGCCTCAGAGGAATCTCTGCTATTTAAAGGAAGTAGTCTATTGTGTGGCACCAAATTACTCTCTGCCTGTAGTTCTAGAAATCAAGGTTCCAGAAAAGCTGTCAGTTGAGGGGGAAAAGTTTTTTTTTTTTTAATTTTTATTTATTTATAATAGTCACACACACACACACACACAGAGAGGCAGAGACACAGGCAGAGGGAGAAGCAGGCTCCATGCACCGGGAGCCCGACGTGGGATTCGATCCCGGGTCTCCAGGATCGCGCCCTGAGCCAAAGGCAGGCGCTAAACCGCTGCGCTACCCAGGGATCCCCGGGAAAAGTTTTATGGGAAAATAGAAGTAGTCTCCAGCAATATGTCCCTGACCTTGTTGGCTCCTAAAGATGCACTAGGTTTCTTCCGATGTCTGAGTTGATAATAGTTGGTGTTGAATGTGGTTGATCAGGGACTATATCCCACCATAAAATGCTGAGGGTACTCAGGGAGCCAGTGGATCCCTAGAGAAGGTTTAGATGGACTCAGGCTCTCTACTTCTCTGTCCTTGTTTTGAGTTTGTCATTCTTCTGTAAAATAGAGATGGCTTTGCTTCTTGAGTCCCATTTTAGAAATGCAGCCTGTAAAAGAAAGCTGATCAGTTTTCCAACTAACCATGTTTACATCTGAACCAAAGTGAAGATGACTGTGGAAAGAGAGATCATTAATTTGAAAGAAGGTCAATATCCTCCTCATCAGGCTTCAGCTATGAAGGTTACACAAACCCAGGAGAAGCTTCCATTCAGGAATATTTGTATGCTCCCATCACAGATGTTAGATACCAGTCATGGAATCATGAATGCCACCTGTTTAATGTTTCTAAATGAGAATGAACTCGCTCTTCCAAGTCATCTGTCACGGAGAGCTCCAGGAATAGAAAAACTTGCCACAGAATGTTTTCCTAGTGGGTCTGACTAGTAGGTGGTGTTTGGAATCCTTAGGCCTGCTCCTTAACCTCTCTGCTTTGAGATAGAAAGTCATTCCTTGAACAAAGCATTTGTTAATTTCTTTTGTTAGCTAATTATTTAAGTTAGCCCTATGACTGTTGGTTCTCACAGGCTAAAAACCTCTCTAAAAATCCCGTTTCTCAGCTCATCCACTTCTAATCTAAATTCTTAGAATGTATTTTTAGAACAAGTATGCTTAGAAGTAGGTTTTTGACATTTTCAATTATTGAAATTTGGAGCATTTTTTTCTGTATCAAATGCACAATGGCAGAATGTATCCTTAATTTCAAGAAGACTCATTAAAAACTTCCATCTTGATACATAATTAAGCAGAGTCAAAGTGGTCATGATTAGTCAAGCCTCACAATTAAAATCCTCTGTTTGATGAACTTTTGAAATAAAATGCCATTATCATCTAAAACCTCAATCATCTATGATAATGAAGCTCTCAATTAATTCTTTTGTTCTTCACAAAAAGATTAATAATGCTAGTTCATATATTTTTTTTAAGTATCAACATCTGCAAGAGGCATACCATATAAACCATATGTAACTAATCTCTTCCAAAGGGAGCAAGAAACAGATTTAGGCATATGTTTTATGGACAGCTAATATTTCCCTATAATAATTGTTCATGCTAATTATCTTTCTTGAATTGATTATTTTTGCAATAAATTATTATCTTTATGATTATTGCTAGTTTCAGGAAAATGTTCAAGAAATAAATGGTGGTTAGTCTAAATGACCTTGCACAGTTAGTGTTTCAGATAAATGCCACATTAAGTGGATAATTGCTGTGATCTGATCCTCACCCTTAATAGCTCCTTCTGGTCCAGCTGCTGCTTGGAAAATCTTGAGCACCAAAGCAGAATCCTACAAGTAGTAAGACTACATTGAAACCTACTGGATAAGTCCTTAAGTTAATGTGGAATATTGTCCTGCACATGATTACAACTTTAACTTAAGTGACCACTTGTCACCATAGTGATGGCCTTTACTTGTCTCAAGGTAGTGATTCATCATGGAAGCCAAGGACAGAATGTACGGGCTTTAGAACTATGTACTTGTACTATGTACTTGAACTATGTACTTGTACTGTACTTGCCTACAGGGTCCGTGGCTAAAAATGTAGCTGAGGGCGATGTCTTATCCTCTTTCTCTGCAAATTCTCCTAATGTGCACAGTCCTCACAATCCAGAAGATCTTCCTTAATAATTTAGATTTATTTTTGCATCATGTTTATCCTTAGTTGCAAAAATAACTAGGAACTAGATGCTCAAGCTCTATGAATCTTTGGTGGACCACTGAGAGAAAGTAACAATGTACAGAGAAGATTCCCAGAGCTAACAACGTGTGTTGATGACCTATTGCATGCAGGCATTTGCAGAAGGCTTCTTATGCTCTAGCTGAGGGGACACCTCATGAAGTCATCAGGTACAAATGAGATATGTGCTAAAAGTCTACCTTCAGTGCATTGAGCCTAGGATCTGAATATTTCTCAGATCTTACTTTTTGTACCTAACATACAACCACCACAGCATCTTGCAACAAATATGTGAGCCATTAGTTAGGCTACATCCTACAGAACACAGATCTGAAGAAGACATCCTTTTCCTCTGAGCAGTCTTGTGAGGGATATCAAAAAGATAATGACCCAAAAAGGAAAAAGAAAAAGAAAAAGGAAAAAAAAAAGGTAATGACAATACAGTGTTCTGGGGCGGGAGGTACGGGAGGTACATGGAACTGCAGGATCACACAGAGGTGCCGCTAGCCTAGCAGCGAGTGGGAGAAGTCGGCCTGGTTGAAGGGACATCAGAGTCAAGTTTTAAGCAATGAACAGGCCTTAAGGGAATTTGGGGTGAGCTGGGTGAGGGCTGGGAAGGCACATAGATAGTCTTGTTGAAAATACAAAGATTCAACTGAGTAAATTTGAAGATCTAAATGGCTTTATTAAACAAGGCATAAATCAAGTAGCACCCCATCTAGCTAAAAAGTAGCAGGAGCTTTGCCGAGCCAAACAAAAGAAAGGCTTTTTTTTTTTTTTTTTTTTTTTTTGTGTGTGTGTGTGTGTGAAGGCAGCAGCAGCAAGCGATGGGGCATTAAAAAAAAAAATGAAGGGGATCCCTGGGTGGCGCAGCAGTTTGGCGCCTGCCTTTGGCCCAGGGCGCGATCCTGGAGACCTGGGATTGAGTCCCACGTCGGGCTCCCGGTGCATGGAGCCTGGTTCTCCCTCTGCCTGTGTCTCTGCCTCTCTTTCTCTCTCTCTCTCTGTGACTATCATAAATAAATAAAAATTTAAGAAAAAAAAAATGAAGAAAGGAATCTATTGCAAGAAGTACATTGTTGAGGCAAGATTGCCCTCCTGTTGGGAGTGGAAGGGGTCTATTAGTAAATTTCCTACTATTGACCAGGAAATTCTATGTTAGCTGGTTAATTACATCCCGGGCGGGGTGCGGGTGGAACTGTAGCTGGATTAGAGAATAAGTCATAGTTTATGGACTTGGCCTAAGTGACACCATCTGGGGACAGTGGAACAGAGGACAACTTATTCAAGGTTCTAGACAGTGGGAGCACGTATATATGTTCTGACAGCCAGGAAGAAGACAGAACACCTTGGGAACAATAATAGAAATTAATTTAGTATGGCTGGAACCTAAAGTACTTGTTGTAGTTGAGCCCGCAGACCTAGATGTTTGGCTTTCATACTGAAGGCAAAGGAGAACCATTACAGCGGGTTGGGAGGGGAGTGATGTGATCAGATATGCATCCTAGAAAATGTACTCTGATAGGGCTATGATGAAAGGAGGATGGGGTGGGCATAAAGACACTGGAAATGTCATCTAGGACTAAGAATGGAGCCCCCTCCAAACACTCTTGTTTGTCCATGTCCTCTGTAAGTAAAAGCCACTTCGGGAACCAAGTCAACAAGTCAAGGGTGTTTTCAGTTATTCTGGAGCAATATTGTAATCTGCTTCATAAGAGAAAAATGCTATTTGCCATTGCTGAAAAATGTTCAATTGGTAGTTCTCTGGGAGAAACTATTCAGTTTGCTAAAATTTAAATACCCACAGAGTAAAAACAAAAGCAGCTAATAAGAAATGTGTCATTGAAATTGAACAGAAGCTGGAGAAGTCCCATTTCTTGTTCTTTTTATCTTTTCAAAAGCATGGCTCCACAGCAATTTACCCATGTTATCATTCATCCTTTGTATCATTAGCGTTTGGGAAAATGCCTGAAACTGTCACCATGAGACAAGCAACATGTTGAAACTGAAAATGCAGTTTGGGGAAATGAGAAAATAAAACTCTGAAGGAGGAGGATTGAACGTTTCATTAAACATAAAGATGATGCTAAAAATAAAACCCTTCCTGACTTCAAGAGTTGTTGGCCACTGAAATGTCATCATCAATTAGGCCTCTTTTTGCATGCTCTGTGGTGCAAAACCAATTACTCTGACAATCCCTGTCCTCTGGACACCGAGACCACAGATGTGGGAGACAAAACAAGCACTGGTTTTAAGCCAGACATATTTTAAAGCAGGTACAATTTTCAAAAGAAAGTCATTGGTAATCATTCATTAATCTGCTCATTCATACCAGTCCACACCATTCACAAGGCAGGGAGCATGGGGGAGGCGCCAGGAGAACTGGATGTGGGCTATGCCCATCGCAGTCTTGTTATGATCTAGGGGAAGTGTTAAGTCATGGCCTTAAATGGCAAAAACAAAGTGGAAAGTAGTTATCAGTAGAGACTGGGCTTTCAGTAAAAGCAGTGGAGGATCAGCTGGGGATTAGGGACTAGAAGGATGAGGAAAAGAATAGACCAGGCCCTGTATTTTGTGTGTGTGTGTGTGTGTGTGTGTGCGTGTGTTTAGAAAAATTTAATAGTTTGCTGGTCCTGGGATCTTGGTTACTGTTGGCATTTGCTGGACTTTGTGGTACATTATTTGATTTCTGGTCTACCCTGGAGTTGAGGTCTCAAGGGAAAGAAGAGATTCTAAGTTTGGTTTCGAGATTTTGCAGACTTCACTAGGTCAAGGAACCATGTATACTCTTCAGATAGCAAGACAGAGGGCAAGGGAACATGGGGCTGAGGAGTTATGGGGTCTCTTCTCATGTGGCGCCAGAATAATCAGTCCAGGTAATGGGGCTCTCGGGTTTCAGGATTTCAACATGCCAAGAATGATTCCTGCAAGAGGTGGGGGCACAGCTGGACCCGTGAAAGTAGGACCTGGGCATAAGGGAGACCAAGGAAATCCTCAGAAGGGAGGAGAGCTGAGAACATAAACGCATTCTTCCTTTTCCAGAAGGATAATGTCGATTCCAGTTCAGATGACTGAGCAGAGACCTCTCTGACTCGAGGGGAGGAGACCAAGAAGTAACCCCATGAAGGCTGCTTGCACACCAGAGATGATCTGGGCCGTGGAGGGTGGAGGAGAGGTGTTTTAGAGAAGCAGTGAGTGGGAGACAAGGAAAGGCTGAGCTGCTCACTGAGTCCCCCCTGCCACTCTCCAGTTTGGAATATGTACAAGTGCACATTTTCTTAGTTTTAACAAAGGCAGTTTTAAACGTGCCTCTAGCCCCTCCTGACTTCCAACCGGGATGCATTCCTGAGCCCCTCTTAGAGCCAACACTTGAGAGAAGGCTAAGTTAGGAGAAGAGAGCTGGGGATATTAGAGTGTATCACTGATTCTCCAGCTGTCGCGGGCTCCTCCTGTGTTGTAGATTGATCTACTGCTTTGGAAGTTTCCTTCTGGCCCTGGTTGGACCCAGTAATAAACACCTCCGGAGTTGGAGAGCCCCTTTCTGTCTGAACGTGGCACCCTCTAGTGAGGGTTAGGGCAGTGGGAGAGATGGTCAATTGTTGAAGGTAGAACATAGGATTTGGAGACTTTGGGTACATTCTGGATACTGAGTTCAGTCATAGCTGAGAAATGAGAACAAATTTATTTCTATGAGAAGGGGGGGTGACATGGAATTACTCTTGCTCTTCATCTTATTTATAGGAAAGCCAGCTGGAGTCAGGGAAGAGAGAAGCATTAGGTTCCCTCAATAGCCCTCCACTCCTCCCCTGAAAGTTTGGCTCTGTGATACATGGCTTAGATGTCATGAGCAGATAGATGACTAATAAATGGACAGAATTCTAAAGAGCTCAGCTCTGTTTGTAATGGAAGGAACTCAGTTGAAATGACCCTGTTGTTTATAGGTGAACTTTTTGGATAGAAGACACATGAAATGCAGAGAAACAGAGTACATACAATAGAAGCAGATGGAGCACTCCCAAGGTGCCTTTCAAAAGACCTTGGGGGCAGCAGGACATTTCTTTCATCCTTCGCTTCAGTTCTGGGATGGTGAGGATAGTGGATTTCAGTTGGGAATGTAGGAATCTATACTTTCTCCTGCTACGATCTTTTTTTTTCTTAAGATATTATTTTATTTATTCATGAGAGACACAGAGAGAAAGGCAGAGACACAGGCAGAGGGAGAGGCAGGCTCCCTGAGGGGAGCCTGACACAGGACTTAATCCCAGGACCCCAGGATCATGACCTGAGCCAAAGGCAGACGATCAACTACTGAGCCACCCCGGCACCTTCTGCTGTGATCTTTCGACATCCTAGATGTCTTCTTGGGCAATAAAATTTCTTTAGGAGATACTCTTGGTCTCTTTGACCAAGCTCTTTGTTCCAGCCTTGCTGTCATTCATTCTCCCACCCAAGAGCAGTCTGACTTCATGTGGGACAACAGGAACTACTATGTGGGTAAATCTTTAAAAACAATCTCAATGGGCAGCCCCGGTGGCACAGTGGTTTAGTGCCGCCTGCAGCCTGGAGTGTGATCCTGGAGACCCGGGATCGAGTCCCACATCGGGCTCCCTGCATGGAGCCTGCTTCTCCCTCTGCCTGTGTCTCTGCCTCTCTCTCTCTCTGTGCCTCTATGAATAAATAAATTAAAAAAAAAAAACAATCTCAACTGAGCTGGTATGCAATACATAGCAAGTGTGAAATAATTCTGGTTGGACTAAACTGAGTATTACCCCAGGTGGCAGGGACAAAAAGTAAAATCCTGTCAAACACTTGGTGGGGGCAAGGGAGGTGATGGTGGTGGAGTGGGGGGTGGTATCATTGCTTTCCTTATCTCCAAATTAGAAAATATATACAAAATGCAAAAGAACTCAGTGGCACAGCTCTGTTCTTGAGGAGGTAATCATCGCTACACAAGTTCACATAAGGGCTATATTTTGATGTGTTATGAAAAAAATCAGTGTTATTAGTGAGAGCGGCCAAGTGAGCTTCACTGTTTTAGTTTTTATGTAATTCTTTCTTCAGTCTCCTTGATCACGTCAGTGGAATCATAGGACAGAGCTAGAGATGTAAAGGTGATTAGGAGAAAAGAGAAGGAAAATGATGAGATACATTTAGGCGTTCGGTGGAAATTGTCAACTAGATTTGTAGGAAAGATTAATTAATGTTAGCCTATTTAATGTAATTACTCCTCTATACCACTGTGAACTAAGAAATAGAATAAAACATCTTCAAATGTACATCTTTGAAATGTACTTTACACAGGATTAGCACAAATTCTTGAACCATCTCTTTGTTGAAAAAGATCCACACATTCAGTAATTGTCTTGATACAACAGGATAACTATTATATTTTTCTAGGTTAATTCTCTCCCTTACATTATCTTATTAAAGTAATTTCCAGATGAGCTGAAAGTGCTTAAAGAAAGCATAGTTAATGTATTGTAAACCGAGGACAGAGCTGGTCTTTCCAAATGTAATTCTGAAGAAGGAACTCACCAAAGAGATGGGGAGGGAGGAGATAGGACTGGCTACAATAAATTATTACTAAATCTTCTCCATACAAAAGATACTGTAAATAAAACTAAAAAGAAAATTATAAAATCTGGAAAAACATTTATAACCTATGACAAAAGAAAAATAAAGGGGAAATAAATTTTAAAAGAAATTCGAATGTCCAATAAATGCACATGAAGTGTTCAACTCCCCTAGTGGTAATGCCGAAGATATAGCATAACAGAAAAGATTTAAAAGGGAACAAAGCTAAGAGAAATAGACTCTTCTAGTCCCTGGTGCTGGGAAACGATCTTTCTGGATCACGATTTAGTAACTCATTTCAAATTTGGGTGCAGTTTTTACCTAGAAATTCTACACTTAGGAATTTATCATATGGATTAATAAAAAAAATTAGGTTACAGCTGATGCCTACTGCCTATTTACTGTGTTCGTGACCCCGTTCCATGCACTTTACCTGCTTTATCTCATTTAATCTTCCCAGTAATTCTGAGACTGGGGACATGTCCTCTTCTTTGTTTGAGGAAAGAAAGAATCATTCAAGTAGTAGATAGTTAGCAAATGAAATACTTCCCATTAAGTATTATTTTAAGTATGAAAAAATTGAAACAGCTTAAAATTCTAAGAGAGAGATTTGTTAAATTATGTAACAATTATAAATTTAGCCCTGTTGACACTGAAAATAATGGCGTGGAAGATTTTTGCCGTTAAAGATGACTATTACATATTAAGTGTGAGAAATAGATTACAAGAGAGTATGTACAATGTGATCCCATTTTTGTTTAAAAAAGAGGTGTTTGAATATTTTCCTCTATATACAAACATGTTTCTGTAAGTCTCAAAGGCTAAATCAAAATATTAATAGAATTTATGTCCAGAGGGTGAGACTGTGTATGGCATTTATTTTCTTCTTTTTGTTGATTGCTTATTTTTTCTACATTGAACACATTTTTACTTGTTTAATATATAAGATTGTTCCCCACCGTGAAGTCTTTAAAAAAAAATAAAACTAAGTCAGTTAATAGTTGTTAATTTTGATCTCAAGTGGAAAATTGAAGACCCAAGGGCAGTGCACTCAGGGGACAATAAAACAAAGAAGGCTCAAGGGAAATAGATTTCAGTTTGACTTTCTAAAGATTTTCTTGACTAGCAGTGAGTAAAAATTGAATTACACAGCAGAGGTAGATTGTAGAGCTACGTAGCTTCATAAAGAGCAAAAAGGAGGCTCTCTGAAGCTGAATTGCTCATTTACTCAAGTGCTTCCATCTAGAGCAGAGATTCTAAACTTAGGGCACAGCAGGTCCCTGAATGCAATTAAGGGAGTCCATGAACTTGAGCAGAAGGAAACTGCATCTTAATTCTCATTAATGTCTAGCTACGAATTAAAATTTCTCCAATTGTAAATGTAGGCAACAAATCACCTATGACTTCAGCAGTACCTATAACTATGGCTCCAAGAGAAAGCCCATATATTTTCATGTCATATCACAGATGTTTATATTATTCATGTTTTTATTCCTGTGAAGTTATGACAATTACTAGATTTGCTACTTAGTCTTATTAATGAATGCAATAATACAGAAGCATATATATTGCCATATCATAGATAGCTTTCTGTTTTTTTCATATATAGCTTTCTAAAAATACTTTGCTAACTATATTTCAATATCATGGTTTCCTTGGGAATGCTATGCATGTTAATCTTAAATGTTTAAAAACATGATTGTTGGGCAGCCTGGGTGGCCCAGCCGTTTAGCGCCGCCTTCAGCCCAGGGAGATCCTGGAGACCTGGGATCAAGTTCCGCGTCAGGCTCCCTGCATGGAGCTTGCTTATCCCTCTGCCTGTGTCTTTGCCATTCTCTCTCTCTCTCTCTCTCTCTCTCTCCCATGAATAAATAAAATCTTTAAAACAAACAAACAAACAAAGATGATTGTGAGAAGGCGTCAATAGATTTCACCAGAATGCCAAAAGAGCCCATGGGGCACAGGATAGGTTGAGTTCTCCTGATGCAAAATCTGTGGACCAGACAGGTCTGGTCACCTGTCGGGCAGAAGACACCTCTGGTCCTCTGAGATGCTTCGTGAGGCCTCTTGCCTTGAAGCTAAAAGATAGGTCACGGAGTTTCTGTCTACAAAAGTGAGAGCACAATGGCTGGCAGGCAGCAGGTGCTTTAATATGGGTGTCTTACCTTCTTGATTCCCTTTCCCTATCCTCCTCCTAGAGAAGTCAGTGGCTCTCCCCACCCATAAATTGGTTAACAAATAAGTAGTAATGGACTATTTTTTTTTAATTGGCTATTTGTTTAACTGCATCCAATGGGGCTTTTTTCATCTGACATATGTGTAAAGAGATTATCCATTCAAATACCCA
The DNA here is from genome assembly GCF_003254725.2 of Canis lupus dingo. Taxonomy (NCBI): domain Eukaryota; kingdom Metazoa; phylum Chordata; class Mammalia; order Carnivora; family Canidae; genus Canis; species Canis lupus. The sequence continues at coordinate 24,012,168 of NC_064253.1, forward strand.
CCAACAATGCACAGTACAAGACCCACAGTGTGGTCTTTGGAGGCACAAACTGTTGACTCCTGTTGTCAAGGAGAGCACAGCCTGCCAGGAGATAGGAGGTGCATACAAATAGGCAGAAGGCAGACAGCAGACAGAGCAGTTGAATTTGATTTTGAGGCATGGTGGTGCACTTATTTCTGGATCTTTGTGCTTGCCTACGTTTTTCTTCATAGAAGTTTGGCTTATTTTTGTGGTGTTCTTGGGAAAAAACAACATCAACAACAAAAACATACTAACCTCCCTTTCACTCTTCCTATTGGAGTTTGTTTTTCTGTTTCCTTCACTGTTATATTCCCTCAGTTGCCACTGAGCAGCACATACCAGGCATCCAGCTGCTGTTTGCAGATGGAAAAAGGTGGCATGCATTCTGCTTTATGAAGTGCCTTCGCAACTGTTGACTTATACCAGTGTTTCTCAAAGGGTCATCCAAGAAACAGAGATTGTTAAGAGTAAATCCCTAGGGTTGTCTGCAGTCTACTGAGTCAGAAAATTTGAGATTGGGTCCCAGAAACCTGGATTTTTAAATAAGTGCTCTCTCTTCCCTTTTTTGGTCTACTCCTCCAGTGATTCTTATGCACATAAAAATTTGAGAACTACTACCTTCCATGATCTTCACAAAAATCCTATAAAGCAAGTAGGTTAAGCACCATCAGCCCATTTTAGAATTTTAGATACTGAACATGGAAGAGATTAAGTGGTTTGTTTCTGATGATATGTTTGTACCGTGGCAACCAGGGAGGATCCTATTCAGAGAGTGGAGCTGGTAGGGAGGGGGAAATGTAAAGAGAATTCCTGTCAGCCAGAAGCTCCAGGCACACGGGATGGCAAGTGCATTGTGGGCATGGAAAGGCTGAGGTCGGGGCAGAAATGTCTCTCAGGAGCATTAGCATTGGCAGATTCTGTGTTTGCAAATTCACCTGCTTGCTAAAATGTATTTGTAACCCCCCAAATCAATACTTAGAGTGTATTTGCTGATATTCAGAGATGTGCACAGAGCGGTGAAAAATTTTTGTCTGACACCCGTGTTCCCAGCCGAGGTGGAGCAAGACGGTGCTCTGTTCTGTTTCAGGTCTCAGACTGTATGCACCGGTCTTTTTGGCAGTCTACTTAAGAGTGCTACGTTTTTGTGACTCCTTTTCCTTTTTTGTGGTGACTTTGCTGTTTAAAATGGCCCCTAAGTGTAATGTTGAGTGCTTTCTGGTGTTCCTAGTACAAGAAGCCTGTCAAGGGCCTAATGGAAAAAATACACGCATTAGAATAAGCTTCATTCAGGCATGAGTCATAGTGCCGTTGGCTGGGAGTTCAATGTTAATGAATCCACAGTGTATGCTAAATAAGGTGTTTTAAGGTAGAAACAAAAATAACACAAAGTTATGTATCGATCAGTTGATGAAAATGTGATTAGGGCTTCATAGAAACCTAATCCTGAATTTTCCTAAGAAGCAATGGCCCAATGTCTATCAATCCACTGCACTTGGTGTCTTTGTAAAGCATCACTGCCAGGAAGAGCACGAATCACCTGTGAGAACTGTAGCAACAGCTGGTGGCATCCCCTGTGTACCAGAGTCTCTGTGCTTTGGGTTGCTGCAGTGCATTTGCCATAATCTACGTAGCAAGGATTCAGAGACAGGCTCAGAATTGAGTTGATCCAAAGTCACTTAGTGAAAAAATGACAAAAGCAACTTTGCCATAGACATTTCAGTGTCACAACCAACAGGGTTTTCCTTACTATTGGGATGGGCAGGCATCCCACTTCCTGAGCAGGAAGGCAGTGTTGTTGCCAGACAGAAGAGCAGGCTAAGATTTTGGGTGGAAAAGCGAGACTTGATTTTGGATGTAGCTTTGGAAGTCACCCACCAAGATGCATTTATTTCTTTTCAATATTTATTTGGGTGGTGGGCAGTGGGAAGGGGCAGAGGGAGAGAGAATCTCAAGCAGACTCTGCACTGAGCAGGGAGCCCAATGTGGGGCTTGATCCCAGGACCCTGAGATCATTACCTAAGCTGAAACCAAGGGTCAGACACTTAACCAACTGTGCCCCCCAGGCGCCTCCTACCCAGAGAGATGCACTTCTATGGGAGAGAGTGAGACACAGTCCCCAACCCAACGAAGAAAGAGAATCTGAAAAACTTTTCTGCATATAGGAATAAGGGCGAAGAGACAGGAGCAAAGAAGCAAAGAGAACAAAAGCAACAAGCAGAAGTAGGGACAGAGTAGGAGACATGAAGTAAAAAAAAAAATAGATTTTCCAAAGAGGCAGACAGAAGATGGGCCGTGGTGTGAGACACTCGGAAAGGTCAAGCAGGATGAAGACAGAGAAAAGGTCACTGCGTTTGCTGATAGAATGTCACTGGTGACCTTTGGGAGATCAGCAGGCAGTGGGGACAGAAGACAGGGAAGTAGTGAGTAGGGCTGAGCGCACGAGGCCGCCGAGCGGGACGGCTGTCTCCGGGTGCGCATCTCCAGAGGACGAGATGGAGCGGGAACTTTGAGAGGAGACAGGAACAACCTGGGGGACGAGGAACGGAGCCAGGAACAGTGGAAAGGCAGGGCCACTTGTCATTTTGAAAACGCAGAGGGTGGTAGGAGGGGAAGCACAAGCAGATGTGTCCTTGGAGAGGAGGAGGAGGGGACAATCCTCTTCCCGAGGTGGCACGTGGCTGGCCCCTGCTCAAGCCCGTGGAGACGGAAATCAAGTTTCTGTCTGGCAACTTTTTGGGCCAACATCCAACAGAAGTGAATCAACCGCCAAGATAGATTGGTGCACCTGCTACAGTCAGCGTTTCGGTGTCAGAGATGCTCTGTGGAGACCTCATCAATTCTGTTTGGAGGCCTCTAGTCGTTTCGGGAAATGCCGTTGCTGGAGAGAGAGACCAGGCTTTCAAGTGGATAGAGTTGCTTAGCTACTTCTAAAAAAGTGATGACCTAGAAATCTTGCTGAATCTGCTTTTGCCATTAATAATAACTATTTGGGCGCTGGCACTTTTAGGCAGACACCTTGTTTCAGTTCTTTGTAAGTAAAACAAAAATTCACTTAAATCCCTCAAGTAGGTTAAACGTTTCCCATTGTCTCTTGTCTGTTTTCCTTATTCATCAAGAAACCTGGCAAACCTTTTAAGTACAGATGTTGCAGAGGCAAACTTGAGCGAGGCTTATGCTAAATGGTCGCAAAAGCCCATGTTAATAAGACCTGACTTCCTCTCCCGAGGGCCGGCTGGACCGGGGTGCCCTTAATTGGGGGCCCGCGGGAACAGACACGGAGGCCCGCAGTTTTACTGCGTCTTGCCTAAGGCCTCTCAATGATAAAATGCTTCCAGACATAAAATGTTCCAAACCGCCCGTTCCCGGGGAAATGCTGTGTAGAAGCTGATGGGTAATAGCAGCTCGCTCGGCCGAGCCCTGCCGTGAGGACTGAGGTAGTAAAGTTTGCTACGCTGATGTGCTAGGGGCGCGCTTCTCCGCCTGGACGTGGCTCACAGCCGCCACCCTCCCCGCACCGCCACTGGGCACAGAGAGGAATTGCTCGTCCTTGTCATCTGCTCAGCAGCCTGTGGCCTCTTCCCTCCGGCTGACCCCTTCTCCAGGGCTTCCCTGGAAGGCCAGGCCCAAATGCAAAATCGGCCGTCGGCCTCACCCTTGCAATAGTGTGACTTACCAAGCATTTGTTTTTTGTTTTGTTTTGTTTTTTGTATTTTTTTTGACTTTTTTTTTTTATTGGTGTTCAATTTACCAACATACGGAATAACCCGCAGTGCCCGTCATCCAATCACTCCCACCCCCGCCCTCCTCCCCTTACACCACCCCTAGTTCGTTTCCCAGAGTTAGCAGTCTTTACGTTCTGTCTCCCTTTCTGATATTTCCCACACATTTCTTCCCCCTTCCCTTATATTCCCTTTCACTATTATTTATATTCCCCAAATGAGTGAGAACATATAATGTTTGTCCTTCTCCGACTGGCTTACTTCACTCAGCATCATACCCTCCAGTTCCATCCACGTTGAAGCAAATGGTGGGTATTTGTCATTTCTAATGGCTGAGGAATATTCCATTGTATACATAAACCAAGCATTTGTAAAAAGAAAAAAAAAAAAGGGTCGTCGTGAGATGCACACGAGCATTTGAAACACTCACAGTGGCTGGTACCACGTAGTACTATTCTGTGGCCCGGATGCCAAGCAGTTGCCTGTTTCAAACCCTCCTTATCTCTCTTCTCACCTCAGATGCCGGTAAGGTGGGCTCATGGTGATGAGTCACACATATAGCACTGTGCAAAGGAAACCTTACCAATTTCCTCCTCCTTCTCTTCTAGTACCTCCTCCACCCTTCCAGAAGTATCCATGGCTAAGTTTTGTGGGTAATCTCTCACCTTCCTCCCTACTCTCACCGACACATACATAATGTCAGGGGCTCTATTTACCCCTGAGTACATGTTGATGTTGTTTCACAAAAATGGGATCATTCTGCTTTCACAGATGTCTCTTAGGTCAATATTACCAATAAACTGACTCTTTTGAAGAGCCACATGTTCTCCTAAACAGCCTGTTAATGATATAATCAGGGCAGAATATAATGCCATTGTAATCATCTCAACCAGCCTCCTACTGATGGAGAGTCAGGCTATTTATAGTTTTGTTTCTCCAGGATAAATAAATAATGTCATTATTGCTATTGTTCCATTATAGGCAGAAAACTGGGCCACAGCTTGGATTGGGAAAACCAGATTCCATAATTATGGCTCATATTATGCATTGTTTTTTTTTCTTTCCTACCTTTATATGCCTTCACGTCTCCTCTCTGCCTTCCCCCCTTTACCCCTCTCCACCTCTTCTCCCTCTTGCAAACCACGCTTGTACCTCTCAGCCCTGATACACCTGGAAACAAAGGGACAGTGAAGCTTTGTTTCCATCCCTCCGTTTTATTGGATCTGGCCTTTGAGGAGCCTGTCGGCATTTTGTGAGAGTACTTTGCAACCCCAAAGCAAAGGTCTTAGGTAATTTAATTACCAGGCTGTGCTCTGCTGGGTTGGTGGGCACCCTGAGAGGGTCATTTTATTCCTTTAGTCTCCTCAGGAAAATCAGAAATGTGAGATTCTCTTAAGCAGAGGAGAGCTCTTATTGCATTCTGGAGTATCTTTTTAAAATTTTTTTATTACTTTTTATTTTTTTAAAGATTTTATTTATTTTTTCATGAGAGACACACAGAGAGAGAGAGAGAGAGAGAGAGAGAGAGAAAGAGAGGCAGAGACCCAGGCAGAGGGAGAAGCAGGCTCCATGCAGGGAGCCCGACGTGGGACTCGATCCTAGGTCTCCAGGATCAGGCCCTGAGCTGAAGGTGGCGCTAAACCACTGAGCCACCTGGGCTGCCCCTGCATTCTGGAGTATCTATGGTAAAAAAAAAAATTCAACAAATTCTGTGACCAGCAGCATTTTTGGATCTGAAGGCTTCAGTGCATCAACTGCTTCTAAGAGTTCAGCTCATTCACTTCTTCTCGTGCCTTCTGCCTCTATCACATGTAGACACTGTGGTGATTTTGAAGCCAGAGACCCAAAGTCTTGGGCCATCTTGCTATACTGGGGGTATCTACAGGTGACCAACACTGGACACATAGTGGCCCAGGCCAGGGCCAGCAGAGAGGGAGGGAACTGGTCCCTGGTGGGGGGGCAGATCCTGGCTTCTAGGGCAGGAAAGGATAGGCTCAGACAAGCTCTCATGCTTCAGTTTGGCAAAGAGAAAATTAAATTTTGCCTAAGGCACTATATTCAACCTGTAGCATCTCAGTCCCTTGTAAATGTCTTGCCCGGGTATTGAGTTAGATCTACACTCTGCCCAAACTTAGGTACTATTTCCAATTCAGGGGTTATACCCCTCCCCACAAACACACGTATGCATGCTTCTTGATTGCAAGGTTCTAGAGCTCTCACATCATACAAAGCAGAGAGACAGGGGAGGCGTCTAGTTGTGGCTGTCTCTCTGGGGACTCCTTCCCCATTCTCCTGGAACTGGAGGCATAGAAGTTACCAGTAGCCTTTGCTATGCTCTCTGTATTGGCCTTTGCCCTCTTGAGCATCCTTAGTGCTGCCCGAGTCACTGGCCCATGTCCTGATCACCTCCCCACCCACTGCAGGCCCACGTGAATCTGCCACACCAGCTCTGGCTTGCAGGAGGAGGTTGGGGACGAAGCTTCGCCATGCTTCTTTCTCCCCTTGCCACCCTGCCACCTCTGCTGCTTTGCCCATTTCCCCACAGAGCTGCTGCTTAGGAAGTACCAGCTGAGAAGCAGGTGCCAGATCTCATGTTCACAGTCACCCCTGGACTGTAAAGAATATTCTCTGGAAATCACCCAGAGAGGCAGAAACATTTGGAGGGGTATAGTTCTCCTGCCTTCTTGACTTTCCCCAAGAGCTCCTCTTCTCTTTTTCCCCAGTCCTGTTTTACCATCTGCCATGGTGGCAAAACCCACTAAGCCACTTGTGCTTCATTTTCTGCTTGGTGCAGATTGGAAGTCTGGTCCCAGAAGGTGCATCTCCTTGCATTTAGAAGATGAAGGATTTAATCTCTCTGGTTATCAGCTGTGAGCTTGCTTTTCCATAACTGGGCACCGGAGGGAGGACTGGGCTAGTGGAGAACCGAAGAGAGCAGAGAAGGTATCTCTTGGTGACAAATTCATATTACCTTGTCCCAGAATTCTAGAATCAACCGTGCGATTCATCGCTTTAGTTTCAGTTTGCTATTTACCGGGGGAGCGGGTGTGTTCATGGTGGCACAGAATGTGCTGTTCACTGTTACATCCTGGCTCTCTGCGCCACACCTGCCATGTCACAGGCTCCCAGTTCATATTTGCTGAACGAACGAATCCTCCGTCCAGTGCCCACAGTCAGAACCCGCCTGCCCGCGGAGACCAGTTCTGCCAACCAGGGGGGCTCCTCTCCCTCCACGGGGGGCTGACTGCTGCTCCTCCATGTCTTCATCCGAGGGCTGGAATTGGCGCCGGAAGCTAGGGCAGCCCCGATGAACACTTGAGAGAAGAGGGGTGTGGTCTGGATTTGGGGAAGGAGGTGCGACCTAGCAAGGGGAGGGGATGATACATCCTAACCAGGAGTCTCCTGGTCTGCGATGCCACGCGTGGAGGATGAGATTCTTTACCTGCCAGGGCAATATTCCAGCTGTCTTCATCTTCAGCGGCCATTGTCTCACCTTGACTTGGGGTGGATCTGTCAAGGAAGAGGAGAAAGGATTAAGCCCCAGCACTTCGCTTTTTCACTTGGAAGGGCTTTGCCTGTGCCTGGGTGCAGGTGACCAAGGTCCTCAAGCGTGGCGCTTCCTCTTTCTTCTTACCGCAGCATGTGTCATTCTCGACTTGATGTGGGAGGCAGCATAACACAGTGTTTAAAAGAGCTTGGAATCCACAACTTTTACCCTTTAGCCATATGACCTGTTGTTAAACTCCCTAAGCCACGATTTACTTATGGGCAAGACAAAGGAATGTGCCTGTGCTGAGCATTCAATAAGTGTTAGCTTATGTAAAGGGCGGAGAAAACACCCCTCACACCTTTACTTGCATTGGTCAGTTACTTTCGTAAACTTTATGCCAGCCCAGTTTCATGCCTACGATTATAAACTCATTCGTTTCACAAATCTTTCTTGAGCCACTGCAGGGTAGCTGCTAGGACCACAGACTTTGGGAGTTCCACCATCTGGGTTTAAATTCTTGCTCCCATACTTATTTACTGGCTGGGTCTCCTTGGGCAAGTTGTTTAACTTCTCTATTCCCCAAACTCCCATTTGCAAAGCAAATATATCAATTGCACTTATTTCATAGGTGATTGTGAACAGTAATTAAGTTAATGCATTCAGAAGGTGGAAAGTATCCAGGAAATATGAGCCCAATGTACCTGGTGTGAGCCACTGTCACAGTTATGAGCCAGACACTGTGCTAGAGGCTAGGATACGGCCGTAAGTAAAAACAGATGTAATCTCTCAACTAACAAGGATTGCAATCCAGCAGGAGAGAGGGTTTGCAAATGATTAGATGAATATTCTTATAGCTGTCGGTAAGCACTAAGAAGGTAACGTAAAAGGGGCAGTGGGCCGCGCGGGCAGAGACTTGATCAGGAACAGGTGGGGAAAACACCCATGAAATACCTCACAGCAAAGTGACAGTCAAGGCTAGTCCTAAGGACAGGGGAGATTTGGCCACGCAAAAGTCAGAATTCTAGAGAGAGAGAAGAACATGGACAGAGACCCCGGCATACACAGGAGCAGGGCAAGTGAGAAAAGCGGAGGATGCTGGTGTTGTGGCCAGGAGACAGAGTGTGGCCCGGCTGGAGATGTGGGCGGCCTTCGAAGTCAAGGCTAAGCGGTTTAGGCTTGATCCCGAGAGCATCAAACGCAAGGGGTTTTAACCGGGAGCCATATGATGACTCCCTCCTTGCCTTGTTCTATCTGTGGAACCACAAAGGGTGATGAGAACAGGGCCTTTTGGCCCGAGTCATACTAATTCTCTCCTTCAGCGCCTGTCTGTCTGCTAATCAATCTCAGCAGTCTCCGAGCCAGGGATAAAGCTGGGAAAACTCAAGGGGCTGCACATTCAAATCCTCAACCGCTCCTGTCTGGCATCCCCCCTAAAAGGACACACTTTGGGACATATTCTTTCTTCTCTAGTCACTTTCCCAGTGCCTAACACGGTGTAAGATGTGATCAAAATGGACCCATCCATAAATGGCAGATGTTCGGAACCATCCCTCTGCTGACATCACTGGGAGCTCATCACTCCCGGCCCAGCCAGCTTTTCACTCTGTTTTCTGCCTGCCCATTGGGCTCCTTCCCCAAAGCCCTGGCCCAGCAGGAGTCAGTTATTTCGGCTGTCGGGGAAACTGTGAGGTTCCCAGAGACAAAATGCTGTGACACTGCTTTGCTTTATTTCTATATTTCACTTTTAGCACCCATTTGTTTCCTCCTCTTGTGCCGCTTTGAAAAGCTCCGCATTCCAGGAGAGGGACTGAAGCCATTTGCATTACAATGCACTGCGTTCCCAGCCCAGCGTCTGTGCTGGTGCCACCTTCCCTTGATCACACGCCACAGCTACTGTGAGCCCTGGAACAGCGCAATACTCTTCTGCTGTGCCTGAGGAGTGGATTTCAAGAAGAAAACATTGCATTCTCTGCGTAATAAATCATACCTGTCAGGTAGGCTGCCCATCTCTGGGAGCATTAAGGATGGGGTCCAAACTCCGCTGTCTTCCCTGGACCGCAGCTGATTCCTCCAGCTCTGATTAAACGGCGAAGGCGCCGTCTATACAGGCAAATATAGGTCATCTTCTCCTTTGATGGCTGAATTGCTATCATGCAGCCAGCGCTCCCGCGTGTCGGATACCTAACGGGGTTTTGTTTTACATTCCAAACACAACAGGCTCATGGAAGCTGTGCCACCCACGGAGGCTCCCACTCTTCAGCTCCTCCCGCACAAGCGCGGCCCTTCCCTCCCTACCACAATCCAGGGACTTGAACCAAATGAAATAACAGTGCAATTCAATTCAGATTCAGTTTAGGGAATATTTTGATTTTCTGGTTGAATAATTCCAGAAAAGATACAGGTTTAGTCCCAGGTCCAACTGGCTTATTGGATTCATGTATTTAAAAACAACTTTGATTTGCTTCATAGCTCACTTTAAAATAAGCTGGGCTCAATCTGATTCTGGCAATGGGTGTAACCTATCCCTGTTTTCTGCTCAGTGCTCTCGAGACCCTGGGCCCCACACATGAAGCTAAACGAAGCTCAGTTCTGAAAAGTAAATGTTTCACGGTCCTTGTCTGATTGTGCTTCGGACCCAAGGAGAGTGGGAAAGGCCTGAGAAGCCCATTTTAAGCAAAGAGTTGGCCTACAGATGACTTGAACAAAAACACGTTTACTTTTCTGCAGTGACCCTAAGACCAGCCTTCTAAAGCACCAGAGAAGCTTGCAGGAGAGTGACTACCCTGGAAAATTAACAGCTGATCTAAATTCTTCCAGGAACTAGACAATTAACTGTGACCCAAATCAAATTGTAATGGGCTAAATGCTTCTCTCTTAATGCCTCGTGTGTGTCTCACCTGTTCTTGATCCCCCAGAGTCCTGAAGTTCATTATTCCTCATGCTGTCCCCAAAACCAGGCACGTGACCTAAGAGATAATAATTTGTTGTGTGTGAGTTGGATTGAACCTCACTCTTACCTTGTAGAAAGAAGTTAAGAGTAGATTTGGCTGCAGGGAACCAAAATTCCTTCACTGGTGACTTCATAAGATTGAAGTTGGTTTCTTTGTAGTGTACAAGGAGTTCAGAGGTGGGCAATCCAGGGCTGACTTCACATCTCTATGATGATCAAGGGCCCATTTTTGTTCCTCCATCTGTGCTGCGTAGTCCTCCTCCTGCGACACGTGCACACACACACCTCAACACATCATCATGGAACAGACAAACATAAAACCCATATCCAGGTCAAGAGAGAGAACATTACCAGCACCTCAAAACCCTCTTTCAGGTTCCCACCTAGTATCACCTAGTATCACCCTTTCCCTCCACCCCCAACCCCCAAAATACTACCATCCTGACTCTTGTAGTTGTCAGTTCATTATTTTCCTTATAGTTTTATGAATTAAGTTTATCTTGATATACTACAGTTCAGTATTGTCTGTCCTGAAGTTGTTTTATTAATGGAATTGTACGGTATGTATCATTGTACATCTGATTTCTTTCTTCAACTTTATGTTTTTGAGATTAACCCATTCTGTCATGCAGAGAAACTGTTTTCCTGGTGAGTGCACAGTGGTATCTCATTGTGCTAGGAATTAGGTCCCCCCCCCCCCCCCCGCCATTACTAATATAGTTAAACACCCTTTCATATGGATTTTAGCTACTTGGATAACTTCTTTTGGGAATTACCTGCTCAACCCTTTCATTTTAAAATTTGCATGATCTGTTTTATTTATCTGCAAGAACCCCTTGTGTCTTCTGGGTGCAGTTTGTCAGTTACCAGTGTATTCCAGGTTGCTTCTCATACTCCATGGCTTGCCATTTCCTTCCTGTCCAAGTGTCATATGACGGTAGACATTCTTGCTTTTAATTTAGGCGCAATTACCAATCTTTTTCATTATGGTTCATGGTTTTGCTGTCTGGTTAGGAAATCTTTCTGGACATAAAGAGTTTCTCCCATGTTATTTTCTAGAAGCTTTGTTATGTTTCCTTTCTTATTTAGACCTCTGATCTCCCTAGGATTGATTTTTATGTGTGTGATGTAAGCTCAAGTGTTCCCGCCACCCCATGGGATATCCTGCAGTTCCGGTACCTATAATTAGCAAGCCTACAGTTTCCCTCACTGCTCTGCAGTGCTCCCTACGCCATTAATCCAGGGTCCCTATATGGTTGGGTTTGTTTTTTAAGCGCTCCATTTCATTCTACTGATTTGCCTCTCTCTGATTCAGTACCACATCGTAAAAATGACGATAGCTTTATAGTCCGTTTTGATATCAAACAGAGCCTGTCCTTTCACTTTGTTCAACAGCGTCCTGGCTTTACTTGGCCCTTTATATAAATTTCAGATCAAGGTTATCAAATTACACACGCAAGAATTTCATTAAATTTATAGGTCAAATTTGAGGAGAACTGACATCTATACAATACCGAGATTTCCAATCCATGAACATGACATATTCTACCTTTCAGTTAGGTCTTCTTTAATTTCTCTCAATAATGTTTTATAGGTCTTTGTGTGAAGCTCTTATCCTAAGTTATTCCTAAATATTTGACATTTAACATTATTATAATTGTGCCTCTTAAAATTCCACTTTCTAACTGGCAACAAGTTTTCTTTTTTCACTTTTTTTAATTTAAATTCAATTTGCCAACATATAGTATAATACCAGTGTTCATCCCATCAAGTGCCCTCCTCAGTGCCTGTCACCCAGCTACCCTATCCCCCCACCCACCCCCTTCCACAACCCTTTGTTCGTTTCCCACAGTTAGGAGTCTCTCCTGGTTTGTCTTCTCTCTAGTTTTCCCCACTTATTTTCCCTCCTTTCCCCTATAATCACTTTCACTATTTCTTATATTCCCCGTATGAGTGAAACCATATAATGTTTGTCCTTCTCTGATTGACTTACTTCACTCAGCATAATACCCTCCAGTTCCATCCATGTCGAGGCAAATGGTGGGTATCCATCCTTTCTGATGGTTGAATAATATTCCATTGTATACAGAGACCACATCTTCTTTATCCATTCATCTTTCGATGGACACTGAGGGTCCCTCCACAGTTTGGCCACTGTGGACATTGCTGCTATAAACATTGGGGTGCAGGTGTCCTGGCGTTTCACTGCGTCTGTATCTTTGGGGTAAATCCCCAGCAGTGCAATTGCTGGGTTATAGGTTAGCTCTATTTTTAACTCTTGGAGGAACTTCCACCCAGTTTTCCCAAGTGGCTGCACCAGTTCCCATTCCCACCAACAGTGCAAGAGGACTCCCCTTTCTCCACATCCTCTCCAACATTTGTTGTTTCCTGTCTTGTTAATTTGCCCCATTCTCACTGGTGTGAGGTGGTATCTCATTGTGGTTTTGATTTGTATTTCCCTGATGGCAAGTGATGCGGAGCATTTTCTCATGTGCCTATTGGCCATGTCTATGTCTTCCTTGGTGAAATTTCTGTTCATGTCTTTTGCCCATTTCATGATTGGATTGTTTGTTTCTTTGCTGTTGAGTTTAATAAGTTCTTTATAGATCTTGGCTACTAGCCCTTTATCTGATAGGTCATTTGCAAATATCTTCTCCCATTCTGTAGGTTGTCTTTTAGCTTTGTTGACTGTTTCTTTTGCTGTGCAGAAGCTTTTTATCTTAATGAAGTCCCAATAGTTCATTTCTGCTTTTGTTTCCTTTGCCTTCATAGATGTATCTTGCGAGAAGTTGCTGTGGCCGAGTTCAAAAAGGGTGTTGTCTGTGTTCTCCTCTAGGATTTTGATGGATTCTTGTCTCACATTTAGATCTTTCATCCATTTTGAGTGTATTTTTGTGCATGGTGTAAGAGAATGGTCTAGTTTCATTCTTCTGCATGTAGCTATCCAATTTCCCCAGCACCATTTTTTGAAGAGACTGTCCTTTTTTCCAGCGGATAGTCTTTCCTGATTTGTCGAATATTAGGGCCCATTTCTGGATTCTCTCTATTCTGTTCCATTGATCTAGGTGTCTGTTTTTGTGACAGTACCACACTGTCCTGATCACAGCTTTGTAGTACAGCTTGAAATCTGGCACTGTGATGCCCCTGGCTCGGGTTTTCTTTTTCAGTATTCCCCTGGCTATTTGGGGTCTTTTCTGATTCCACACAAATCTTAAGATTATTTGTTCCAACCCTGTGAAAAAATTCCATGGTATTTTTTTTTAAGATTTTATTTATTTATTCATGAGAGACAGAGAGAGAGAGAGAGGCAGAGACACAGGCAGAGGGAGAAGCAGGCTCCATGCAGGGACCCTGACGTGGGACTTGTCCTGGGTCTCCAGGATCAGGCCCTGGGCTGAAGGCGGCGCTAAACCGCTGAGCCACCTGGGCTGCCCCAGTCCAGGGTATTTTGATAGGGATTGCGTTGAATGTGTAAATTGCCCTGGGTAGCATAGACATTTTCACAATATTAATTCTGCCAATCCATGAGCATAGAATATTTTTCCATCTCTTTGTGTCTTCCTCAATTTCTTTCAGAAGTGTTCTGTAGCTTTTAGAGTATAGATCCTTTACCTCTTTGGTTAGATTTATTCTTAGGTGTCTCATGGTTTGGGGGTGCAATTGTAAATGGGATTGATACCTTAATTTCTCTTTCTTCAGTCTCATTGTTAGTTTATAGAAATGCCACTGATTTCTGGGCATTGATTTTGTATCCTGCCACACGGCTGAATTTTTATATGAGTTCTAGTAATCTTGGGGTGGAGTCTTTTTGGTTTTCTATATCATCTCCCTGCAAAGAGGGATGGTTTGACTTCTTTGCCAATTTGAATTTTTCTAAACTCAATTATTCTAATTTTCATTTCTCTGTGGATTATTTTGAGTCTTTTACATATATATCTATAAAGTTCCTTAGGTAATACATGTCTGTTGAAGTTTTCTATTTCTTCTTGAGTGTATTTTATTAACTGCTCTTGTCTTTATCTCAGTCTACTTACTTTGTGCTTGATTTGTTCTTTTTCTAGTTTCTTAAGATATGTTTAAAAATTTTTTTAAATAAAAATTTAATAAATAATTGTTAATGAAAAGTTTTTATTTAAAAAGCTGTAAAGTTTTTTTTTTTGTTTTTTTAAGAGTTATTTATTTGAGAGAGAGAAAGAGAGAGTGAGCAGGAGGGGCAGAAGGAGAGAGAATCTCAAGCAGACTCTCACAGGGCCTGATTCCATAACCCCGAGATCATGACCTGAGTCAAAATCAAGAGTCCAACACTCAACTGTGTGAGCTACTCAGGTATCCCAAAGATTCAAGTTTAGATCATCAGTTTGACTCCTGTCTTTACTAATATAGCTTTTTAAACTTATAAAATCCCTGCAAGAATTGCTTTACTGTATCCTAAGAGTATTGGTATATTTGTGTTTTTGTTACCCAGTTCAAATATATTTTGATTCCTCATGTAATTTCTTTTTTGAACCAAGGATTATTCACAATTGTGCTCTTTAATTTCTGAATACCTGAGATTTTCTTGGTTACTTTATCATTATTGGTTACTTCAAAATTTTTTTGCAACTTGATTCTCCCTTCTTCAATGTTATTTCAGATGTATGTATAGTTAGTTTGATATCATCTAAAACATCCATATAATTCTGATCATTTCTTTTTTAAATCTTCTTTCCCTTTCTCCTTCATCTTGCATAGCCTCTATTAATGTATCTTCAGGTTTGCTTATTCTTTCCTCTGTCATGTCCATTGGTCTATTAAGTCCATTCTATGACTTTTTGGTTTAATTTTAGAAATTGTATATTTTGGTTTAGGATTTTTCCATTTTTTTCTTTTTTATTATTTCTGTTTTTCTGCTGAGACGTTCTTTTACAGAAAGATGTGTTATATTACTTCATTGAGAATAGTTATGACAGTCCTTTAAGATCCTTTTATGCTAGTTTCAATGTTATGTTCATTGTTTGGTTGGACTCCATTGGCTGTTTCCTCTTGAGAATATGGTCCATTTCCTTGGTTTTTTGAAAGTCAGTTAATTTCAGATTATATTCCGAACATTATGCATGTTAAGTTAGAGTTTTGGAATTTGTCATTTTTGCCCAATTTTAGTTTCTTAGTTTGTTTCAGGAGATAATTTCTTTGGCTGGGCTCGAGTTGCAAATTTTATTTTTAAGGAGCAGCATTGGTCTTAATACAGATCTTTTCTCTTTATCTTAGCTTCTCTAAATCTGGCCCATGCCTGAGTCATTCAGGGGTTTTAGAGAGATCTGAGTAAGCACAGTTTGAGGATGCTCATATGGCTCTTTCCCTTTTTAGGGCCCTTCATTCTCTTCAGCACCCATGATTGCCCAGCTTCACTTTTCTGGTTCTCCAGGCCAGACTGAGTACAAGGTTTTTTTTTCATGCTACCTCACCTACCTCTCTGAATGCAACTGAGCCCCCAAAAGCCTCCAAGCACAAAGCCTTGGATGTATAAGTTTATTGGTATAATTCTCTGGCTCCCTCCTCTAAGCTAGCATGCATTCCACACCAGTCCATTTGTTTCTATGTATTTTGTAGCACCATCAGGCAGTTGGGTTTCCTACTATGTCAAGCATTAGTATTTATTTTCTGTAGGGGAAAGAGGCTATATCTCAGCCTATTATACCCAGAAGTGGAAGTTCTCTCTCAGAATTCCATCGCGGGGAGAGGAGAAATTCAAAGGCAGTGAGTCAGACTCCAATCTGGCCTATTGCTCCACTTGATATAAATATTTCAGCTGTTGGGATGCCTGAATGGCTCAGTGGTTGAGTATCTGCCTTCAGCTCAGAGCATGATCCTGAGGTCCTGGTATTGAGTCCCGCATCAGGCTCTGTAGGCAGTCTGCTCCTCCCTCTGTCTGTGTCTCTGCCTCTGTGTGCATGTGTATCTCTCATGAATAAATAAATAAAGTCTTTAAAAAAATTCAGCTGTAAATTTCCTTGTTTCTGACATTGGAATATGGGTACAGAGTCAGACTGCTTCTCCTCCTACCCAAAATGAACAGATACACTGGCCTCTGAGCAGGCAGTCTCAAAGTGGACCCAGGGCATTCATCCACACTGACTGTATTTGGACAATTCTTGGGCTTCAGACATAGTCAGTGGGACATAAGTTAAGTCCAGCCATTAGAATCTCATGTTCTGTGAAGAGGACCCCTCCCTGACATTTGTCGCCAATTTCCCCGAGTAAGGAATATATGGTCTCATAGAAATCAGAGACAGAAGAATTGATCAGGAGAGGCTGGAAGCTGGAGGCAGACAGGAAAGGCCTACCCTGAAATTCACATCAGGAAGTAGAAACATAGAAGGCACCAGGGTTTATTAGGTATTGACTTACTGTGCCATCTGGGAAATAAAGTCAAGAGCAAATTATGGGCAGGCAAAGGGCTACTCAGTGGGTCTATCTGGGGCATGCACTCTACAGGGAGAGGATAACTGGATTTTGAGTGCCCACTGTGCTCTGGAGCTGCCCTGGCCCCCTCACAGCCCCGTTTGACAGAGGAGAAATTGAACCTCAGACAATTATTATCACCTGCCCAACATTTCACAGCTGGGGAGCGGCAGAGTCATGGTATGAATCAGGACCTGCTGGGCCTCAGAACAGGTAGGATGTCAAGCCAGGGGAGAGAACTTGGAACTATTCTCCAGATCTGAGGTTCTCTGTCTTTGCTATGGTATAAATAAGACAGACAATGGATCTTTATCATGCATTCAAGAAAGCAAATTGAAAGGCAAATAAGCAAGACTGCTATTGTTAAAAATTAACCACGAATCTCAATTTATTTAAGAAAAGAAAGAAAAAGTCATCTGCCTGTTGCAGGATCTCGATCATTATTCATCACAGATTCCTTGGGCCACTATGTCATGTAGCACCACACTTCAAGGTGAAAGTACTCAAGGAATGTTAACTTGGGGAAAGGAAAGTGGAAGTATTTGGATGTAGGGACTCAGCAGGAAAGAAGCTGAATCAGACCATTTCCTGGGTGCTGGCAGCAGAGAAGCAAGAGACAACCAACCAGAAGCCTGGCTTCTCCCAGTGGCTCCCGGCCCCTCTCCACCTCCTAGGCTCCCTCCTGCCTGCAATCAATCTGGCCTCTTAGAACTATTGACCGGTCTGCCTGAAAGTCATTGCCCAGATTCCATCTCCTCTAAAATCCATTTTCCCCGCCTCACAGAGAACCAATTGGATTTCTCAATTATCAAATTGTACAGTCGTGAGCTTATATACTTCTAAGAGGTAATATGGTGTAAGTTTCTTTTCCGTGGAAATGTCATATTGGCTCCTCTGGGGAGTGAATGGAATATTTAAAATACTCTTCTGGTCTCCATGGCCTGTTAAGGGGGGTACAAAGGTGAAATGGGACTTTGAGAAGGCTGGAATAAAAACGGGCATTCTCTGAGAGGCTTTGAGGCAGTTTGCTTCTCTGATAGCAACCCTGCTTAGTCTTTAATCTGTTTCTCTTTCTAGTTTTCCCCATGGATTAAAAAGTACATAAGTGGGTGAAGGAAATTTCTCTGCCAACACACACCTTTGACACACATAAACTAATTTTTGGCAATATGTTTTGCACCTTTAAGGTTAATCAAATCAGCAATGCTTGCTTATTTTTTAAAATAATGAATGCGGCTACATTTGTTGAAATTGTACTTTGTGTCATGCAACACTTGGGCACTTTACAAACTATATAATCTTAAAATTAATTTTTGGCTTTAAAAATCATATACAAACAAACAAATTTAAATAAGTTAGGTGACCCTGAAGTTAATTTGATCTCCATCCCTGTCCTCATCCAAGAGTATGCTGTCCTAACAAAAAGTAACCACTTTTAAACCTTTCTGTGTCCTTCCAGAATTTTCTACCTACTTACGTATATTCCTATAGAAGCAATTTAGTGTGGAGTTTGTTTTATAAATAGAATCATCACTATTTTTCATGCTACAGTTTGCTTTTCACATTCAACAGTACATCTTGGATGTTTCCCCATAGAGATAAGAGAGTTCTGGCTCCCTTCTTTTAAACTCCTGCTTCGTTGTCCAAACAAGATAACACCAAACTTTATTTAGCTATTCCATGTTAAAGCAGGATTAGGTTACCTTTTCTCCCCCTTTCCCTCTTGCTATTACACACACATGGATAAATTTCTATATTCTTCAGGACTTTAGCATTTTATAGCTTCCCTGTTACCAACAAGAGGATGCCGAAAGTCAGACCAAGCCTAGTGTAGATGGTACACAGATTTCAAAAGCTCAGTTCTAATACAAGATGACAGATGGGATGATCTGCATTTTAGGTCAAGTGTGGTAGGGAAAGGGAGAAAGGAAGGGAAAAATGTGGAAAACACAAAGGATAGCTCTCAGGTTATCACCTCTGGGATCAATTACATATTCAGCCAACGAATAAAAGGACAACTGATCCATAGGAAACATATGATTGTTGTTTTCATTTTGGTTTTGTGTGTTTTTGATGAGAAACCAGCAGAAATCTCCTGTGGAGAGGAGAATAGACTCTTCCCTAAGAAGAGAGTGCTAGGTATGTGGAGATCCTGTTTCGTTTCAGCGGTTCCTGGTCAAGGTTGTCTCCTGCGTGCCCCATATGCACACGGGCCACAGCACCTGTGGTAGGCTGTGACTGGAGCTACCCTCTCTCAGGTAGCCCTGCTTGTATCCTGCAGGCTTCAGGAGAGCAAAGCACAAACATATGTACACGTATTTGTTTATCTTTTCAAATTAGTAGTGTTTAGGAGGTTTTATATAAACCTGACTTGTTCTCATATGAGATATTTAAGCAAGATGGAAGCATTTAACAAAGTTAAAAACATAGTCTCCCCCAGTTTCTCTCTCCCAATGTTAACATTCTGGTAAACATCTTCAAGACCGTGTACCTTCTCTCTCTTACCTCTGAGAGAAATAATTTTCTATAAATGGGATTTTAGCAGCCATGCTTTTTTAAAAAAGATTATTTTAGAGACAGAGACAGAGAGAGCACAAGTAGGGAGGGGCAGATGGAGAGGGAGAGAGAATCTCAAGTAGACTCCCTGTTGAGTGCAGAGCCTGTCATGGGGCTCAATCTCGGGACCCATGAAATCATGACCTGAGCCAAAATTAGAAGTCGGATGCTTAACAAACTAAGCCACCAGGTGCCCCAGCAGCTGTGCAGTTTTAGAGCTAACTTTTTCACTTGATATATTTTATATCTTTCTTTAACAATGCTAATAGGTATGACCTGTCCTTGATATTGAGTAAATCATCATCAATCACTCGACAGTATGGTACATTTAACCATTCATTCATTCCCTCATCCATTTATCTCCAAAATCTTCATTTGCAACTTGTACATGTCAGGTGTCATGCTAAGCACGGGACATTCAACAGGAAGTAAAAGAGGGCAGACAGCATGTACAAAGGCCCAGAAATGAGAGGAATCCTGGCCATTCTGTGGAAATGAATATATCCCATCTAGCTGGAGCACGTATTCTGGGCATCTAGAAAGAGATGATGCAGTAACATTTGAGCAGTTACATTAGCCTGGCTCAGTGGTCCTCCACACTGAATCAGCAGCTATTTTTCCCTGCATAAATGTATTACATCTGTAAATCACCTGGTTAAGCTCAGACCTGGGTGTGACTCAGACAAATGGATGAGCAAGTTAGTTTCATCTCTTTTGCTATATTTGTGGGAAATGGTAAATATGACCAGAGATGTTCATAATACGGAGAGACCATGGATTGGTTCTTTTTCCAATGCAAGGGACTACTGACTATGTATGGGGATAGTTGCCCAGATGTCTGTGTGTCCGTTGTCCGGATCTGCCTGGGTTTATGAGTGGGTGGGTTGCAAGTACAGCAATCCCCGTGAAGATTATTAAAGTATTAATATTATAGAAACATCTGACAAGATTTTCAGCATTTGTGGGCACAGTGAAGCAAATAAGCAGGAACAGCCAGGTCATGCTGGCTAGAGCAGGGTGAGACCAGCAGGTCACTGTAAACTAGATGTGGATCCCTTGTACTTCAGGAGTGTGTGCAGGTCTGGAAGAGTGAGACTGGTGAGCAATCAACATGGGAGACCTGGGACATAAGGGGTAGCATGAAGAAGACCCCACCCAAGAAAAGAGAAAGCAAAAGCCCAGCAACCAGCTATGGAGCACATTACCCCAGGAAGCCCCTAGGAAGCAGGCCAAGCACAGGAGGTGGGCTGAGGAGATGTGTGCATCCTCAGGAGGTGGAAAGGGGCTGGATATGTGCCTTTGGTCCCAGCCTACTTGCATAGATTTGACTACAGCCTTATTAGAGATCTACTATTGAGCTCATGTCCTTTCAGTCCTTGGGCCACCCTCAAGAGTCTAAAAGCACCAGTCTGACAGCAGATAAGGCAAGGTTTTAACCTTGGCTGGTCCCTTGCCTGTGGTGTGTCCTTGGGTAAATAACCTTCCGAAGGCTGTTTTTTCCTCTTTAAAATGGGCCATTGACAGTGCTCAGCTGAATTCAATGATGTCTAGGGCTGGTGGCAGCTGGCAATAGTGGTGGTACCCACCCTCACATTTCTTGGTGGCTTTGTGTCAGCTATCTCCAGCAGGGAGAGGATAAGAAGCCACAGAGAAGAGGCTTTCCCTGGACTCCCACAGCTGTGCCTGGGCAGAGCTCCAATGGACTGTCATCGCTCTATATCCCCATGGGATGAGATAGAACCTGTTGGGGACTGAGGGGCCTACTGAACAGGTACCAGTGTCAGAGTCATTGGTTTTGAAAGACTAAGGGCAATGAACGAGATTCTGATCTTAAAGATGGGGATAAAGAAGGGACTAACACAGGGAATCTGGGACTAAATAATAATTTGTAATTTGGGCATCTAAAAGGAGCCTAATTTCTCAAGTGTGGGTTCAAATGGGCATTTTTGTATCCCCTCCCCCAACACACACACACATCAAGGGAGGTTCTGGTAAATGAAGGCAGAGCCATGGTCCTCCTTGTTCTCCAAATTCTGTGATTCCCTGAGCTTTCTGGTTAAAATATCCATTTTTCCCCCTCTATGTAGAATAAAAATTGAGTGCCTACTGGGACACAGTAAATCAGACACTGTCCAAATTATCAAAGGAAAAAATATCTTTGATCACATCCGGACCCCAGTCATTAGGTTGGAAGCACATCATTCCAAGAGAGTGGGAAAGGATTTGCAAATGAATTAAGTCCCAGTGACTGGTACTACCGGTAGCTTACACATCAGAGGGAAATGTTTATTGACTACATATTACACTAAGAAATAGAACAGATAAATATTTATGCTTCCTCTGAGACACATTCGAAATTCCCAAATACCCATTGTATAATCTCCTAAGCAATTTGCCTAACTGTTCTGCATTCTTTTCTGAACAGGTGATTATAATATTTATTCTAGTCTGTGTGGATTTGTTATTGGTGGTTATTTGTAGTTGTTGTTTTTCTGTTGCGTTGTTTTTTTTTTTTCCTTTTTTGAGGGTGTGGTAACAATAGAAATTATTTATAAGGTTATTATGAGTCTCTTCTGATTTTTTAAAATCAGAATCGATTTGGCTTCTCCGTTAATACAAATCCACAATCTTGAAGATTAGTAGTTAGTATACACTCTGCTTGCAAAGTCAAAGAACTGGCTTTTCTGCTTTATCAAATACACTGGTTAATAAAGTATCATCACATATAGAATCAGAACACAATAAAATATATATTATCAAATTAAGATCTCACAGATATTTTTCTTTGGTGTGAAGGGAGCACCTCAGGATCTTAGAATGCCTTGAGGGGTTTCCATTCATCATTTCTTACAACGTGGAAGACCAGGGGAAATAACAACACAGCAGAGAGCTCTGATTTCCAAATGCTGAATTGCACAGCTCACTATGCATTTTGCTCATTTCCTGTTTTCCTATTCAGAGATTGATTGTTCAGAAGTCTAAATGGAATGAAATGCAGGAATATTTGCCTTGCAAGTGTACATATGGTAAACAGGATTCAGAAGAAATGGAAGTGGTGAAAAACCAGGATAAATGCAGGCAAGAAGTGAAGAGGATCTTGACAAGGATGAGGACAGTAGAGCTTTTGAAAAGAAAAGGAAAATAGTTGGCCAAGAAAGGAGCCAGAGAGTAGAGGAAAGAAGCCAAAGGTATTCAAGTGTTAAGGCAGGAGGAATATCTGGATTTGGGGAAAATAGGCATTTGCTTTATTACTTGCAGAGACTGCAGTCATATAAGGGACTGCGTGGTCCTTGGGTCCTACTGGTGTTCCACGTCTCTGAGAGCTTCGTTAGTAGGATTCAGTTGATCACAGAACTTTCCCTTTGTGTTATAATAGCTTTTGCATTTCTCTTTCCCAAAACCATGAGCTTTTTGGTGGCAGGGCATTTGTCTTTCATCTTTTTATTCCCAAAGCACCTAGCACCCTACCAGGCACATGATGGGTATTTATGAAATGTTTGGAAAAGGAAGGATGTGGTAAGGAAATGGAAGGAAGTGAAGGATTAAGTGGGCATTTGTTATTTGATATTTGCCTTAAAATTTCAAAACCAAAAGGAGCAAATTCTAGAGCGACATTCTTAGTTGACAGAATGGTAAACTGAGGCTCAGGTAAAGGAAGCAACTTGTCCAACCAAGGTCAAACAGTTATGGAGGGAGAAGTAGAGTCAAAAACAAGGTTTGTGCTGTATGCCCTTCTGGTAAACTCTCTTGCCTCCTCCCAAGAATGCAGTGCCTTGTTGAAGCTCTCTCAGTGAACGAGTCCAGGACACAAAACAGCAACTATATGAAAAATGTCTTAATAAACTGAGAGTGAGCCATGATGACTCTGACAGAGCTAGGTTCAAGCCCAGAAGATGGACCACAGAATACATGGCTAGGTTCTAGAAAATTGAATTTCAAAAATTACTACCTGATTATTTTCTTGATTTGAAACCTTAAAAGAATGAAGAGGTATAGACAAATAGGTAGTGAGACGTCTCTTCCCTGCCTTGGACCCCAACAGACCAGTTTCTACCTGCCTTGGAGGTATGTACACTTTTAGTTTCTTATGCATCTTCTGGGGTTTCTTTGTGGTGACACAAGCCAAATGTGAATAAATTTTTTTGTTTACCTTCTTTTTACTGCACAAAATGTAGCATATTAGATGCTGATCGAAGTCTTTTCTTAAATGTAAAAGATATCTTGGAGAACTCTTGTATCAATTCAAAAAGAACTACTTTTACCTAGCTACGAGGTATCTATCAGATGGATGCAACATAGTTTAATTAAATGGTCCCTTATTGGTGGACATTTGGGTTACTTCTAATCTTTCGATGTTAGGAAAAAAATCCTTTAATGGCTAACCTTGTACATACACAAAAGGTTTGTGTATTTGTAATTCTGACATATTGCCAATTACCTTCCTAGCGGTGTGCCAATTGACATGTGAGTCAGCAGTCTGAGAGCACCGGATTCTTCACAGCCTCTACAGCAGAGCGTGTTATCAAGCTTCCACATGTTAGCCAGTCTATGGGGTGAAAAATGCCACGTCAGGGTAGGTTGATATGCATTTTTCCTAGGAGTGAGGTTGAGCATATTTAAAATGGAAGACCATGGAGGTATACAGAAAAACCACAACAGAATCTCCTCTTCTTACCAAGGTCAGTAGCCAGCACCCACCTGGCCCCAGAGAAGGAGGCCTCTGCCTCCTCTGAGGGGCATTTGCGGCACACCATCCCTCACTGGATCATCTTCACATTCACAAGTCCTCAAATGGTAGGTGCTGTGGTCTCCATCGTACAGATGAGGGAACTTGAGAGAGGGCAACCTCCCCACGATCTGGGGAGTGGCAGTGCAAGGCCTGGGCCTCAGGTATGGAGTGCTCCAGGACCCTGGTCCACCACCTCTCTGCATTGCTGAAGATGCCATCTTTACGTAGAGTGTGAATTAGGTCATTTGTATGCTGTTCTCTTCCCATCAGATTTATGCCCTTCTCCCTGGCCCCTTTGGCCCCCAGCTCTGTGCCTGCGTTGGAAGGACATATTTTCTCTGGAATGTTGCTACAGTTCATTGCTTTTCCCTGTAGGGTTTTGAGATACAGCAAGTTTGCCCCTGGGTGATCTCTCCTTCTGCATTTTTCCCTTTTCTGCTAGTAAAAAGCCACTGTGTTCACAGCAAATTATAAATATTGATCTGTTTTCTCTCTCACCTTTGTATAAAGATGGGAGTTGGGGCGCTAGGCTGTGTAATGATAACAAATGAAGTAACTGGGGAAAATTTATTATTTTCTTAAATCTGTATGAGAGATTAATTCAGCGTAATTATGGGAGAACAAAATAACTTAGGACTAGTTGACTTCTAAACTCTCCACAACTGGACTTCTTCTAGATTACCTGGGAAAGGCTAGTTCTCCCCATGTAGAACTCTTACTTGGAAGAGGCTAGAACATTCAAAGACAGAGTGAATTACTAGCCTTCTACCAAGTGGTACTCACTCACTCGTTAGGTGGCCCTGTCAGCAGCAGCTTTCTATCCAGGAAGGCTCCATCGTGCTGTAAAATAACTAAGGTATGCTCGCCTCTTTCCTCAGCAGGTCTGTTTGCAGACCCTTCCTTTGATGTCATTCTTGCATCTAGGCATCTGCCCCTGGTCCCACTAAGCCACACTCAGAATACTCTGTGGCCACCCAGGGAGCTCTTCTAGAAACCACTTCTGCCTTCCCAGTCTGGCCCTCTCAGTTCTTTTCTCCTAAAGCCTCAGCCTGCCTGCTGAAGGAGGACAGGCCAGGGGCTACCCCCATGAAACTTGCCTCATCACCAACTGAGGCTCATTCCTGGGTCATAAGTATGCTGGAAACCAAGGAGGACGTTAAGGTTATTTCTAGTCCAAATCACCTGGGCAAATCCAGTCACTTGAAAATTGCCACAAACATACACTTTTGAGATGGCTGATATGCAGTTCAGTTGAGGGTCAAAGGAACTTAAGGATCTGCCATCCCATGTACTGCTACTTACCTCGTCCCAGGGCTTCCCTCAAGCTATTGTTTTCTGTCCTCAGTTGTCAGGAAGAAGGGCTTGGTTGGCATCCTTCCTTCTGGTTCCACTGTGAACAACCCCCTTTTACTTGAAATGGTGTTTTTCTCTTGGTTGTACATTGGAATCACCTGGAGAGTTTTTAAAAATACTGATAGCTAGGCTCCATTCCCAGAGATTTGGATTCAGATAGTCTAGGTGTGATGTGGATGCTGAGTTGTCTTAGAACTCCCTGGAGGTGAGCCTGTGTTCACAGCAGCAGCATTCATCAGAGCCAGCAGGTGGAAGCACCCCAGGTGTCCATCAGTGGACAAATGGATGAACAAATGTGGTATATCCATACAATGGAATAGTATTCAGCCTAAGAAAAGAAGGGAATTTTGACACATACTACATCACAACTGAACCTTGAGGATTATGCTAAGATAAATAAGTCAGATATGAAAAGACAGGTATTGTATAATTTCACTTGCATGAGCAGTCATGGATTTTTATCTCCCATCATGAGCATCAGTGGTACCCACATGCCAACCTCCAGATTAGTTTTATCAGAACCTCCAGGGTTCTCTCGGTTCCTTCCTAAGATTACAGAATTGAAATGTCAATGGTGAGAGCCTGAGGTTATGAATTTAAATAATTTCCTAAGTAATTTTGATGTTCTGCAAGAGTTGGAAATCACTGGATGTCATGAAACCCAAACTCTTTGGTCTTACCTTAAGGTCTTGGGCAATCTGGCTCTAGCATATTTTTTCAGCTTTACTATCTTCTTTGTGCTTCCCAGATGAGGCTTTTTAGTGTCATAACACCTTGTATCTACACAATGCCCTAGTTAGGGACTTTTTGGCTGCCTGGAATGCCTTTACTTCTCTGCCTATTGTAGTCCTCCTCAACCTTTAAGACTTAGACTGACTTTTACCTCTTCCACAGAACTTCCCTAGATTCCTTTCTCATCCTCTTTTTGACCACTGGGCACAATGGGTACAATTAGCTTTGAGCTTTAGGACCCTTTCCATTGTAAGCATGTATCTCTCACTCTCGGCATCTCCAGAATATGGTCCTGTGTTTGAGACTGATTCATCCCAGCAGAGATGAGGCTGGTGTTGCTACAGTGGGAGCAAGAGTTCAGTATTTATTACATTCAACTGAATTTAATTTCCCAGCCCCAAACTTACTTCTAAGCTCCAGATAAATATATTCAGTGACGTCCATGATGTCTCAAGCTTTTCAGTCAAAACACAGTCAAAACAAGATCTTGATTTAACCTTGCGGATTTCCCCTTCCCACAGTCTCCTCTTGTCTCAGCAATAGCATCTCTGCCCACTCACTTGACTGCTCAGCTCAGAAGGCTGAACATCACCAGCTTACATCTCTGCATTTCTCACTTCCTACATCCCATCAGACATGAGGGCCTGACAGTTCCATCTCTGAGATAAATCTCAAACCTGTCCTTTTCTCTTCATCTCTACTGTCACCACCAGGCACCAGCTCTTTCTCTACTGGGAAGTGCCAGCTGGTCTCCATGCCCTTGGCACTTGGTTTTTGTCCTTGCAATCAGATTGAAGGGTATAGTGTATCTGACTATGTCACTCCACTCCTCAAAGCTTTTCACTGGCTGTTCAGCCCCTGATAGCCATAGTTTTTAATATCTAGAAGGGTCTGCTGGTGCCTTCTGCCACTCACCCTGTTTTTACTTCCCATTGTAGCAACACCAGCCCCATCTCTGCTCTCTATACTTTGGCCTACATCTTCCCTTCCTTAGAAAATGTGTCTATGATGTCCTTTCTGCCTATAATGCTGGTACTGCAAGTGACAGTAATATTGGCCACATGCTACTCTTCTTTTAGACTTTACTCTCAAGTTTACTCCCTCAGCAAGACCTATCCTCATCCCAAGTGTAGTAGGTCCTTCACTTTCCTTCCCAGAGCACCCTTGATTTTTCCATCATAGAATGTAATATGAGCGTGCTTATAAAAAAAAATCATTGGATAGTCCTACTCCATTAGGTTCCTTCTCTGATTGTATCCCAAGTTTCAAGTATCTGTAATTGCTCTGTAAATATTAGCTGCATGAATCAGCTCCATACAACCCACCTACTTGAACAGACCATCCTTTTTTTAAAAAAAAAGATTTTATTTATTTATTCATGAGACACACACACACACACGGGGGGGGGGTGGGGCAGAAGAGGCAGAGACACAGGCAGAGGAAGAAGCAGGCTCCATGCAGGGAGCCTGATGTGGGACTTGATCCGGGGACTCCAGGATCACGCCCTGGGCCGAAGGCAGGTGCTAAACCACTGAGCCACCCAGGGATCCCCATGAACAGACCATCCTCATTCTCTGGGACCTACTACTTTTCAACCCCAAAGTAGAAAAAAATAATCATTATATCTGCCGCAGAACCACTCCTCTTGTGAATTGGCCCAAGATAATCACTGATACACAGTGAGGAGGGTGGGGTTAGGAGGGAGAAATAAAGGAATAGGCCCTGCCCCTCATAACCATGAGGTGCTGAAGCACCTGAGTCCTCCCTCACATCTCCCCTGACTTCCAATCATGTCTCAGAACACAGTTCTACAGCTTCTAGCCCCCTACCTGCCAGACTCCCCACCTAAGGAAGGGGAATGTGAGGAAAAATCCACCCCTTCCTCTTTCCCTCTGTGTGCACATCATTGTAAACAAAGGAGGGAGAAGAAGGAATAGTTCCTCCTGATGAATGCTGCATTTTAAACAAAGTTTCTTAAGCATTTAAATGGTCATACTTATTCAACATTCAACAATAGTTTCATTATATGTGTGAATTCTTCTAAATGTTAATGTAACATTGGTCTGAGAACCTTATATATGGAATAAACAAACCAAACTATGGCCTCATGACAATGAAAGTTTACTGAGCCCAGTTCTCTCTCTGATTTAACTTGTTTTTGGTAGAAAGCAATTTCTTATAGTTGTAAAGAATATAGCCTTTGAAGTCAGAAAAACCTGGGTTCAAATCCTAGCTTTGTTAACTGGGTGATTTTAAGAAGATTATTTACTGTTATTGAGACTATAGGATTTTTGAAAAGATCACATGAGAGTGCATATATCAAGTGGTGAGCATATAGTGCTTTTAGTTTACAGTATATTGTATATCAATATAATATACAGTATATAGCCAATACTCAATAAATGGTAATTATTAATAACTATTAGTATTGTAAGTTCCTTATCATTTAGTTCAGCAATAATGCTTACCTGGGGTCCAATTGAAACTTGCCTAACATCTATCATTCTATTCAATAAATATTTCTAGACCCCCTAATATGCTTCAGGCACTGTGGTAGGTACTAGATAACATTTGGGTGAATGAAACAGGCATGGTTTTGTTCACATGGAGCTCGATGTTCAGTGGGATGTAAAAGAACAAATAGGCAAACCAAATAATATATAGCTATAAAATGGAATAAGTATCATAGGGAAATAAGCTGTGCTCTGGGAGGAAATGATGAAAAGGGTTTCTACAGAGGAGTAGTCAGAGAAGTAGCAAATGAACAACAGCTGACTGGCTAGGTCCATTGGTTTATTCCTGTTCCCAGCCCCACAACATGGTTTCAGAAGAGGCTTGGCCAAACACCTTGTTTATCCGTTCTGGTACTCATCAAATTTCCTGAAATATTTTACAAAACTAGCTGAACTATAGTGAATGTGGAACATGCTGCCAACCTACAAGTCAGTAGATTTTTAAAAATTGCAGATAAAATGCTAGCAAATTAAATCCAGCAGCATTTGAATAGGATAATCTAAGACAACCAAGTTTATTCCCAGACTCCAAAGGTGGTTTGGCACAAAGAAATCTGCTAAAATAATTTATTCTATAAGTTGGACAAAGGAGAAAGACTATACCTGCATCATCTGTAAGTAGGAAAATCCCTTGTGTTTAACATTCAGAATAAGGCTTTTCTTTATTATTCATTGCTGTGGTTAGTTCGCCTGAAGTTGTAAGGCTTTTGGCAACCAAGTATGAAGATTAAAATAAGCAAACCTTATAGGTTAGCCAAAAAAACCCAAAGGATGTGTGCGTGGAGAAGTATAAACTGGCCATCTCTCAGGTTAGTTTTTGCCTGTATCCTATCCATAAGACCTCAAACCAACATAAGCACCATTTTTGCCCAATCCTTGAAGTCTGTTCAGCCCAGCAGTTTTGGCAGAAATAAGAGAAATAAACCCCCAAAGGCTGTGGCTGCTCACTAGTGACATGGTTTATGCCAGCATATAACTGACTGACAGCTTCCATTTCTGAAATTAATTACTTTTCTTCTGGAGTTAAATTTGCTGATGATGTTTCTCACAAAAATATGAGGCCTTTACATAGCAAATGCTCTAATTAAATAAGAATAAAGGCAGGAAACTTCCAGACCTAAATGAGATACATTTATTCCATGCATGTGTTTGAATCTTTAATAATTTGAAATGTAACAGTCTCTTCCCTCCTGGGATAGTGATAATATCTTGCTCTTTCCTATATTTGAATCCATTTCCCTTCTAATGTTTATTTATGACTATGGTGAAGAGGAGAGAATCATTCGCTTCCTTCTTCCCTTACCACCACCTGCCCAATCTCCCAATCCCCAGTGCTATCATTTGGATTGTGTCCCCACAAAATTTTTATGATCAAGCCCTGAACCCCACTGTGACTGTATTTGGAGGTACGGCTCTTAAGAGGTCATTAAATTTCAAGGAGAGCATAGTCATGGGGTCCTAATCCAATAGTATTGGTGGCCTTCTAAGAAGAGGCCAGAAATCCTTGTCTGTCTCTTGATCCTTCCATGCACACATGCTGAGGAAAGGCCCTGTGAGTTTGCAGTGAGAAGGTAGCCATCTGCCAGCCAGGAAAAGGGCTCTTACCAGAATCTGACGATGCTGGTACCCTGACTTCTAAATTCCAGCCTCCAGAACTGTGAGAAGATACAGTTCTATTGTTTAAGTCACCCAGGCCATGGCATTTTGAAATGGCAGCCTAAGTAGACTAAGGCACTCTGTGAGGAGAGAAGAGGATAGCTGGGAGTATAAGAAAAAAAAAATCCAGGGGTTTCTGGGTGGCTGAGTCAGTTAACTGTCCAGCTTTTGGTTTCAGCTCAGGTCATGATTTCAGGATCGTGAATCGAGCCCAGTGTTAGGCTCTATATTCAGTGCGGAATCTGCTTATCCCTGCCTCTCCCCACCACAAGCTCACTTGTGCTCTCTCTCTCTCTCTTAAATAAATAAATAAATAAATAAATAAATAAATAAATAAATAAACAAATAAAATCTTTTATTTATTTATTTTTTTAAATTTTTTTATTGGTGTTCAATTTACTAACATACAGAATAACCCCCAGTGCCCGTCACCCATTCACTCCTACCCCCCGCCCTCCTCCCCTTCTACCACCCCTAGTTCGTTTCCCAGAGTTAGCAGTCTTTACGTTCTGTCTCCCTTTCTGATATTTCCCACACATTTCTTCTCCCTTCCCTTATATTCCCTTTCACTATTATTTATATTCCCCAAATGAATGAGAACATATAATGTTTGTCCTTCTCCGACTGGCTTACTTCACTCAGCATAATACCCTCCAGTTCCATCCACGTTGAAGCAAATGGTGGGTATTTGTCATTTCTAATAGCTGAGTAATATTCCATTGTATACATAAACCACATCTTCTTTATCCATTCATCTTTCGTTGGACACCGAGGCTCCTTCCACAGTTTGGCTATAGTGGCCATTGCTGCTAGAAACATCGGGGTGCAGGTGTCCCGGCGTTTCATTGCATTTGTATCTTTGGGGTAAATCCCCAACAGTGCAATTGCTGGGTTGTAGGGCAGGTATATTTTTAACTCTTTGAGGAACCTCCACACTAAGAAGCTTTTGCACAGCAAAGGATACAGTCAACAAAACTCAAAGACAACCTACAGAATGGGAGAAGATATTTGCAAATGACCTATCAGATAAAGGGCTAGTTTCCAAGATCTATAAAGAACTTATTAAACTCAACACCAAAGAAACAAACAATCCAATCATGAAATGGGCAAAAGACATGAACAGAAATCTCACAGAGGAAGACATAGACATGGCCAACATGCACATGAGAAAATGCTCTGCATCACTTGCCATCAGGGAAATACAAATCAAAACCACAATGAGATACCACCTCACACCAGTGAGAATGGGGCAAATTAACAAGGCAGGAAACAACAAATGTTGGAGAGGATGCGGAGAAAAGGGAACCCTCTTACACTGTTGGTGCAAATAAAATCTTTTTAAAAATATTCCAGCTTTGTCTCATTTCTCCTGTCTAAACTTTCTTTCCTGCTTTCAACACATGGCCCACTCATGGAAGAAGGCTGTGTCTTTTGAACTTGCTTCTAGGGACCAAGGGCATAGGGACATCAGTATTGTTGGAGAACCACCATCTCTTTTCTGCATCCCTTCTCCTCTCCTTCACTCTCATCATGTGAAGATGCACAGAAGGATCAGTGAGTACTTCTGTGTGCTAGGTACTGAGCCATGCCACAACCTGAGATCTGCCTCTTCCGTCCTCATATCCACAATAGTAGGAGAAGCACAACGAAAGAGCCCCATGTCATACCTCCCTTAAGTGATAGAATTTAAGTGTGTGTGGCTTTGAAGCTAGAGCTCTTGGCACAATTCTGTGCCCATATCATGGTGCTCACAAGAGCCAATTATCTCAGGAGCTACTGTTGGCCAAGAATGGGCATAATAATGCAGAGACCAAGTTCATTTCCCAGTAGAGGCTACTATTAAGTGTTATTCTCCCACATCTCCCCGTTCCTCTCACCCCAGACCTGGATCCATTAGATAAAGGAGATAGAGAAATCCCAGGTGCTCCAAGCCCTCAGAGCTCCAAAGGTTGCTCTTTGATGTCTTGGGGTGGGGAGAAGCAAAAGAGAAAGATAGCAAGTAAGAATCTTTGAGCTGCAAGGTAGCTTGGGTAGGGATGTGGAGGGATTTAACGAATGAAGATGGTACATCTCACAGAACCCAAAAGCAGAAAAGTGGCTTAGCCTTCCCAAGCCTTAGCAGAATTGGAAACTAGAAACTGGACTGGATGCTTTCCATTGTCTTGTTCTGAAGAGAATACTCTCTTAATGTCTTCATCCTTCTCTCTCAATATACCAGTTGCTTTGCTTTTCAAGTCTATAGATGGAATATGGGGGCCCCACACAAAGTTACTTGTTCTTGTTTCAGCTGTCCAGAGACTTCTGGGCTATCTTTTAGTTCCATGTGTCTATCCCTAGGACATAGGACCTGATTGGCCCAGCATTGGTGAGCCTTCCATTTTTGGTCTAAGCTGCTGTGACCCAGAGAGGCAGGACCAGAGTAAGCCAGAAATGGGATGGAAACAAAAAGACCTCTCCCTAAAAAGCATATATCCCAGAAAAAAGAGACGAAGACTGAGGAGGAAGGTAACTGGTTGGCTTTTGTTGAGTTCCTACCAGGTATCTTTATGTGTTCTAGATGCCCAGGTGAACATAGGAAATAAAGTGTGATCCTCCAAGGGGCTAGCTGAGGGGACCAGAAAGACCTAGAAGAGACAGTTTCTGAACATTATAACACAGTGTTTACATAAGACCTAAATTATGTGGGCCATATGCAGTCTTCAGAAGTTTAGAGGGTGATTAGGGTCTGTGGCAGTGAGAAGGGAAATGAAGTTTACTGTGGCAAGCATCTGCTGGAGTGTTCTCACCTTATGCCTGACTCCAGCCTCTCAACAGCCCTGTAAGAGAGATGCTACCTAAGAAAACTCCCTGGAGGAGAGGGCGTTCTAGTGGCACTAACAGTATGAACCAAGGCTAGGCAGTGGGAAAGGCCTTGGGCTTGTGCAGGGGAGATTCAAGTGATTGGTCTAAATGAGGCAGAAAACACTTTGGAAAGGGAGAAGTTTGTAAGAAAGAAGTTTAATAAGAGCATACACTAATAAAATAGTCACCATTCTTCTATTCCATTTACATCTTGATCCCTATGATGCTGTCCCAGGTTTTGGAATGTGGCACTGGGG
The DNA here is from genome assembly GCF_003254725.2 of Canis lupus dingo. Classification (NCBI taxonomy): domain Eukaryota; kingdom Metazoa; phylum Chordata; class Mammalia; order Carnivora; family Canidae; genus Canis; species Canis lupus. The sequence continues at coordinate 24,045,426 of NC_064253.1, forward strand.
ATAAAGAGAGGAACGAGATGTAGTTCAGACTGTAAGAAGTCCACAGTCTGGTGGGCAGAGAAGCAAGTGATGGAAATAACAGGCATACTCCTCACACATTTCAGATGGTGACATATCTCCTGTGGATTCCGGTTTCTTGGTCAACGAGCCATGTTTTGCCATGACAAGGAGGGAAGGCAGAGGATGAAACCCGGGACAGCACGATTGCAGGTCTCCATGTGTCTCTATCATTTTAAAGGATATCTAAAGAGATTTTAAAAAGAGAGCCAATAATCAAATAGCCAAGACTTTGGGGTATTTTAGGGTGACCCAGTACCCGAAACAACAGCTTGCTGAAGACACTAATCTGCAGTACCAACTCTGCAGATTACTCTAAAAAAAGTTGCTGCCATACCATTGGGCAACAACTTTGCAATGCTGTTCATATAGAATAAATCTCATTTTTAATAAAAATGTATCTTTAAGATATACACAACGATTACCCTAGAAATAGATTGAACTGTCTATTATATTGATATATACACAATCTCAGAAATTTGTCTCTAGTGCCTGGTTTACTATACACCAACAGAATTTAGAGCTCCATAAAAATATTTTATAGCATTCAGGCTGCAATGTTCCTATTTCTTATGCGGATACATTGGAAATGTGGTTGGGACTGTCATTCATCCCTGGCACTTAAATGTTTTTCACAAATAGTTGCTGCCTTAAGAAAGCATCACCAAATAAAATGATTTTATTTGGTTCTTTGATGATATGTCAATAGACATTAAAATAAAAACTTCCTTGTACTGAGATGCTATAGCCCACTTCAGGATATTTTCACAAGCAGCTGGGGGGTCTCTGAAGACCCATCAGTGAGGGTGAGGAGGTAAAGTGTGGAGGGGGTGTTATTACCTCTTAGAAGGATGGCTCAATCTAATGGCCACTTTACTTTTACTGGGAAGGTGGGAACATAATATAATTTTATTAAGATGTACCCTTACCTGTCCAGAGGAGGATCATCATATCCCTATGTCTCCTGTCTGTGCCAGTATGAGAGGGAGTACCTGCAGGGAACACTCAAGTGTCTACTCTCCAGACACCAACTGTATGGAGGTGTCCCCTTATTTAAGCAAATTCAGTTTGTGACTATTTTTTGCTCATTGGATGTGGTTAAGGAGGATAATGATATAAAGACTTTCAAAATGATTCATATATAATCTCTTTAAATAAGGAGGCCTGATAGGACATTGAAAACAGACTTTTGCATCCATAAATTAGATTGGCCTGCCCAAGTGTATTGCTTGGAATTGTTCACATAAATATAATAGTATTACTAAAAATAACGATAGCACTCCCTTAAGCCCTCTTCCTTGCTTTCTCTTTTTCCATAGCACTTATCATTGAATTTACTATTTGCTTTATTATTTGTTTACTGTTTATCTTCCTCCACTAGAAGTAAGCCTAGCACAGGCAAAGGATTTTGTCTTTTTTTCTTTTACCCCTCTACTACCTATGTCCTCGGTACCTGGAATGTGTCTGGCTCAATGCATGTGTTCATTAAATATTTTTTGAACACATGAGAAAGCTAACCTTTAGTAAGTATTGATTGTTTCTTTTATAACATTTAATTACCACAATACCATGAGTAATGCCATGTAGTAAAATAATAAATGAATCTGTTTTGCATAGAAAGAGTTTAAATAGCAATAGAGCCCAGAGTATGGTCTTCAAGTACCATTTGCCAGTAAAACAAACCAAGGCTTCCTAGAGAAATGGCATGTGACAGATCTGGGGTGGGAGGTGCACAGGATGAGACTGGAGCATTTTTTTATACAGAGAGCAATGGAGCAAAGACTATTTGAGTTGTATCAAAAGGTTTAAGAGGCCACCTTGAAAGTACTCCCATTGGCCAAAGATGGGGCAATTTAAGTGTAAAAAGAATAACTTCAATTGGTTGAAAACAAAGTCTTAAAATCGATTGGTTTATCAGGGTAGTTTTTTTAAAAAATTCAGATTGATCACCTGAAAGTGGTACATAAGAGAAAAGAATCAAGACTTCCTGTTCAGCTCAGAGAGGGAGAGCTCAAAGAAGAGCAGCATTGTTCCTACACAGCAGGAAAAACCAGAAATGGAGAAAAAACTAGAGGGGGGGGACTAGAGATAAATACATTTTTTTTGAATTTTCAGAATGACATCACAGGGCACATCACTAACCTGAAATCTGGAGTCAGAGACACAATGCAGGGGACGATTAAGGAGATGATTTTATTCAGACTATACTGCAATAGGGTCATCACCCCAGCTTCAGAGTGTCTGTCTCAGCAGGATGGTTTTGCCTTACACTTTATAGGAGTGGAAGACAGGTTACAAGTGGGGGGATTTACAGGTGGGATTGTTTTGTAATCAGAAGTCACAGACAGCCATACTAAAAATAGCCATTTCTGCCTCTAGGTGGTTTGAAGTGGTGGAGGATAAACAATTCTAACTTAAGCTATTCACTCATGACACACAAAAACAGGGAGTTGGCTGCAGGTGAAAGAGGAAGGGCTTTGTCAGAGGGTTCAGGGGCAAGGGGAAAGGCCTGTGTTTGGCCCCCTCACAGGCAAACACAAGAGTCATCTTGAGTCTTAGCCAGTCGTGACAGAGAGTAGACAGAAAAGTTGATCTGAGTCATAGGGGGAAGGGTAGTTGTCTGTGCTAAGTCACTTCCTGGAACACAAGTTTTCTTCCTGGAAAGAACATTTTCCAAGTGTTGCTGTGTGAAGGGAGCCCAGGACTCCGGTAAAGTTCATCATTGTCACTGGAGAGACAGGTGTCTGCAAGTCTCTAACAATCTGCAGCTGCTCACCTAGGACAATCAACCAGGTGCCATAGAAGTTCATAGATAGAGGTAGAAACTTTTAAGGAATTCCTAAAGGTTGGGTGTGGCTTATTTTAAGAGTGTGAATCCCAGACATAGGAGAGGTTTGCAAACTCTCAAACTGTCTTTTTCTCAGGAACCCCACCAGGTGCTCAGCTCAGTTCTGGCTGGCAGAGGCCAATGACAGACCCTGCAGGAACTCTACTCAGATCTATCTCCACTATAATACAAAAGCCTTCATCTTTCTGGGGAAGGGCCAAAAAAAAAAAAAATAAATAAAAGAAAAAACCAAAACCTCAGTGAGTCGGAGGCAATCCATTGCAGCAGGGTAAGGGGGAAGTGCAGGGGGTGTGTGTGGAAGGGCAGGCATAGAGCGTGTCCCACCACTAGGATTGAAGTTGGAGCAAGACCACTGGTGAGGCCACACCCCCGCTCAGGTACACAGCGAATGCTCATGCCTGAGACTCAGAAGATTGGAGAACGTCTCCCTTCCCGCATCTCCCACCAGCACACTATCCAGTGTGAAGAAAAAAAATCATAGTGGAATATGTGTGGGAGAAGCACAAGAGAAATTTTTCTCTGAGAAGTGGGGCAAAGGGAAGACCGAATGCCAAGCAGGGAGCAGAAACAGAAAAACACTCCGAAGCAAGGTAGGCCTACTCATGATGGAAATGCATTCATAGGTTCCTAGCTGGTGTGTCTTTGATTGGTATAAAATAGTTCTATTTTGTCTTTTTCCCTTTTGTTCTACTTCATCATGTATCAGTAATTAACTTTCTTGTTATTACTTGCCATGTATTTTTATCCCTTTATTTTCAATCTTCCTCTATCATTTTGTTTCAGATATGCTGCTTGTAAAAGCTCATGATTGTGTTGTTGTTGGTATTTGCTGCGGTCATGTTTTATAAATGGCCTCTTAGAATCTCTCCAGAAATGGATCCTTTGAGTTTTGAAATAGGATCATAACCTTGGTAAAGAAGTTTGTTGGGTGTAATCCTCTGTTAGAGCATTTCCTTTACTCTGTATATTCTCTCTCTACATGGGTGCAACCTTTTAATAGTCACCTGTCTAGGTGAAACAGTTTCTTGTAGTTAGGAGTGCCTGGGGAAGGAGACTGTTGAAGAGTCTCCTCCAGACGATAGACAGCAGGTTCATGTTGGGGCTTTCCAAGCAGAGAGTCTTTCACTGAGGATTTAGCCAATTCATAAAGAGGTGTTGTAATCTCAGAAAAATATGGCACCCGTTGTCTGCAATATCCAGTTAAAATCTAAGTCCTCTCCATTTTCATTTATGAGGAGTCTAAGATATATTTCAATCACCTTCACTCTATCAGGAGAGAGTATTTTTCCCTCTTTAAATAGGTCATGCCCTACATAATAAATTATTTGACAGAATTTAAATATAGCTTTTTTTTTTTCCTTTTCCTTCCTCTTTTCCTTTTTTTCCCCTCTTCTTTTCTCTAAATATAGCTTTTGAAACTTGATGTCCCTTTTCTCTTAAGGCTGAGAGCAAGTCAATGGCATCCTTTTACATAAGTTTCCTTGTCCTCTGAACAAAGTAACAGGTCCTCTACATGTTGTATCAGAACTGAATCACAAGGAGAATTTAGGTCTTTTGAGTCTTGATTGAGGACCTGGGACATGTAAAGAGGGGATGTCAGTGAACCCCTAGTGCATGACTGTGCAGATATCCTGTTGCCTTCCCCAGGTAAAGATAAAAGGGTACTATTCTAGTCTAAAGGCACCAGGAAAAGAAGGCAGAGCTAAGATCTGTAGTGAAGCCAGTGGCTTCAGGAGGAATTGATGACAGCTTGCTACTTGGGTTAGGTACTTGTGGGAAGCAAAGGATAATAATTTTGTTGACGGTCCTAAGTTGTTGAAGAGATGGCTATCCCCATTCATTGGTTTCTTTGCTGGCAGGATAGAAATGTTACACCAACTGGGATAGAATATGAGATGACCACCTTTGGATATAGGCTTCCAAATAAATTTGATCCTTCTTCTTTTCTTCTGGACTGAAAGAATATTGTAGAAGTTTAGGTCATGGTGGTATGGTAGGATCAATCTGAATTTTTATATCTTTTCTTCCAATTATTATATCTATTACATGTGAAATGTTTAGCCCAAAGAGTATCAGGTACAGTAGCAAGATCCTCATTTAGGATATACATTAAACATAATGGAGGGAGCACCTGAGTGGTTCAGTCCATTGAGCATCTGACTCTTGGTTTCAGCTCAGGTCACCATCTCAGGTTCGTGAGATTGAGCTCCACATGGAGCTCCCCATTCAGTAGGGAATCTGCTTGAGATTCTTTCCCTATGCTCTTCCCCACACATGCACTCTCTCTCAAATAAATCTTAAAAAAAATAAATAAGGAAGCATAGGTATATCCAGAGCAGACACGATTTGATTATGAATAGAACAGTCCCCTAGAACCTGAAGAAATAGCCCCTCTGCTGTGTATTTGATTTTACAATTCAATTTGCTAAGTAAGTCTTTCATTAAATGTTCACAGATAGTATCTCTGCGCAGGAAGAAATGTTTTTCAGTCAAGGACCCAAGCAGAAGGCTAAGGGCTTAGAGATAGGGAAAACCTGTTATTTGATAGTTAATTGAAACACATACCACCTGCGTCCTGTGTTTATTCAGAGGAAGAGGTCGAGCAAAGGTGGCTGGGTTTAATGCACAGAGAATAGCACAACATCTCTTCGAGTGTGATTAGCACCAGGAGTTGATGAGGATGACTGTTTATAGTTAGTTCTCTTTAAGTGCATCTGTTGTGAGTTGAGCTAAACTCCATAGTGTTGCCACCCTGTCACCTATTTTGTGTGGCCAGTTGACCTGAAGGAACCTTGAACTGATGCCTCTCCCTCAAGTGCATACCCTAGAAAGCCACCCACAGAGTCAGAAATTAAGGCAAATTCCTGGTATGACTCCTCCCACGGCCCCTGTGATCACCAGTCTCCCCTGCCTCCCAGGACCTTCTACTTGTGGACCTCTTAGATTAGCCTTAGATCAGCCTCAGATAACCTGAGAAGCTTAACAAAACCTCCCTCTTTTGGTTCAAATGGACGATTCTGACCTTAGCCTACAAACCCCAAAATGGTCTGCTGTGCACTCCAGTAGGGACATGTGCCTCAGTTGCTGTGCTCCACCCCCACTTGCCCTACCTGGCCCCAGGAGGTGTGCTTTGTATTTCTCCAGGACCCAATAAGGATCTCTTCTTCAATCCTTCAATTCCATTGTGGGTTTTCAAACTGAGGCACAGCATCTGACTTCCTTGGGGCTCCACTTCACAAGTGTTATTTTAATGAAATCACAATAGTATGGCAGGAAACTGGGCACTTTATCCTTCCTTGGAGCACCCAGTGAAGGGATTTGTCTTTGTATTGGTTTTTTATAAGATGGGACAATTTGTTTTCAGTGTTCTTCTGTTAACAATATCCACAGGCACCCTGTCAATAGGTGGTTGGTTGTGGTGTGAGCTACCTAGGCATTGGGTCTGCAGGGTGAGTTTAGTCTGGTCCCGTCTTATTTTTGTTCTAGAGTCCTATCAAAACGTTCTGCAGGGTGTTGTAGTTGAGCTCATGGGATTTTTCCTGTTCTAAATTCTGTTTTTGAATTAGGTCTTCTATTTCAGGTATAACTCTGTTGACAAATTGAGATGAAAGGCCCCTCATCCGTTAGCACCTTTAACTCTTTTTTTTTCTTTTTAGAGATAGATTTATTGATTGATTGATTTATGAATGAAAGAGAGAGCGAGAGAGAGGAGGGGCAGAGGAAAAGAATCTCCAGAGTCCTCACTGAGCACAGAGCCCAATGTGGGGCTCAATCTCACAACTCTGAGATGACCTGAGCAGAAACCAAGAGTTAGATGTCTAACTGACTGAGCCACCCAGGCACCCCTAACTCTTGAGTATTGCCACAAGTTATTTTGTAGACAATCCTGAGAATCTTCTATAGCTTCATCTTGTTTCTTTGTTTGCATGATTAAATTATGCTCCAAACAGTTTCGGGGGAATGCTTCAGGTATGCCTCTTACCAGATGGCTTTGCTGTTTTTTTTTTTTTTTCTTTCCTTTCCCTTTCTTTTCCCCTCCTCCCCTTCTTTCTTGACTCTCAGGTTTATTGTGGAAAGAAGGACCCTGTAGGTCTCTTTCCAGATCAGTCCAATCAGCTTTGCCATCCAGGATTTAGCATCTGAGGTTCTGACCAACATGAGTACTAGTTGATATATGTCAGGTAATCCTAGGTCATAAGTACCCAAAGAATTCTAAATTCTCCTATGAATATTTGCTTATCTTGTTTGGGTTTAGGGAAATCTTTAATTTCTGCTCTTAATTCAGCCCATGTCCAAGTTCTTCAGCTCCCTATACACTTGGTGCATGGGAGGGATGGATCCTCATAGGCATTTGGGAACTTTAGGAAAGTTGTTAGGAGAAGCTAGAGGGTCTGGACAAGGAGAAGGATGGCCAGAAAGTGTGCAAGGAAAGAGATCAGAAGGACAGGGAAGAGGAATATGGGACATAGATAACCAGGGGATGAGGAGGGGAGGATTTACTAGGCAAGTGAGTCTCCTTGTTTCTTGCTTAATTTGTCACATTGCCCCTTAGCTTTGACCAAAGAATCTTTTAGTGAAGCGATTCCTTATTCAGAATTTCATTTAATGGCCTTTGCATAGTAATAAAAAAAAATGCTGCTTAATGGGCTTGTGAAATCTTACTCCTTTCCTTTTCTAAGGCACCTCTCAAATGAACAATTTTATTCAAATCAAGTGTTCCCAAGATTGACTATACAAGGTCCAGATTACCCATGGTGAAGCTTTGCCATTTGGAAAGATAAACACAAGAATTAGGATTGTGATCACAGTACATATAAGAAGCAGGGGTTTTAAAAAAATAAAAAAGAAAAATAAAAAATAATTAAAAAAAAGAAGCAGGGGTTTTCCAGGTGGAGGAGATTTAGATCACCCCATGAAAGCTGGTGATAGTCAGCAGGAACATAATGCTTATGTGCTGTGTGTCTCGGGCTCCTGACCTGACTGCTGGTCACTTTTCAATGAAGACCTGACATTGTTCGCCCTCAGCAGGTAGAAAACCAAAGACAGCATTTTCTCTGATCAAAGCCAAGCTCTTAGGACACAACATGAAGGAAAACCTTATTTGCTGTCATTGGTGACCTACAACAGTTTGTCCAGTGGATGTCAGTCTGGTGAGAAATGAAAACCAAATGGTGTGAGGCCAGTTCAGAAAACAGGCTTTTAGGGCCTTCGCCTGCATTCTGCCCTAGGAGCCTCCTTCTTGTAACACTATTAGGCACTGGGGGGAAAAAAAGAAAGTAAGAAAGCAAAACGGAGATGAAAAGGAATGTTCTGACTCAACCAAGGAGCCAATAGAAGCCAATAATAAAATCCATATACCAAGCTGAGGAGAAATGGCCCAGGAACTCAACAGAAAGAGTAGAGTTCAGAACCAGTGCTGTGCCTGGCACAAGGGAGCCTCGTGGGTCCCACAGCTGGTTGAAGTTCAGGCCCCTGTGGTGCACAGTGCAGATAAAGCTCAGGGGAGCCTCTACAGTAACTCTGGAAGTATGCAAGGGCCTAGCAAATTAGAGCAAGCAAAGGCTGTTTATTCACAGCTTCTGACGGCAAGGGAATCAGCTACCATCACTTGCCTTGGCGGAGACTCAGAGGCAGACAGAGGAGGGAGGGAAATGGGAAAGCTTCTGGAAGGAAGCCGTAGGGAGACTAAATAGAAGCAGGGCATTGTATAGGATGGGTTGGGAGTACATCCTTTACTTTCTCTGTTTGGTCTTAAATTGGAATAAGGGATAAAACTTGGGAAGCTGTCAGTAATTATTAAAGTCCTGGCCTTTTGGGGATGATTATACAGAAGTTGATGTTTGGCTTTTTACAAGTCTAACTTCTAGAAAGCAGCCTGGCGTCTTTTGGTTAGTAACCTCTTCTGGAGCTTCCCAGGAACTCAGTAGGTGGCGGCTGTAATAAACCAAGGGAACTTGTGTACAACGCTTGTCTTGGGTGGCCCCAAGGATCCCTGCACCTGCTCACCGAATCTTCGAAGTTTATAGAGAGGCCTTAACTGGGTTCAGTCATGTATTCCATGGAGGTGTTCTCAGTATCATCTACCTGTCTCAAGGCTGTGTCCTTGGAGCAGCCTCCCAGAGTGGGAGAGGCAAGCAGATCCCTCATTCCAAGGACAGGGTGGAGGTGAGGAGCCTCTGATCTCCTGAGTCCAACTCACAAGTCAGGGGGCAGCCATGTCTTCTCCGTGCTCTTTTCCAACTGGCTTCCTAGGATGGATAGTGTAGACGATAGAGTAGAGACTGATGTAGGTAATAAGCACCTGGGCTGTCGCTGCAGGCTGTGGTAAGACTTCTATGTCTACATATAATCTGGTTGTCTACTGAGTCTTTCATGTCACTGATGTTACTCTATGTGTAGCTTTTCTGAGTTTCTCAGATTTTAGAAATTTACATGTGTCCCTAATATGATCTTGCTAGACACTCAGTGATCTCTTTCAAAATGAAGATTCATCAGTATCCATCTTCACTTCTTGGCTGTTGTTTCTTGGCTTATTGCTATCTCTCCATTATCAATCCCCACCCTCTCCAGAACTTCTGTTAGAAGCCTGTTGGTTTCTGGATCTGTATTTCACATTTTCTGACCTTCTTTCTTTTCCTCTTACTATCCTTTCAGCTGCAGTTGAAACAGTCCCATTAACTCAGCCTTCTAGCTTGCTCTTTCTCTCTATGTATTTATTTGGCTTTTTAGTCCTCTCTTGAGAATTTTACCCCCATTATTTACATGTTTTCATTTTAGGAGGTTAATAAGCAATGTGTTTAGCTTAAAGGGTTCTCTTTCAGTATGTTATCTTTTAAAAAAAAAAAGGCTTCTTCTGAGTGCTGTATTAATTGTTTGTTCTCAGATACAAATTTTGCCATTGGTCAGATTTGTTGTTCTTTCAATACTGCATGATTTTCCTGAGTTTCCTCCAATATTGGATGATTTTTGATTATGTGTTTATCTCAGTGATTGAAATTTCCTGTGATATTATCCATGGTCTCTACGCTTTGGGATCTTAGCAGGTGTAACTGTTTTGAATGAACTGTGTATGGTGAGAATTGGCAAGGTGGATGAATGGTTGGGTGAACAGGTGGCATTCTGTGCTTAAGCACCCATTTGTCCTGGTGCTGGGCATACTGTCTAGCTTCTTTGATCCCAGATCCGTCTGCAAACAGACACCCCTCACTGTTGCCACCTGTTCCCTAAGGAAGAGCAGGAATGATGCAGGAGGTTTTATCTGCCTGGAGTGCCTCAACTTAGCTACCACCTGATTCATTGTTTTTTGGTGACATTCAGGTTTTAACTTTCATCTTCTCAATGCAGGGGGCAGCTGTGTTGCCATTTCCAATTTTTTATGCCAGAATGCTGCTTCACAGAGTCTCCGATCCTGCCATGCATGCACACTTAGTTTTTTAAGCATAGCCATACATTTTTATTTTAACATGTTTTCTGTAATTTATTCCAAATAGTTGTGGAAAACAGAAGATTGCAACATGTGTTTGAAATCATGCAATTGAAAACTTTTTAGTCTAGCTGTTACTAAAGTAGGCCCAAGAATCCCTGGGGTTCCCTGAGACCTTTTCAGGGATTCACAGGGTCTTTGCTTTGTCAACTTTATATTTGTGCAAAGGTAGATTTTCTTCATATACTTCAACCAAAACAACATAGTGCAATAGACAGAGTGCTGAAGCAGATGTGAGAATTCAGCTGTCTTCTATCAAATCAGACATTAAAGAGGTTTGCTTAAACACTGAACAGTGCTGCTCTTCTCATTAATTTGTTCTTGTTCGTGAATATATTTTTTATAGAGTATATGTTATGTTAGTATGCAACAGGCTTCTTATCCTTATTTGCATTAATAAACTTAATACAAATATAATGAAGCACATAAACTATTGATCTTTGAGATCTTTAATAATTTTTAATAATATATTTTTAAAGATTTTATTTATTCATGAGAGAGAGAGAGAGAGAGAGGCAGAGACACAGGCAGAAGGAGAAGCAGGGTCTCTGTGGGGAGCCCAATGCAGGACTCGATCCCAGGGCCCCGGGATCACACCTTGAGCTGAAGGCAGACGTTCAACTGCTGAGCCACCCAGGAACCTCAGTAATTTTTAAGAATTTAAAGGGATCTTGAAACCAGAGTGTTTGAGAACTGTAGTGTTAGTCCCATTTTATGTGCAAGACTCCTTGCCAAGGGTCTGAGCTAGGGAATGGTGGCACCAAGACCCACATGTTGGGACCTCACAATCCATGTTGTGTGATTGCAGAGCTGATGTACAGAACCACCGTGCAGTTGTTTTTTTTTTTTTTTTTTTGTACTGCAGCCATCTCCCTATTATCTGCAAGTGTAATTTTTGTATTACTGATTGTATTAAAGAGAAACTCAAAGTAGTTACCATACTGGAATAGGGCATGTGTATATGGGGTGTGCATGCACACACAAATTTTTCTATCCCTCTTGTAAAGAATAGAAATGGATTGATCGATTGTTCTGTTTATTGCTATGTTATCATTGCCTATCCGACCTGAGACTTTGGATTTGGAACTTATAATTCTAGTCACAGTCTTTGGGATTGTTATGGATGCCATAGTCTTTGTTTTACCTCTGTTTTACCCCAGCACCTTTCTATCCCAAAAGGCTTTTGTGTGTGTGTGTGTGTGTGTGTGTTTTAAACTAAAGATTGAATACATACAAAAGAGTAAAATGTATAGAATAGAAAGAAAAGCAAACTGGACTGTATAGACACAAACATCAGAATCTATCAGTGCTCTAAATCTACTCTCTGACCCCACATCCTCTCCTATCACCCTGAGGTAACTACTTTGCTGAATATAGTGCTTATCATTTTCTTGTCTCTTCTTGATTTTATCACATATGTTGGCATCCCGAACCAAAACATTTCCTTAAGTCTTGCCTGTATATGACCATGCATAGAACTATGTTATAGGACTTGTGCAAATTTCTTTTTCCCACTATTGTTTTCTTTTCCTTCCCCACCATCTCCTTCTAGATTTACCTATATTGATATGTGAAGTATACATTTTTCATTTTTCTGCTGTATATGCCTGTTTATGCCTTCAGTGCATAAATACATCATTGATTACTAATCCAGTGTCCCACTAAAAGAACATCTAGATTTTATAGAGGATTTTTTTTACTCTTAAAAACAGTTTTTCTCTATTAAACTTATTTTGCTATGATTGGATATTCGCATGCAGTTGTAAGAAATACTCTAAGGAGATCTCTACACTCTTCTCCCAGTCTGTCCCAGTGGTAACATATTGCATAACCATTGTAGTATCACAGCCAGGAAACTGACTTGATAAAATCCATTTACCTTATTCAGATTTCACCAGTTTTCATGCACTTGTGTGTGTGTGTGTGTGTATGTATATGTATATGTGTACATATGTATTCAGTTCTATGATATTTCATCACACAGTCAAGATACAGAAAATTTCCATCACAGTAATCCCCTATGCTACTCTTTTATACCACAGCCACCTTCTCCCTTTCTTCTTCCCTGATCCCTGGTACTCTGTTCTCCATCCCTATAGTTTTGTCATTTCAGACCTGCTCTATAAATGGAATCACACAGTGTGTAGCCTTCTGAGATGGCTTTTCCCCCCCACTCATAATTCCTTTGAAATCTATCCAAGTTGTTGCATGCACCAATAGTTTGTTCCTTTTTTTACCAAGTAGTATTCCGTGGAATAGTTGTGCTCAATTTATTCTCTGTGAAGGACATTTGGGTTGTTTCCAGTTTTGACATAGTTCACAAAGCTGCTGTGAACATTCATATGCAGTTTTTTGCATGAAGGTAGTGTTTATTTCTCTGGGATAAATGCACAAGAGTGTGATGGCTGGGTTGCATAGTAAGCACACATTTAGTTGTGTAGGAAACTGCCAAACTTTTTTTCCATTTTCCGTTCACATTTGTGAACATTTTTATATGTCATTTTGGTGTAGACACTTAAGACACTCCTATGTGTACACCTGGGAGTAGATTTGCTGGTCTGTAGAGTCTACACATCTTCACCTTTATCACAAAATACGAAGTCATTTTCCATGAGGCATACAATAGCATGTTTTTCAGTACATAAGAGCTCTGTTTATTCCCTGATCGTTTGACATTTCTCATTTCCTCCATTTTGGGGAAGTGTAGGGTGATGTCTCGTGGGATGAACTCACACTTCCTAAACATCTTTTGTATAATTAATTGCCATTTAGTTTTCTTTTTCTTTTTTTTTTTTTTAAGATCTTATTTATTCATGAGAGAGGGAGAGGGAAAGGGAGAGGCACAGGCACAGGCAGAGGGAGAAGCAGGCTCCATGCAGGGAGCCCCACGTGGGACTCCATCCGTCTCCAGGATCAGCCCTGGGCTGAGAGCGGCGCCAAACCGCTGAGCCACCCGGGCTGCCCTAGTTTTCTTTTTCAAGGATGTCTTGTACACCTCTCTTGTCCATGTTTCTCTTGGGTTGCTCATCCTCTGCCTTATGATACTACAGCCAGATTATTATAATTTTGTCAGATATGAACATTTCAAACATCTCATATCTGTGGTTTGGTTTTTTGTGGCCTCTATGAAATCTTTTTGGAAATAAAAGTTATTAATATAAATAAAGTTAAATGTATCAATGCTTTCTTTCATGGTTAAGGTTCTCAAGTCTATTCTCCTATAATCTAGACGTTTTGTGGGCTTACCGTTTCTGCTTAATCCCCTTGGAATTTATTTTAAAGCATGGTGTGAGGAGGGAAGCCATTGTCACTCCAAATGGATACCTATTTTTTTCTGGCATGCTTTACTGCATCCTGTATTCTGTTCCCAATGATTTGCAGTGTCTGCTTTGCCATATGTCAAGTGTCCATTTAAGTGTGGCTCCACTTCGGGGCTCTTTGTTCTGCTATCAGTCAACATGCTAATTATACAGAGCCTCCATTATTCTAACTGTGTAATGAATCAGGATGTCTGAATGAATAAGTCTCCTCTAACTCCAGCCTGGTATTTTTTTTCCCAGGAGTGTTTGTCTATTCTTGGCCCTTCTATGTAAAAATTTTTAGATGGCTTCTCAAATTTCATAAAAATTGCAAATGATTGGAATTGGATTAAAACTATGTAAAGAGAAGTACATCTTTATTGACTTCCAGCCCATGAATATGGTACCATTTCCTTCATTAGATCTTCCAGAAATGTTTGGTAGCGCTTGCTAACATACTACTCCAAGAAAATTTTTCACATCTTACAGTTGCTTTGGTATAGGTAACATATACTTGGTTACTATTGTAAATGATGTCTTTATTATATTTTCTAAGAATTTGCTAGTATATAAAAAATCAGGTTGCTAAATTACTATCTTTCTCCCATTGCCCTTAGTATCCTTTTCTTCCATTAATCTTTATCTGTAGTTAGCACTTTCCAATATACTATGTAATTTTTTTTTTACTTATTTTAAATTTGTTTTCCTTCACCAGAATGTCAGTTACATAAGCATAATGATTTTGTCTCTCTTACTCTATCTCTAGTGTTAAGTAGGTGTTCAGTAAATATAATTTGAATGAATGGGTGAATTCTTATTAATTCTAATAATCATTATAGATATCTTGGGACGACCTTCTATGCAGCTCAATCATATCATATGCAAATAAGGACAGTTTAATTTCTTCTTTTTAGCCCGTGTCTTTTTTTGTTGTCCAGTTGGTCAAGTTACTTCCCTTCGTGTAACATTGGGTAGAATTAGTGATATTGGTGGTAGTGGTATTCTTGTCACAGATTTTAAAAGTAAAACTTATAATATTTCTCTTACCTCTGTACTTGTTATTTTTATGAGGAGAGATCTTTGTCTCATTTTAAGAAAGTTTCTTTTTACATCTTTGCTAATTTAAAAAACAGAAAAATAACAGGATAGTAAATATTTGATATCTTTTATCCGTATCTACTGATAAGATCATATGGATTTTTCCATATCCAATTAATTAGTATGGTGAGTTGGATTAATGGTTTTTAATAATAAACTGGTATAAATATGACTTGGTCCTGCCTTGGTTTACTTGGGGCAAATCTGACCTTTAATATTCTCTTAGGTTGGACTATTTGGTTTGCTAAATTTTTTTTAAAAATAATTTTTTAAATGATTTTTTAAAAATCATTTTAAAATGATTTTCATATCTATGGTCATGAGCAAGACTAGTCTGTAATTTTTTTAAATTCCTGTAATATCCTTCTCTGGTTTCGGTGTGAAGATTATGCTAACTTCATAAAAAGATTTGGAAAGAATTCTTTCTTTTCTGTTCTTGAAAAAGTTGGTATAACATTATAATCAATTTGTTCACTGGTTTGTAGAATGCTTCTATAAAATCATCTGAGCCCAGTCATGCTTGAATGAAAGTTGTTATTTTTTAATTAATTATTTAATTTTTAATAGTTTTAGATTTTTTTCTTGAGTCAACTGTCACAGTTCATGTTTTTTTTCAAGAAGTCTTCCATTTAATGTATATTCTGGAATTCAGGGTTACAGTTCACTGTTATTCGCTTTTAAATCCCTGCTCCATCTGTGGTTATGTTCCATTTTCATTCCTAATGTTATATATTTCTTTTCCCCTTTCTTATTGTATCTTTTCCCCAATTAGTTATTCCTAAATTCCATACATATGAATGTTTTTCTTTTTTTTTGAATGTTTTTCTATTTACTTTTTGCTATTGATTTTTTAATGTTGAACTTAGAGTATAAGGTCTATGTGATATTTATCACTTGAAGTTTATTGAGCTCTTGTATATGCCCTGATATATTCATTTGTTTTCTCATGTAGCATTAGTTCTATACCTGTCTGTTAAATCAGCTGTTAATTATGGCATTCAGTTCTGCTATAGCCTTAAGTCTGTTTTATTGAAGTATAATTGACATACAATAAATATCCTATTACTTTCAGGTGTACGTCATAGTGATTTGATATTTTTATACCTTATGAAATGATCTTCATGGTAAGTATCATTGCCATATGTCACCATACAAAGTTACTGTGATATTATTGACTCTATTCCTTATGTTGTACACTACACTACATCTCCATGACTAAATTATCTTATAACTGGAAGTTTGTGCTTATTAATCCTTTTTTCCTATTTCCCTCACTCCCCAAGCCTTCCTTACTCTAGTGACCAGTAGTTTGTCTCCTGTAACTGTGATTCTGTTTCTATTTTGTTTGATCATTTTTTTAGATTCTACATATAAGTGGGATCCTATGCTGTGTCTGTCTCTGTCTGATTTGTTTCACTTAGCATAATACCCTGTAGGTCCATCCATGATGTTGCAAATGGCAAGATTTCATTCCTTTTTTTATGCCTGAGTAATGTTCCATTGTATATATGTACTGCATCCTCTTTATCCATTCATCTATGGATGGACACTTAGGTTGCTTCCATATTTTGGATATTGTAAATAATGCGGCAATGAACATAGGAGTGCATATGTTTGAAATGTTTTAATTTTTTTCAGATACATATCAGAAGTAGAATTGTTGGATCCTATGGTAGTTCTATTTTTAATTTCTTGAGAAACCTCCATATTGTTTTATTCAGTGACTGTACCAATTTATATTCCCACTAACAGTATATAAAGATTCCCTTTTCTGGACCTCCTCACCAAGACTTGTGTCTTTTTTTTTTTTATCTTTTTGATAATATTCAGTTTTATAGTTACGAGGTGATATATCATTATAGTTTTGATTTACATTTTCCTATGGTAGGTGATGTTGAGCATCTTTTCATGTGCCTATTGTTTATTGGTACGTCTTATTTGCAAAATGTGTATTGAAGTCTTTTGCCCATTTTTAAATTTTAATCTTTATTTTTTTAAAAAGATTTATTTGAGAGAGAGTGCGAGAGCACCTAATCAGGGGGAGGGGCAGAGGGAGAAGAGACAATTAGACTCCCCACTGAGTGTGAGCCTGACAGCAGGGCTTGATCCTAGGACCCTGAGATCATGACCTGAGCCAAAATCAAGAGTCAATGCTTAACCAGCTGAGCCACCCAGTGCTCTTTGCCTGTTTTTAAAAAAGATTTATTTATTTGAGAGTGAGAGAAAGAGGTCACATGTGCATGTACTCAAGAGTTCGCATGCATGGTGGGAAGGGCAGAGGAAGAGAGAGAGAATCCTTAAGTGGACTAGACTCCCTGCTTAATGTGGAGCCCAATGTAGGGTTCAATCCCAGGACCCTGATTCAAAACCAAGAGTCAGCTGCTTAACCAACTGAGCTACCCAGGTGCCTCACTTTTGGCTGCCTGTTTATCTATCCATCTATCTATGATCTTATTTTATTTTAATTAATTAATTAATTATCAGAGAGAGAGTGAGCACAAGCAGAGGGAGAGCGGCAGGGAGAGGGAGAAGCAGAATCCCTGCTGAGCAAGGAGCCTAATGTGAGGCTTGATCTCAGGACCCTGGGATCATGGCCTGAGCTAAAGGCAGCCACTTCATGGACTGAGCTTCCCAGGGTACCCCCTTTTGTCCATTTTTTAGATCAGGTGTTCTGTTTTTTGATACTGTTGAGTATAGTTTTTATATATTTTGGATATAAATCCCTTATCAGATGTATGATTTGGAGCTATCTTTTCCAGTTTATAGATTGCCTTTTCATCTTGTTGGATTCCTTCACTGTGCAAAAACATTTTAGTGTGATGTAATCCCATTTGTTTATTTTATCTTTTGTTGCCTTTACCTCAGGAGACTGGTCCAAAAAAATACTGCCAAGAGTGATGTCAAAGAGTTTACTCCCTAGGTTTTCCTTCTAGGATTTTTATGGTTTCTGGTCTTACATTCAAGTCTTTAATCCATTTTGAATTTATTTTTGTATGTGATGTAAGATAGTGGCCTAGTTTCATTCATTTGCATGTAACTATCCAGATTTCCCAACACTATTTATTGGAGAAACTGCATTTTCCTCGACTGTGTATTCTTACCTCCTTTATCATAAATTAATTGATCATATATGTATAGGTTTATTTCTAGGTTCTCTATTTGGTTCAATTGATCTGTGTATCTTGATTTCTTTCTTTTCTTTTCTTTTCTTTTTTTTTGTTTTGTTTTTTTTTGTTTTTTTTTTGTTGTTTTCTTGATTTCATGTCAGTACTATACATACTGTCTTGATTACTGCAACTTTGTAGTATGGGTTGAAATCAGGGATCATGATGCTTTCAGCTTTGTTCTTTTTTCTCAAGATTTTTTTTTTTTTTTTTTTTTTTGACTCTGGGGCCTTTGTGGTCTGATAAAGTTTTAGGTTCTTTATTCTAGTTCTGTGGAAAACGGCATTGGTATTTTGGTGGGGATAACACTGAATCTGTAGATAGCTGTGGACATTTTTGCCATACTAATTCATCCAATCCATGAGCATGGTATATGTTTCCATATTTGTCTCATCTTCAATTTCTTTCATTGACGTCTTACAGTTTTCAGAGTATAGGTCTTTTACCTCTTTGGTTAAATTTATTCCTATATATTTTGTTCCTCCTAATGCATTTATAAATGAGACTGCTTGCTTAATTTCTCTGATAGCTCCCTATTAGTGTACAGAAATGCAGCTAATTTTTATGTTCATTTTATATTTTGTAACTTTACTGATTTGTTGATACTAACCATTTTTGGTGGAGTCTTTAGGGTTTCCTATAAACAATGTCATATCATCTGAAAATAGTGACAGTTTAGTTTCTTCCTTTCCAATTTGTATGCCTTTTATTCTTTTTCTTGCCTGATTGGCATGTCTAAGACTTCTAGTACTATATCGAAGTGGTGAGAGTGGGCATCCTTATCTTGTTCCTGATATTAGAGAAAAAAATTAACAGCTTTTCACCATTGTATGTAATATTAGCTGTGAACTTGTCATATATGGCATATATTATGTTTAGGTACATTTCTTCTGTACCTATTTTGTTGAGAGTTTTTATCATAAATGGATGTTGCATTTTCTGCATCTCTGGTGACAATCATAATATTTTTACCATTTTTGGATAATATGGTATAGAATGTTTGATTTGCAGATGCTGAATAATTCTTGCATTTCTGGAATACATCCCACTTTAGTGTGGTGTAAGATCCTTTTATTACATTTATTTTAATCAGGGATATTGCCCTATAATTTTCCCTTTCTTGTGGCCTTCTTGCCTACTTTTAGTATTAGAATAATGCTGGCCTCCTAAGATGAGCTTGGAAGTGTTCCTTCCTCTTCTTTTTTTGGGAATAATTGAGAAGGATAGGTACTAAGTGTTCTTTAAATGGTTGATGGAATTCACCTGTGAAG
The DNA here is from genome assembly GCF_003254725.2 of Canis lupus dingo. Classification (NCBI taxonomy): domain Eukaryota; kingdom Metazoa; phylum Chordata; class Mammalia; order Carnivora; family Canidae; genus Canis; species Canis lupus. The sequence goes on from NC_064253.1 coordinate 24,064,646, forward strand.
TTGTCTAGTCTTGGACTTTGGTTTTGGGGATTTTTAAAATTACTGATTTAATTTCATTACTTGAAATCAATCTACTCAGATTTTCTAATTCTTTGTGACCTACTAGGAGGTTGTATTTATAGGAGTTTATCCATTTCTTCTCCATTTTCCAATTTGTTGGTATACAATTGTTTGTAGTTGTCCCTTTTGATCCTTTGCATTTCTGTAATAGTTGTAAATTCTCTTTTGATTCTTTTATTTGTTTAGACTTCTCTCCTTTTTTCTTAATAAGGCTGGCAAGAAGTTCACCAATTTTGTTTATTATAATGTATATTGCTGTGAATCTCTTTGAGGTTACTTTGTTGGGGCTCTCTATGCTTCCTGGACTTAAATATGTGTTTTCTTTCCCAGGTTAAGGAAGTTTTTTTTTCAAATAAGCTTCAGTCTCTCTTGTTTTTCTGCAACCCTTGTATTATTACCTTGTTGCCCCAAAGGTGACTTGAATTGTTCTCATTTTTTAAAATTCATTTTTCTTTGTGCTCTTCTGATCAGGTGATTTCCACTATGTCTTCAAGATCGCTGACCCATCTTCCTGTACCATCTAGTCTGCTGTTGAGTCCCTTAAGTGTTTTTCATTTCACTTCATATATTCTTCAGTTCTCATTAGTTCCTTCTTAGATTCTCTCTTTGTCAAAGTTCTCACTGAGATCCATTCTTCTCCAGAGTTTGTTAATCATCTTTGTGACCATTACTTTGAACTCTTTATCAGGCAAATTACTTATCTCCATTTCATTAGTTTCTTTCCTCTGGGGTTTTATCTTATTCTTCTGTTTGGAAAATGTTTCTGTCTCTACTCATTTTGATTTTCTGTGTTTGTTTCTGTAAATCAAGCAGAACAGCACCTGGTCTTGAGTGGCCTTGTGTAGGAGTATTCCCTATGTAGACTGTATGTCATTGGCAGCTTTGGCATGTTTGCTGGAACTGGTGCAGGTGTGGGCTGGAGGTTCCTGGGGGTACTACACCAAGGCTACCCTAGTGGGACAGCTGGGGTTGGAGTGGTAATGGGCTGTGGGGTCTTGGGGTGTGCCACACCATGTGGTGCATGGAACACCATGGTGATGCTCATCCAGAATGGTGGGGGATGGAGTGGGTGTAGGCCATAGGGATCCTAGAGCATCATACACCAAGGTCTTCTTGGTGAGGGAGGAGTTGAAGCTTCAGTGGACACAGGTGGAGGGTGGGTTTCTGGGGTATGCTGCACTGAGGTTGCCTTGGCAAGATAGCTGGAACTGGAGCTGGAGCAGGCATGAGCCAGGGGGATTCTTGGGTGTAATATGCTGGAGCTGCCTTGGCAGGGATGCCTGGTTGGATACAGGCCAGAGGGTTCCCACAGCATGGTATGCCAGGGTCTTCTTGGTGAGATAGTTCAGCTGGGTGCAGGCAGGTGCCTGGGTAGGTGGAGTTCCTGAAACACACTGCACCTGGTCTTCCTTGGTAAAACAGCTAGATCTGGTGTGGGCTAGGGGCTTGGGACCTGCTGGAGTGGGCCTAGCAGGCCAGCTAGACTACCTAGTCATTGCTCCTTCCTGCATTTTCAAGGTGGATGGGGAACTAAGAAATGATGGTCTCAGGCATCTTTGACTTAGATTTTAAGCAGTTCCTCATGCATTTTGTGGACACCCTAGGATTAGGTAATGGATTTCCTTCGTGTATAGTCTAGTGCCTTTTAAACTTCTATTTTTTTCTGTGTCCCCAGGACAGATGCATCTGTCTGCAGGTTCTTCAGTAATATTCCTCCTTAACTAAGTCACTGCACTGGGAGGTATGGTTGCCATCCTTACAATGTCTCCTTCCCTACTCTTCTTTTTTGGTCCCTCTGTTGTTGCATGGAAGCTCTTCTATTAGCCCTCAGTTTTTCTTCAGGAGAAACTGCTATATATGTAAGTACAGAGTCAGTGTGTCTCTGTGGGAGGTGATGAGTTTAGGATCTTCTTACGCTGCCATCTTAGATCTTGGACCTTAGCCTTACTCTTTCCTCCCCTGCATTTGATTTATCAGAGAGGTGTGTTTTTAAAAATCTCCTATTATGGTGGATTTATCAGTTTCATATTGTAGTTCAATTCAGTTTTTTACTCTGTAGGGTTTAAATTATGATATTAGGCATATATAAACTTTAAATTTTAATTTTCCTTTTTGTTCACTGCTGTATCTATAGTGTCTAAAACAGTGGTCAGCACACAGTAGAATGTAAAAAAAATTTGCATGAATAAATTGAATTTTTGATCAATACATATAGTGATTCTATAAATCTCAGTGATTTCTGCTGTGTAAAGTTTATTTGGTCTGAAAATAACATAGCTATGACAAAATCTTGGTTTGTATTTATTTGATACAATTTTTAAAATCATTTTTCCTTTCATTTTTTTTTCTAAACCCTTGTGTTTTACATATATCTTATATACATCGGGTGCCTGAACCTTAATTTTTAACATCTGACAGTCTATATTTGAATTAGAAAGTTTAGTTCATGTGTACTGACAGTGATTACTGATTTATTTAGATTATTTTCTGCTACTTAATTTTTTTCTTTCTGTAAATTTTTTGGAATATATATATAATATATATATATAAAATATACATATAATTGGAATATATATATATTCAATCTCCTATACATTCCCTTAAACTAATTTGGTTGTTATATATTCTGGTTCTGTTCACGTAATAAATGTATAGGAAATTTAAATTTTTTATAAGTGTAATTATTATTGTTTTTTAAAAATATTTCATTTATTTATTCATGAGAGACACCGGGAGAGAGAGGCAGAGACATAGGTGGAGGGAGAAGCAGGCTCCATGCAGGGGGCCTGACGTGGGACTCGATCTCGGTTCCCCAGGATCACACCCTAAGCTGAAGGCAGCGCAAAACTGCTGAGCCACCTGGGCTGTCCTATAAGTGTAATTAAATCGATATGTATTCTCTTCACATAAAACAAAGAACTTAAAATGTTTTAAATCTGCCCATCCCAATCTTGACCTGTATGCCTTTGCATTCTAGAGTATTTTTTTATTTTTATTTTTTAAATATATTTTTTATTTATTAGAGAACAAGCACAAGCAGGGGAGCCCAACGTGGACTTGATCCCAGGACCTGGAATCATGACTTGAGCTGAAAGAAGACACTTAACCAACTGAGCCACCCAGTTGCCCAGCATTCTAGAATATTAATTTTAAATTAACTTCTGTAGTCCTTCAGAGAAGAGAGCAATGTTTTTCTTTTGCACGATTAATGTTGGTTTAAATTAATCCATGTTTACCATTTTCTGTGCTTGCATATTCCCTTTTCCATATCAGATCTTCCTTATGGGTTAATTTTCTTTCTTGCTGAAGCACATATTTTAGAAGTTATTTCAGTGGAACTCTTTGGGTAACATTCCTTTTTTTTTTTTTTTTTTTTTGTTCATCCAACAAATCTGTATTTTGCACTTGTTCTTGGAAGATAGTTTTCCTGGGTTTCAATTCCAGGTTGACTGTTATTTTTCTCTGCATGCTTTATAGATATCATTCAATTTTCTTTTCTCTTAAATTGTCGCTCTTTATAATGCAACTGTCAATCTAATTCAGTGGTTTTTAAAAGGGTGCCCCCTAGATCAACAGCATCTGTAACACTTTGGAGATTAGTAGAAATATATTTCTTCAACCTTAGTCCAGACCTACTGAGGTCAAACTCGGTAGCTGGATCGCAGAAATAGGTGTTTTTAAAAAGTCCTGCATGGGATTCTGATGCAGAGTAAATTTTAGAGTCACTGATTTAATTGTTACTCTTTGGTGGGGAAATGTCATTCATCTTATATGCTTGGTTATTTTTAACGTTTCTTTTCTTTGTGTTTGGTATTCTATGGATTATGATGAGTCTAGGAATTAATTTACTTTTATTTGTTTTGATTAAGATTTCCTGGGCTTCCTGAACTTAAGGGTTCATAGTTCCATTAGTCTTAGAAATTTATAGCCCATTATCTCTTGAAATACTATATTCTATTTTTTTCTATTATGTTCTTCTGGAACTTTAATTAGACTTCCACTGGACCTTCTACTTTATACTCCATATTTTTAACTATTTTCCCATATCTTATGTATCTTTGTTACCTTTCTTGTATTTGGGGTCATTTCTTCAGGTATCTCCCAAGGTTGATTTGTACTTGTTTCTGATAGAGGTACATTAAGTGTGATTTACATCTTGGGTTTTTGGACTACATAGGTAACATTAATTGTGCCCTCAAACCCATATGAACTCGGTTTGTTAGAAATTCTCATAGGAACCATGACCAAGTAGGATTTATCCCTGGGACACAAGGCTGGTTCAACACCCGTAAAACAATCAATGTGATTCATCATATCAGCAAGAGAAAAACCAAGAACCATATGATCCTCTCATTGGATGCAGAGAAAGCATTTGACAAAATACAACATCCATTCCTGATCAAAACTCTTCAGAGTGTAGGGATAGAGGGAACATTCCTCGACATCTTAAAAGCCATCTATGAAAAGCCCACAGCAAATATGATTCTCAATGGGGAAGCACTAGGAGCCTTTCCCCTAAGATCAGGAACAAGACAGGGATGTCCACTCTCACCACTGCTGTTCAACATAGTACTGGAAGTCCTAGCCTCAGCAATCAGACAACAAAAAGACATTAAAGGCATTCAAATTGGCAAAGAAGAAGTCAAACTCTCCTCTTCGCCGATGACATGATACTCTACATAGAAAACCCAAAAGTCTCCACCCCAAGATTGCTAGAACTCATACAGCAATTCGGTAGCGTGGCAGGATACAAAATCAATGCCCAGAAGTCAGTGGCATTTCTATACACTAACAATGAGACTGAAGAAAGAGAAATTAAGGAGTCAATCCCATTTACAATTGCACCCAAAAGCATAAGATACCTAGGAATAAACCTCACCAAAGATGTAAAGGATCTATACCCTCAAAACTATAGAACACTTCTGAAAGAAATTGAGGAAGACACAAAGAGATGGAAAAATATTCCATGCTCATGGATTGGCAGAATTAATATTGTGAAAATGTCAATGTTACCCAGGGCAATATACACGTTTAATGCAATCCCTATCAAAATACCATGGACTTTCTTCAGAGAGTTAGAACAAATTATTTTAAGATTTGTGTGGAATCAGAAAAGACCCCGAATAGCCAGGGGAATTTTAAAAAAGAAAACCATATCTGGGGGCATCACAATGCCAGATTTCAGGTTGTACTACAAAGCTGTGGTCATCAAGACAGTGTGGTACTGGCACAAAAACAGACACATAGATCAGTGGAACAGAATAGAGAATCCAGAAGTGGGCCCTGAACTTTATGGGCAACTAATATTCGATAAAGGAGGAAAGACTACCCATTGGAAGAAAGACAGTCTCTTCAATAAATGGTGCTGGGAAAATTGGACATCCACATGCAGAAGAATGAAACTAGACCACTCTCTTTCACCATACACAAAGATAAACTCAAAATGGATGAAAGATCTAAATGTGAGACAAAATTCCATCAAAATCCTAGAGGAGAAGACAGGCAACACCCTTTTTGAACTCGGCCATAGTAACTTCTTGCAAGATACATCCACGAAGGCAAAAGAAACAAAAGCAAAAATGAACTATTGGGACTTCATCAAGATAAGAAGCTTTTGCACAGCAAAGGATACAGTCAACAAAACTCAAAGACAACCTACAGAATGGGAGAAGATATTTGCAAATGACATATCAGATAAAGGGCTAGTTTCCAAGATCTATAAAGAACTTATTAAACTCAACAGCAAAGAAACAAACAATCCAATCATGAAATGGGCAAAAGACATGAAGAGAAATCTCACAGAGGAAGACATAGACATGGCCAACATGCATATGAGAAAATGCTCTGCATCACTTGCCATCAGGGAAATACAAATGAAAACTACAATGAGATACCACCTCACACCAGTGAGAATGGGGAAAATTAACAAGGCAGGAAACAACAAATGTTGGAGAGGATGCGGAGAAAAGGGAACCCTCTTACACTGTTGGTGGGACTGTGAACTGGTGCAGCCACTCTGGAAAACTGTGTGGAGGTTCCTCAAACAGTTAAAAATAGACCTGCCCTACGACCCAGCAATTGCACTGTTGGGGATTTACCCCAAAGATACAAATGCAATGAAACGCCGGGACACCTGCACCCCGATGTTTCTAGCAGCAATGGCCACGATAGCCAAACTGTGGAAGGAGCCTCGGTGTCTAACGAAAGATGAATGGATAAAGAAGATGTGGTTTATGTATACAATGGAATATTACTCAGCTATTAGAAATGACAAATACCCACCATTTGCTTCAACGTGGATGGAACTGGAGGGTATTATGCTGAGTGAAGTAAGTCAGTCGGAGAAGGACAAACATTATATGTTCTCATTCATTTGGGGAATATAAATAATAGTGAAAGGGAATATAAGGGAAGGGAGAAGAAATGTGTGGGAAATATCAGAAAGGGAGACAGAACGTAAAGACTGCTAACTCTGGGAAACGAACTAGGGGTGGTAGAAGGGGAGGAGGGCGGGGGGTGGGAGTGAATGGGTGACGGGCACTGGGTGTTATTCTGTATGTTAGTAAATTGAACACCAATAAAAAAAAAAAAATAAAAAAAAATAAAAAAAAAAAAAAGAAATTCTCATAGGAGTGTTTTTTCCTCCCCCCAACCCCCACCCCATCCCATTCCTTGTTGTCATCCTTATCATTGTCCTCATCCTCCTAGCCCTTGTCCTCCTCCTTCACCTCCTCCTCCTCCCCATCCTCTTCCTCCTTCCCCATCTTCCTTCTCTTCCCCCATCTTCTTCCTCCTCCCTGTCATCATCCCTGTTGTCCTCCTTGTGCTTCCCCTCATCCTCCTTCCCATCATTCCTCCTCCCCTTCTTCTTCTGTGTTCTCCTCCTCCTCCCCTTCACCTTTGTCATTCTGCTTCATAGTGAGCCAAGGCCAACACTTGTATGTATCCTACACCCCCAATTTCCAGTGTTTGTGTGTTTAACAAACTCGTCCACTGAAGTCATTGTGTTTTGAGGGTCTTGGTTTTCCTGGAATTTCTGTGCTTAACTTCATCTTTGTGAGGTCTAGTCTTTCTCTCCTATCTCTTGTACCCATAGACTTTTAAACCACAGCTAGAGATCATCAAAATATTGGCAGAAGCTAGTTCTAGTATGAGCTTACCCTATGAGTTTTTTTTTTTTTTCTTCCAGTTCAGGAATTAATCAGTGGTGGATTGATGGCTGAGTTCTCAGGAAAGAAAAATTAATTTTATTCAGTATTTTGGGAAATATTATACTAAGGGTGCTTTCTCTGGGTACCTTGTCAGCTTATCACCAAACATTGAAATTAATTGAGTTGCTTATTCTTACTCCTCTTAACACTATCTTCCTCCTTGAGTTCCCTGCACCTCATGATAGCACTCAGTGGATAGTTTGGAGAATTCATTTCCTCATAGGCTTAGGAGGTGGGGTGATAGGTTCAAATGCCGTTAGTGACCCATAGGAGTTTTGTCCAAAAGAACCCAATCCTCACTCTGGCTTCCCCAAAGTATCCTGGCTTAAGATAACCTGGTAGCCAACTTGTAAGAGGTAGGCTTGTGGGGTCCATGCCCCCCATTTCCTTTCTATCTTGACTCAAAAGGGGCAGGTACAAATGTGTCACAGAACCACAAACAAGATAGGCTGCAGGTCAGAAATGATGGAAGTGGGGGCAACAACATATTGGGTCTAGAATAAGTAATTATAGTACCCACAAATATGGCCTCATAGTTTGGAAATTGTTTTAAATGTCATAGATGCCAGAGTTGGGCGGGGGGAAGGAGCCCAACTAATACAGCACAAAATATTTTTTGAAAAATGAGTTCACAATGATCTGGAGCCTTGGGACCTTAAGTGGGGGTTCTAGTCCATGACTGAGCCCAGCTTATTGTTCTGTTTTGTAGTTCTTTCAAGATGAGTTTGTATTGAGCATCTTTCCTGCATTGTGTGTTGTGCAAGCTGCATAAAAATAGACTTGATACTTGCTGTTAGGACCTTTCAGTGTGTTTGGTTCATTCCTGGAGCATGCACCAGCCCAAAGGCTCAGGGCTGTGTGTTTGGGGGCAATGGAGAAATGACCCTTTCTGATGGTTTAAAGGAACTGTAAGATATGGATAGAATATCACCAGGAAGATCTCAGGAGTAATCAAATGTAGAGATGGGAAGAAATGAGAGTATTCCAGAAACAGAGAAAACTACTATAGGGCACAAGTACAGTAGGTTGAGGGCCAAAGGGTTAATGTGGAAAAGGAGAGCAGGGCTGATGATGTTAGTACACTGAAGAGAAGTTGTGGAGGCCAGGTATTATTTAGGTAGCAAATGGGAACCACAGGTTTTGACCAAAAATGATCCAGGATATTTTCATGTTAACAGAGGTGGTTGACTGAACCCACAGACAGGCCAGATATTTCCTGTTGGGGTAGGAGGATTTCAGGTTGTCTCTAGAATTCTCCTGAGAGTGGATTGGCACAGCTGGTTTCAGGTGCGGAGGGCCCGTCCTGTGTCTGGAGTGGAGGGCTGGCGCCCTTGGCCGGCCGGCTGCCGCATTATGTATTATCATCACATTAAATGGGATTCTGGAAAGTGGCTTCATCGCTGTTGGCTAACATTTGTCGGATCCTAAATCCTGGCTTGGTGCTCATCCAAAGTGCTAAGATCCTTTGTTGGGGAACTATTTGTTAAAGTATAAAATGACTCAGGAATTATTCTGCACAAAATGTCAAGTGGCGGAATAAATAACCATTCCCCTCATTAATCCCTATGGGCAGCGTCTGTTTGAGAGCCTGGCTTTTCCATAATGAAAATATGTCAGCCCTGAATATATATTTGCGCTATTGAGACCGAACAGTGAAATGAAATGAATTCTCCACTCAGCCACAAGTGAAATATGGCAGTTTGTGGTGAACGAGGCCCGCAAGCTGTCAAGTTGAGATCTGGGCTCCGAGCAGCCACGGGGAGGCCGAGATCAAGCTAGAGAGGGGAGGGCGGTGGGTGATTAAAGTGTGGAGCAGCCCCAAGCAAAGTTCATCTTCGTCTACCCCCACGTAAAAGACAAAGCCATGCCCCACAGTACAGCCGGGGGGTTAAGGACGGGGTGAGGACATCGGAAACCCCAGAGGTGAGGATTTGATTTACAGGAAATGTGGTCCACAGGAAGCCTCCAGTGCATACAGAACCCAGAGGCCTCTGAGACCAGTCCGCCCAGTGCCTTTGTTTCCGGGGTGCAACCGATGAGGCCCCGAAAGGAAGAGACCTGCCTGCCTAAGGAGTCACAGGGAATCAGTAAAAGTCTCCATTCATAATGGCCTGCACTCGGACTCGCTGTTCGCTCCAAACCGAGCCGGGCCCCAAAGCCCTATCTCTGTCCTCTGTCCTTATGGAAATCATGACTTTGAGGACAAAGTCTGATCGCGCCATCAGACGGTGCTTTGTACCTGGTAGATGTTAAATGTTGCCTGTTGACGTATTGCCAGACATTCTCCCAAGGTCCAGAGTGTCTGTTTCATGCGTGGGTGTGTGGTTGCCTTTTATTTTAACTGTCTTCGTTTCATTTTTGAACAGCATTAACAGTTGTGAACTCAGGCTTCGGAGTGAGCCCGTCTTGAGTTCAAATCCTCACTCTGCCATCTCCTAGCTGTGTCACTTCAGACAAGTTGCTTACCCTCCCTATAAGATAGGAAGATTCTTCACATCTCCCTACAGAATTGTTGCAAGGCTTGTCTGAAATCTTGTAGACGTGGGCAAGCGGCTCCCTTACCAGGCACCCTGTGACAAAATACAACGTGCAGAGGTTGAAGTGCATCCACTTAAGACCTACAGTGTCTCCAACTCTGCATGAGAGCATTACTACTCTTTCTCACTTGCCAAGAGGATTCTAGTCAGTGTTCTTCACGGTGGGAAAAGAACGTGAGTCACCGAGGAGACTTAGGTTAATGTCCTGTTAAGCACAGATGACCAAAAATAAGCACAGGTGACAGCTAAGGGAAAGCTGATGAGAACCCTGGATCCAAAAGACACAGAAACAGTATTGTTCAGGTCTCTATTCTAGGTACTGACCAGAATTTTCATTAAGAGCTATCTTAGATTTTATTTTATTTTTTTCAAGTTGTTTTTTAGTTTTTTTTTAATTTAAAGTCAATTAGCCAACATAAAGTACATCATTAGTTTCAGATGTAGTGTTCAATAATTTGTCAGTTACTGATAATACCCAGTGCTCCTCACATCGCATGCCCACCTTGATTTTGATTAGGTTCATTGTTTCTTTTGCCAGAATGGGATTAGGTCTACAGGTTTTAAAATTAATCTTAGTTTTATATGAATAGAGTTCAGATTTGTGAAAAAAAAATAAGCAGGTAAAAACACTCTTATATAATCCTATGGTTCCCTAAGTCTTTTTTAAAAAGAGGGAAAGGAAAGGGTGAGTAAAATAGTCAAAACAACAGGAATGTCAGAAAAAGAGGGTAGTCTTCTGATTTTGGAGAGCATGGGGTAGTAGCTATTTAGTCTCCAGACCCATGGTTGAGAAAATTGGCAGATCATTATTTGGCATCCGATTTGCCATCTGAATTTCTAGTCCTCAAACCTGTGAACAGTGGAACCCAATGACATGATGGATTTGGGATCAGTGGTCCCACACAAGGCCATGTGTTACAGGATTCCATTTATGTGAAGTGTTCAGAAGAGACAAATAGATTTCTAGAGGCAGAGAGTGGTCTGGTGATTGCTTGGGCTCAGGTTGAAAAAGGAGAAGGGACTATGGCTGGGCCTGTGGTTTCATGTTAATACCCTGAAATTAGCGATGATGGGGCTGACAGCTCTATCAATTTAATGAAAGACACACTTAAAACAGATAAATGTATGCTAAGTAAATTATACCTCAATAAAACTGTTAAATCAAGCTATGAATTGATGGAAAAATTCAACCTTTGTGAAGGTATTGATCAAATGTCACCCTTTCTGTGAGGTCTCTTCTGTTTTTCTTTTTTTTTTTTTCTTTAAATTTAAAACCTTTCTAGGCAGAATTAACTCATCAGTCTTTTTCGGTTCCCATTACCATTTGCTCGTATTCAGCGTTACATCTAACAGACAGGAAGTGGTAACTATGTGTTGGGCGCTGAAGAATGAGAGAAAGATAGGACATCTCTTGTTTTTTTATTTTTCTTCTTTACTGAAATAAAAATACATATAGCATAAAATTCAGTGTTGTAACCATTTTTAGTTGTACAGTTCAGTGGAATTAAGTAGATCCACATTGTTTTGCAACCATCACCACCCTCCATCTCCAGAACTTTTTCATCATCCCAAACTGAAACTCTACATCCTTTAAACACTTACTTTCCATCCCTTGCCTCTGTCCCTGGTAACCTCTCAGCTACTTTCTCTGTGAATTTGACTATTCTAGGTACCTCGTATAAGTGGAATCATAAAACATGTCTTTCATGTTTAGTTTATTTCATGTAGTGTAATGTTTTCAAACTCCATCTAAGTTGTAGCCTATATCAGAATTTTCACATTTTCTTTATCCTTCCATCCATTGGTGGACATTGTGAATGTCCTGTGAATGATCCTATGAATGTCTCTGTACAATGATCTGTTCAAATCTCTGGTTGCAATTTTTGGGGTATATACCTAGGAGTGAAATTGTTGGATTCGGGGGGTCCCTGGGTGGCTCAGCAGTTTGGCGCCTGCCTTTGGCTGGGGTGTGGTCCTGGGGTCCCGAGATCGGATCCCACATCGGGCTCCCTGCATGGAGCCTGCTTCTCCCTCTGCCTGTGTCTCTCCCTCTCTCTGTCTGTCTCTCATGAATAAATAAATTTTAAAAATCTTTGGAAAAAAAATTATTGGATTGTGTGGTAATGCTGTAGTTACTTTTTTTAAGGAACTACTAACTTCCATAGTGGCTGCCACATTTTATATCCTCACCTTCCTTCCGATGGCTTCACCTTCTGGCCAACATGTATTATTATTTTTTTTATAATGACCATCCTTAATGATTTGAAGTGATATGTCAACATGGTTTTGACTTGCATTTCCTTAATGATTTGTGATGTTGAGTATGTTTCCAAATGCTCATGGGACATTTGAATACTTTCTTTGGAAAAATGCCTGTTCAACTCTTTTGCCATTTTTATAATTGGGTTCTTTGATATTTTGTTGTTGAATTGTAGGTGTTCTTTCTATCTTTTGGATATTAATCCCCTATCAGATATACGGTTGCAAATATTTTTTCCCATTCCATGAGTTGCCTTTTCACTCTGTCAATAGAGTCATATGGTGCACAAAAGTGTTCAGTTTTTTTTAAGATGTTATTTATTTGTTCATTAAAGATATATAGAGAGAGGCAGAGACACAGGCAGAGGGAGAAGCAGGCTCTCCACAAGGAACCTGATATGGGACTTGATCCCAGGACCCAGGGATCACACCCTGAGCCAAAGGCGTCTAGACGCTCAACCGCTGAGCCACCCAGGTGTCCCAAAAGTGTTCAGTTTTAATGAAGTCCCTTTTATCTATTTTTTCCTCTTGTTGTCTGTGCTTTTTGGTGTCATATTCAAGAAATCGTTGCCAAATCCAATGTTGTGAAGCTTTCCTCTTCTGTTTTCCTTTAAGAGTTTTATGACTTTAGCTCTTATATTTAGGTTTTTGATCTATTTGAGATAGTATTTGTATATGGTATAAAGAAAAGACCCAATTTGATTCTTTCGCAAGTGAATATCCAATTTTCCCATCACCATTTTTTTTAAAGACTGTTCTTTCCCCATTGAATAGTATTGGCATCCTTAGAGAAAATTATTTAATCATACATTACAAGGGTTTATTTCTGGGCTTTGTGTTCTGTTCCATTTGTCTATATATCTGTCACATTGTTTTGATTACCATAGTGTTGTAATAGGTTTTTAAATTAGGAAGTGTAAGTCCAGCTTGTTTCTTTTTCAAGATTGTTTGGTTCTTCATAGTCTCTTGAGATTCCATATAAATTTTGGGATAAAATTTCAGGGAAAAAAATACAACTCACCACTTTTGGGATGTTGGTATGGATTATTTTGAATCTCTAGGTCACTTTGTGTAATAGTGACGTCTTAACTATATTTAGTCTTCCAATCTGTGAACACTAGATGTTTTTCCCCTTACGTCTTCCTTAATATCTTTTGGCAACGTTTTGTAGCTTTCACTGTGCAAGTCCTTGTTCCTTGGATACATTTACTCCTAAGTATTTTATTCCTTTTGATGCTATTGTAGATGAAATTCTTTTCTTAATTTCCTTTTCAAATTGTTCATTGTTAGTATATAGACACACAGCTGATTTTTCTGGGTTGATTTTGCATTCTGCATTTTCATGGAATTTTTTTTTATTATACATTTTTCCTGTGGAAACTCTAAGGTTTTCTACATTTAAGATCATGTCATCAGCAAACAGAGTTTTACTTCTTTCTTTCCTATTTAGTTGTCCTTGCCTAATTACTCTGGTTAGTACTTCCAATACTTGTTGAATAGGTGTGGTAAAAGTGGACGTTCTTGTCTTGTTTATGATCATAAAGGATAAAGCTTTGTATTTCATCATTGAATCTGACGGTAGCTGTAGGATTTTCATATGTGGACTTGATTATGTTGAGATAGTTTCCTTAGTTAGATAGTTATAGCCTGTGTTTATCTTTTAAAAAGTGTTAAATTTCATCCATTTTTTCCTGCATCGTTTGAAATGGTCATGTGACTTTTCCCCCTTCATTCTGTTAATGAGGTACATTATGTTGATTTTTTTCTTATATGGTGGAACATCTTGAATTTAAGGGATAAATGGTTTTGTCATGGCTTATAAATCTTTAATGTGTTTCTGAATTTGATTTGCTTATATTCTGTTGAGGATTTTTACACAAATAGCTGTAAGGGATATTGGTCTATAGTTTTCTTGCAGCATCTTTTTCTGGCTTTCAGCGTAATGCTGGCCTCATAGATACTGAGTTAAGAAGTGTTCCCTCCTCTTCGTTTTTCAGGAAGAATTTGAGAAGGACAGATGGTAACTTTTCCTTAAATGTTTGGTAGAATTCACCACTACACTAGTCTGAGCCAGAGCTTTTCTCTTTTGAGAGATTTTTGATTTCTGATTCAATACTCTTACTTGTTACAGATTTATTCAGATTTTCTATTTCTTGACAATTCAGTCTTGGAAGGCTGTGTGTTTCTAGGAATTTGTCCATTGAATCTAAGTTATTCAATTGTTGGCCACTCTATTCTAGTATGTATATATATATATATGTATATATATATATATATTTAATATATAAAATATATAAATTATTTCTATAAAATCTGTAGCAATGTCCCCTACTTCCATTTCTAATGTTAGTAATTTGAATATTCTCTTTTTCTTAGTGAATTTAACCAAATTTTTAGTCACTTTTGTTAATCTTTTTGAAAAACTTTTGTTTGTGTTGATAGTCTGTATTTTTATTCCTTATTTATATCTGTTCTAAACTTTTATCTCCTTCCATCTTCTACTTTGTTGTTCTAGTTTCTGAAGGTATAAAGTTAGGCTGTTGATTTGAGATCTTTTGGTAAAAAAATAACAGCATTTAGAGCTATAATTTGCACTCTAAGTCTTGCTATCATTGTACCCTGTAAATTTTGATATCTTTTCATTTTCATTTGTCTCAAGGCATTTTCTAATTTCCTTTGTAATTTTTTTTATTTGACTCATTGATTGTTTAAGAGTGTGTTGCTTAATTTTACATATTTTTAAATTTTCTGTTTTTTTGTTACTGATTTCCATTTTCATTCTGTGTGATCAGAAAAGGTATTTTGTATGATTTCAGTCTTTTAAAAATCTATCCAATTTCAAGTTTTAAAACAATGAAACTTGTTTTGCAGTCTCATATGTGGCCTATCCTGGAGCATGTTTATGTGTAAGGAAAATGTGTGTTTTTGCTGCTGTTGGGTAAAGTATTCTGTATGTGTCTTTTAGGTTTAGTTGGCTTATAGTGTTGTACAAGGCCTCTCTAACAGATGCTCTGTTTTATCCATTATTGAAAGAAGCTCCTGATATCTCCATTTATTATAAAGCTATTTATTTCTCCTTTCAAGTGTACCAATATTTTTCATATATTTTTGGTGCTCTGATTTCTGGTATCTATAGGTCTATAATTGTTGGATGTTTTGGTGAATTGACCCTTTCATCACTCTCTGATGACATTCTTTGTCACTTATATTTGTGTAGCCACCGTTGTTATCTTTTGGTTAATATTTTTATGGACTACCTTTTCCCATTTTTATCAATTTCAAACTATTTTTGTCTACATATCTCCAGTGAGTCTTTTGAAGATAGCAAGATGTTGGATCATGTTCTGTTTTTACTGCTGGTTTTCATCCATTCTGCTAATAATCTATGCCTTTTGACTGTGGAGTTTAATCCATTGCTTTCACATAATTGCAGAGAAAGACTTACTCTTAGAATTTTGTTTTTTGCATGTCTTAAAGTTTTTTGTGCTTCATTTATTCCATTACTGTCTTCCTTTGTATTTATTGATTTGTAATGATACATCTTGATTCTCCTCTCAGTTCCTTTTGTGAATATTCTATAAATATTTTGTGATCAACATGGGAATGATACTTAACATCCTAAAGTTATAAAAATCTGTTTTAAATTGATAGCAACTAAAATAAATAAATAAATAAATAAATAAATTGATAGCAACTTCAGTTGCATACAAAAACTATAGCTCCATCCATCCTTTTTATGATATGTCACAGATTATATCTTTATATATTATATATGCATTAACATAGCTTTATAATGACTTCTTATGCATATATCTTTAAATCCTTTAGAAAATAGAAAGTGTTACAAACCAGAATTTCAATACTTTAAAAAAGTATTTGCCTATGTATTTACTTTTGCCAGAGAATCTTACATCTTCATAACAGTTTTAGGTTATTGTCTAGCGTTCTTTTCTTTCAACCTGAAGGACTCTATTCAACATTTCTTGTAGGACAGATGTGGTGGTAATGAAATCCTCAGTTTTCATCTGAAAGTATCTTAATTTCTTCCTCATTTTTAAAGGACATTTTTACCAGTTAAGGAATTCCTGGGTGAGTTTTTCTCCCCCTTTCTTTCAATACTTTAAATAATTTTATGACATTGCTTTTTGGCCTCCAAGGTTTCTGCTGGAAAATCTGCTGATAATTTTACTAAAGATCCCTTGTATGTGACAAACCTCTTTTCTTGTTTCTTCAAGATTCTCTCTTTGGCTTTGACTTTGAAAAATTTGATTATGATGTACCTTCCCATTCATTGAGCTTCTTGGATATGTAAACCTGTGCTTTCCTCAAATTTAGACATTTTCAGCCATTATTTCTTCAAATAATCTCTCTATATTTTTCTCCCATCTTCTTCTGAAGCTACCATAATATGTATATTAATCTACTTTACAAAGTTCCAGAAATCCTATTGGTTCTGTTTCCCTTTCTTTACTTTTCTTCTTTCTTTTCCTCAGACTTGATAATTTCAAAAGTTTTATCTTCAAGTTCAATGGTTTTTTTTCCCTGCCTGCTCAGATCTGCTGTTGAAACTCTTACAGTGAAATTTTTGTATTTATTTTTCAGCTCCATTGTTTCTTTTTTTTTTTTTTAATAAAGATTTTATCTATTCATGAGAGACACGGAGAGAGAGAGAGGCAGAGACACAGGCAGAGGGAGAAGCAGACTCCATGCAGGGAGCCTGACGTGGAACTCGATCTGGGGTCTCCAGGATCAGGCCCTGGGCGGAATGTCATTTTCCTGATTTTCAGTCTTTTTTTCATGTTTTCTTGTAGCTATTCAAGCATATTTGTGAAGTTGTTTTAAATCTTCTGTTTTGTAAGTCCATAACCTCTGTTTCTCCAGGAACACTTTCTGCCACTTTGTTTTCTTCCTTTGAATGGGCCTTTCTTTTCTTTCCCTTCTCCCTTCCCTTCTCCCTTCCCTTCTCCCTTCCCTTCTCCCTTCCCTTCTCCCTTCCCTTCTCCCTTCCCTTCTCCCTTCCCTTCTCCCTTCCCTTCTCCCTTCCCTTCTCCCTTCCCTTCTCCCTTCCCTTCTCCCATCCCTTCCCTTCCCTTCTTTCTTGAGGGAGGCAGGCAGAGACACAGGCAGAGGGAAAAGCAGGCTCCATGCAGGGAGCCCGACGTCGGACTTGATCCCAGGTCTCCAGGATCACACCCCGGGCTGCAGGTGGCGCTAAACCGCTGCGCCATGCTTTCTTGATGGTTTATGTACCTTGTGATTTTTTTAATTTTTGAAAATTTGGGCATTTGAGAAAAACAACCGTCTCTCTTAGTTTTTGCAGACTAGCTTTGTGCCAGTGCAGTTCTTCACTAATTGGGCATTTCTGAGGTTTGGGATCAGCCCAAGATGAAAATGTAAGGTTTTCCTCATGCATCTTGACTCACTGTGCATCCAGCCTGGACCTGTGTGTGACATTGTCCCCTCTCCCATGTACATAGGTGCTTTTGACTATTTCAATTTCCCAGAGTCTCACTTTAGCTTTCTTCAGAGCCTTAGATGGTTTATTGTATGCCTTTATCCATAATCTCTTGTCCTAGGCATTTGTGGGTCTGTAATCCCCCTGAATCTTTCATGATAAATTCCTATTTGTCTAAAATTTGAGTTAGGTAACACAGAGACTAGTCCCTCAGATAGCCTCCTGATAGGTTAGAATAGTGCAAAAAAAAAGTTTTTTTTCTTCTCTTTGTGATTTATGGAACTGGGAATTGGGCTGCCAACTGCTCTAGATTAAGACCATGCTGCATCGTGAAGAGAGTAGTCTAGGGCAAGCAAAACACCATGAAATGTCCTACCATTTTGAATGTGGCTTTTTCTTGATTGGATGTTCAGTTATATGTTGCAGAATTTAAACATTTTTACAGATATTTTATTATTTTAGTTTTGGGTGTTTTTAAATGTTTCTGTGAGGGAATGAAGCCTTGGAGTTTCTTATTCTGCCATTTTGTTCTCTCTCTTTTTTTATGATTATAACTAGTTTCAGGGGTAGAATTTGGTGATTCATCATTTGCTAATAACATCCAATGATCATTACATCATGTGCCCTCCTTAATGTCCATCACGCAGTTACCCCATGCCCCCACTTACCTCCCTTCCAGCAACCCTCAGTTTGTTCCCTATCATTAAAAGTTTCCTATGGTTTGCCTCCCTCTGTGTTTCTTTTTTAGTTTTTCCTTCCCTTCTCCTAGGTTCATCTGGTTTTTTTGAAATTTAAATTCAATTTGCCAACATATAGTACATTATTAGTTTCAGATGTAGTTTTCAATAATCCATCAGTTGCACATAATACCCAATGCTCATCACATCACATGCCCTCCTTAATACCCATCAATCACCCAGTTACTCCATCCCTCCACCCACCTTCCCTCTAGCAACCTTCAGTTTGCTCCCTATGATTAAGAGCCTCCTATGGTTTGCTTCCCTCTCTGTTTCTGTCTTTTTAAATTTTTCTTTCCCTTCTGCTAGGTTCATCTGTTTTGTTTCTTAAATTCCATATATGAGTGAAATAATTTGGTATTTGTCTTTCTCTGACTTATTTCACTTAACATAATGCCCTCTAGTTCCCTCCATATCTTTGCAAATTTTAAGATTTCATTCTTTTTGGTGGTTAATATTCGTGTGTGTGTGTGTGTGTGTGTGTGTGTGTGTGTATACACCACATCTTTATCCATTCATCAGTCGATGGACATCTGGGCTCCTTCCATATTCTGGCTGTTGTGGACATTGCTGCTCTAAACATTGGGGTACATGTGCTCCCTTCAAATCACCATTTTTGTATCTTTTGGATAAATACAGTGCAATTGCTGGGTCATATGGTAGTTCTATTTTTAACTTTTTGAGGAGCCTCCGTGCTGTTTTCCAGAGTGGCTGCACCAGTTTGCATTCCCACCAACAGTGGAAGAGGGTTCTGTCTCTTGCCTTTAAAGAATTATACTTGATAAGAGAATTGGATATGACACAAAGCACTATGTTGGAGATACACAGCGTGCTAGAGGAAAAGAGGAATAATACCTGATTCTGCCAGGAGCAATAGAGTAAGGTTACCAGAAGAGTAAAAATCAAGTTGAGTCCCCTAGGCATTCCAGGTAAAGGAACTATCAGCACACAAGCAAAAGCTTGAGAAGGGTGGAAGTGCTTAGAAAAAAATTAGAATTTGAGATGTGAGGAATGCAAGGAGACAAAGAAATACAGAAGAATCAATTGCAAACGAGCTTGTTTTACCAAGCCAAGTAGTTTATATGTGGTCTTGAAAGTAAGGGGAAACCTTGAAAATTAAGTAGGGTAGTGACATGATCAGATTTTCCTTTAGAATGAACTACTCTGGTGGCAGCAGCATGCTGGATGTATTGGCACTGGTAAGGATAAAGCAGAGACACTAGTTAAAAATTTCCTTGTACAATTGAGAAAGATGGTGGTCAGAAACATGAAAGCAGTGGTGACAGAGATGAAAAGATATTTAGAAAGATGAAGACAGACTCTAGACATGTAATACAGGTTGGGAGAGGAGGTCAGAGATGGTAGTGCCATTCCTGAAGTTAAGGTACGTAGGGGGAGAAATTGTGAAGAGGAAGCTGATGAATTATTTTTAAACTATTAAACTTGTAGATGAGTTAAGACATAATGATATATTGCTTTTTTACTTAAAAAAAAGTGAAATATGGAGATGAGGCCGATGCCCTTGTTGACTACAGACACAATCCCAGTCCTCCTCTTAGAAGTCACCACCGCTCCCAGCTTACTGCATGTCCTTTCAGGCCTTGCACAGTACTTCTCCATACTTCCCATATTGCCTTTTCGATACCTAACATATTCTGTATTTTATATACACCTAATTCTTTTCTTCACACAACTGATAATGTAGAAGTTTTGCTAATTTAGTGCGTATGAAGTTATATCATTCTTTTTGGCTATTGTATAGTATTCCAGAGTAGTCACCCAGCATGACCAGTGATGGATGTTTAGCTTTATCCTGGTTTTCCTGTTCTATCAATGTTGTTGCAATGGATATACTCTTACATGTTCTTTGTAAATCATGTGATCCCCCCCTCTAGTAGTAGTTACTGAGAAGTAGAATTTCTGGGCCCCACAGTATACATTCTTACTTTGATAGCTGTTGCCAAACTGCCCTCCATGTGGG
Source organism: Canis lupus dingo (assembly GCF_003254725.2). Taxonomy (NCBI): domain Eukaryota; kingdom Metazoa; phylum Chordata; class Mammalia; order Carnivora; family Canidae; genus Canis; species Canis lupus. The sequence continues at coordinate 24,084,886 of NC_064253.1, forward strand.
TGCTCTAACTGTACAGTGTGCAAGTGTTCTTTATACCACATTCTCGTCAACACTTGACATGGGCTTTTTTTTTTTTGAGTGAAAAATGGTAGATCCTTGTTTTAATTTGTGTTTGTCTGATCATCAGTGAGCCTGGGTATGGTTTCCTTGCCATTTGTCTGTCTTCTGTGAATTGCTGGTTTTTTATCTTTTCCCCATTAGTCAGTGGGGCTGTCTTTCTCTTACAGATTTAGGAGTTTAGAAAATTTTATATCCTAATCCTTCATCTGTTTTATGTCACCAATATCTTCTTTGGTGTCTTGTTTATCTTTTCAGTTTGTTTATGATGTTAATAATTGTGATGGAAAAAATTTATCAATCCTTTCCTTTATGGCTCATCTTTTTTAGAATAGCCATGCTGACTCCTGCTGCCATAGGCATATTCATACTAGGTTTCATTTTATCATTTTCATTTTTTAAGGTTTGAAATTGACTTATCAGTGGGAAATTCAGGTAGAATTATGTAAATGGCAGGAGATGCCTCAGAATGGAGTGAGAGTCAAAATGTATACTCAAGCTATAGATTGTGGGCTTCTCAGAGAAGAGATGGTTGAAATCAGTGGTATACATGATATTGTCTAGAGAAAGCAGGTAAAGTCAAAGACAAGTGTGCCACAGAAGTTACCAAGGAGGTAACTTTACATAGAAGCAACCAGGTTTTATTCACATTTACATTCCTAGAACTGATGTGGTGCCTGCCCATCATGGCATTCATCAGTCCAACATATATTCATTTATAAATCTGCTAATAAATATATAAAGCCTTGCAAAGTGAATAAATTTAAAAATATTCCTCTTTCCTTGAATCAATTTGTCCAAGTAAATCTGATAAGTGAAAAAAAAATCTTATAAATGAGTAAGCCTTGTGAGAAGGTGCTATGACCTTTTTGCTTACACTGTATTACCAAAGCTGGGACGCGGGCTTCCAGGTGTCCTTTGTTTGGTCCTGACCTCTAAATGAACCACTGTGGCATCTGTGAAGTTATAACTGGAGTAGAAATGTGATATTGGACCTGCACAACTGTGCTGATTTGAGATGAATTTGGAAAGTGTCCACAAATGCCAACTTTTCTTTAATGTATCCTATAACTACCCTGGAGGCTTCATACTGGTCATTGTTCTCTTGACATTACTTATTTTGTGGACTTATGAAGCACCTTTCCCTGAACTGTCAATCTACAAATTGTCTGTAAAATCTACTCTGTGGGGTAAAGGAACGGAATTATTCATAAGATAGTATCTACCTTAGTTTTTGGTGAAATTACTCACTCAGGGTATAATTAAGTCATAGGCACACTGGCCCGAATGTGGATAAAGCTGGAAAGGAAATAATTCCCATTCCAATTTGGGTGCTTTCTGATGTTTGACAAGCCTCTGGTGTGTTAATCCATGAACTGAGGAGAACTCAGAATCCCCTGTAAAGGAGAAGTTCGTGCTTTCTCTCCCCCCCCCCCTTTTCTTCTTTCTTTCTCTCTCTTTCTTCTTTCTTTGTTTTCCCCTTCCTTCCTTCCTTGAATTGGAGAATAACTAATGGGTGTGAAAGAATAAGCAGAACTGGAAAAGCTTAAAAGTTGTGAACAGGACGACAACACTGAAATCTGAGAGGTAAAAACTAAGTGACAAAGTGGAAGCCTAAAGGAGGTGAACGCAGCAAACATTGGGGTTAGGTGATATGGTTTTAGACTGTTTGGGCACTGAGTGTGCTGAGATGGGCCTGGACAGGCTGGACCTCCAGCAGGTCCACCTCCTCTGCCACATACGGGAGCCCTGGAGGAGGGGTCTGCATTGGCCGTCCTCCTTGTCTATCCATGTTGTTTGTTTTCCACAGACTGAGTATAGACATGCTTGGTGAGATGACATGGAACCTAAGAAAATAAAAACACTTAGATGTTGCAGACAAATCAAAATTTATTGAGACAGACAGAAATGCACCTACTCAAGGACTACAGTTAAGCATTTACTATTAACCAAAGAGTCGTGTTCACATTCCAGATAAGTCTACGTGGAAAAGCATTCAGAATTTACTAGATTTTTCTACATCACTATTTCACCTACCATAGGGACAACAAAATGACACTCAGGATTTGGTGGGCTCTCATTACAATGCTACACATTAAACAGGGACAAACATCAGTGACTTTGAGAAAAAGGTATAAAAAGACCAAAACCACCCACTGTAGAAAGGGCTCTTAGATGTTACTGTACAATGTGGTCAAGGTGAAAAAACAAAACCCAAATGTGAATGGCATTCTGGGAAAAGTAAGGGGCAGACCTGGACAGATACATAGTTGTTCACTGCTGGGTGTGGGGCCATGGGCATAAGAAGGGGGAATTGATAATAAAATCTCAGATTGAGCAGTAAGGTATTACCCATGCCTTGAATATCTGTGGAAACAAAAAGATATTAATATCCCAGATAGCTAACCAAGGTGGAAGAAAATTCTGAGATTTAAGGTGGATGCTGAGGAAACAGTACTAAATAAAAGAACTGTTTGTGGAATAAGAATAAAGCTATTTACTAGAGAGTTTCCAAAAGTGAGTTAGCAAGGATTCAGTTCAATACCTGTCTCAAAAAAGGGAATGCATTATCACAGTATTTTTGTTTAGTCAAGATTTTTATGCATACTTAGTTGCTAGCAAAAGGACTCCTGCCCAAAAAAGAGGGAATCACAAAATCTACTTCTAAGGTTAGGGTAACTAGAAAATCGAATCTTTAGTACTTTGGAAAAGTAGTAAAGCCCTTTAAAAAGCTAACGCTGTCACGCCAAAGTGAGGCATGAAAAGTGGTGTTAGTGTTGCTCTGTTGATTTGGGGTTCCAGTCTTAGGAGGGCTTTTCATTTAATATTTTAATGAATCAAAGTATCTTCTTGGAATATCTTGAAAATGAGCATCTCGTTACCTTACTGGGATCTGACTGCTGAGCCCACTCTTCTCCATCATTAAGTTAATGCTAAGAATCTTTAAGTGTCATCTTAATTTGACACTTGTCATAAGATAATTAGGCAAATTAAAATCAGTGGTTCTCTGTTCCTACAAGTTTTTCTAAGTGAAATCAATTTGTCGATTTTAATTTGTTCTCTTGTGTGCTTTTCCAAGCTCAGAGGAGACAGTAACGATGGCTGTCTTTGATGGTCTAAACTGAAATTTTTTAATATGCCTGGATTCTCTTATATACTCTATTATGATTTAGCTGCAATTAAGCACCTGTTTTTCAATTACGATCTCAGTGTTTTGTTCAAGTGAGGGGGAAAAAATTGAAACAGAGGTGATGAAGTTGACATCCCAGTACAGAGATCGCCCCTGTTCTCTCTATACCTAGGGCCTGGTGGTACCCATGTCTGTCAGGCCAAAGAAGTTTATTATACCATGTATGTTCATTTCTCATCTGAGATTAACTCTAGGAATGATGCCACCTTGGCCAATGCTAGGATTGGAAAATGCTGGTTTGAGGCAGGTTGGTAAAGTACAAAGAACTGGTCAATTCGAGGTGAGGGAGGGATTGGTCAGCTGCCATGGTGACCATGGTTTGGCTGAGTATATTTTTTGCCTGGTGGATGGGCTGGAGCTCAGGAGGAAAGGAAGATAAACAAATGTGGGCCAGAGAGCCTCACTGAGGGGGCTGCTGACTAGGGTAGCCAGGTATTTGGAAACCAGCTAGGGCAGGAACCTAAGGGTCTGAAGAACTGAACCAAATGGGGGCCACTTTGAAGATTATTCTTTGGTACTTAGATCTGAGCCAGCTTGATGGGGACAGAAATCCTTGAAATGATAGTGATAATGACCCTACCAAATTTGGAGACAGACTGGAATTATGAGCTCAATTAGGGTAAAGAAACACTGGTGGATGGCTTTCTTCATTAGTATCTCAACACTTGTGCAGGTGCAGCGATTGGTGGGGTGGGGCGGGGGGGGGGGGAGGAGTTGGGGAGATAGATAGATCTTAAAAATCCAATCCTAGCTTCTGTGTGCTATGATGAAGTTCTTTTTGGCCTTCATCTGGGATTTTTTTCTTTAGAAATGAAGTGGTCTAAAATCTGTATAGCTTATGTGCCCTCGTTAGGATTGGCGGATAGCAATGGGGCAAAAGCAAATCACAAGGTTAAGAATCCTGAATTTTCTAGTGCTAAGGAACACTGTGGTATTGTCTTCTCAGAGGGCAGGGGATTATATATGTCTTGGGAAAAGCCCTTGTGTAGGTGGGGAAGGGGAGAACCTGTGGCAGACAGCATTGCTGTGGCCCCCAGGGTGGGGGTGGGGGCCTTTGAGCTGAGATGAACAAGATGGCTTGTGAAGTTGCCCATGTGGGAGTCTCATGGCTTCTGCAGGAAAAGTGATTTCAGGGACAGAGACTTATCCAAATCAAAGGGCTTCCAGTAACTCTCCTAATGCATAGGGAAAGGAATCTCCTCAGGCTGCAGGTGCTGTTAGTGCAATAAAGGACTTTGATACAAATTTCTTATTCCAGAAATTGTGATCCAGGTCTGGACAAGCTGACAAATTTATAATAGTTTTTCAAATGAGTTTTTAGAAGATACTGAAACACTTTTTCTGAGAGATGTGTGTGTGCCTTGTACACATATACAGTCTACTCTGTACGTACATACATATTTATGCACATACAGAGAAGCATCCGGACACCATTTTTAATAAACTCAATTCCCCAAAGGAACTCTTGACTGAATTAAGGCTGTTGTTCATAGGGAGCCAGATATAGTGATATGAAAAACTTTAACTTTTAATTGTTAACACGAGGGGTGGTGGGGACCGGGGGGGGGGTTATAAAGTACAGTGTGGTGTGTTTTCCACGACATCTACAGGACACAAGAAAAGCACTTAGACACCGTAAGGCCGGGAACCATGCTGGAATAACCATTGGTGTGGGTAATCAAAAAGCATCTTCGACGTTTACAAGGTGGGGGCTCCCTGCACTGTCAGAATCCCACATACATCACATGCTCGTTAGCAAAAATCTCACGGGAGGGAAGGAGGCTCTAATTCAGCCAGCCAGTCCCCTGTCTAAAACACAAAACACAACACCCTTCTTCCCACACAACTGTATGCATAACCAGAATGCTCTGGGGACAAGGAGTGGTCTTCCAAACCTCGGGTCAGGTACAGAGAGCAACAATGGAGAAGAGGCCTTGGTGCTGTGGAGTCTTAGATACAAATGCAGGAGTAGGAAGTGATTTGCAATTCTGTGCCAACCTCGTGTCCTCTTCCTTGTGGGGACTACCATATGTAGCCGACCTCATCCTCTTTGTCGTCGTCCTCATCCTCATCATCCTCTGTCACTGCCCGGGTGTGCACCCTCAGCTTCCCCAACTTGTCCTTTGGTCCCAGCTCCCGTTCATCCTCTAGATCATCCAGCAGGACCACGGAGCCGCCACTGCCGAAATCCCCTGAGGTCTCCTGCTCCTCTTCTGAAAGAAAAGATGGGAGGTTAGTTGCTGCTTATACCTCCTGACCGTAGGAGTGGTTCCTTTTCATGTGACTTAACTGTAGGGAGAAACCATGCAATTTACTCTCTGAATATTAGAGCATCTCTACCTGGATGGGGTTAGTCTACATGGCATGGACCATGAGCTCTGAGAGCCCCTGAATTCTTGAGATGCTGCTACCTTCCTGGGTAGAACCTTGAGCAGGGGGGTGGGGAGGGGCTATCAAAGTCATGCTGTGTCAAAAACAAAAACAAAAACAAAAACTGATCCAATCCACTGGTTGTGGTGAGTTCCTGCTCCTCAGAAAGCTTGCTGTGCATAATCTCCTGTGACTTCGGGGGTATTGTGTTTCCACTGTAAACTTGTTTACTGTAGACCACAGATACCTCTCGAAAATTCTTCTGCCCAGATCTTTATACCATAAAGACCTGCAAGTCAACAAAGGTCATCATAGGGCTGATGCCAAAGTACTTACTCACCACAACTCACGGTGCCCTGTTTCCTGGAGCCAGCCAGCTCGTTGCCATATTTATCCACACACCAGCACTGCCCTGTGCTGCCATGGCATTGCGTGGCTTTGTAATAGCCCTCCTCATTACACCGAGGTATGAATGCTCCTGAGGGAATAGAAAGTCCAATTTGAGTCAGATGTGCACTGACACTCAGGGTTAATGCCCTCCATGAGAGGGAAGAGGGCTAACACATCCTGCAGAGCTAGGAGGGGGAATGGAGTGGTTGGTTATTACTTAGTCAAGATTTCCAGGGTCCTGGATTTGCCCAAGGTCTGACAGGATCCTTTCTTTGATGAGTTCTTATTGCTCCCTTTATAATATGAATGGGTACTACTCTTATTAAAAACTTCTTAACGTTTTCCCAGTTTTATGGAGATAGAATGGATATGTAGCACTGTGGAATATCACGTGTACAGCCAAATTGGACTTATTTATGCTGTGAAATGATTATCGTAGTAAGTTTAATTAACATCCATCGTCTCAGATTTAAAAACTGTTTTTCCTTTGTGATGAGAATGCTTAGGATTTACTATCAACAACTTTGTTATGGACCATACAGCATTGTTGACTATACTCCTCATGCTGTACATTAAATTCCTAGTACTTATTTGTCTTGTAACTGAAAGTTTGTACCTTTTGACCACATTTGTTCAATTCCCCCTCTCTATGGTACACCAGTCTGATGTCTTTTCCTATGAGTTGTTGTTTCAGATTCCCCAGATAGGTGAGGTCATATGCTATCTGACTTATTTCACTTAGCATCTTATTGTCAAAGTCATTCCACATTGTCACAATTGGTAGGACTTCACCTTTTATGGTGTATAGTATTCTTTTTCCTTAAATTCAGTTAGCCAACTGATAGTACATCATTAGTTTCCTAAGTAGTGTTCAATAATTTATCAGTTGCTTGTAACACCCAGGGCTCATCATATTAATATTCTATTGCGCGCACACACACACACACACACACAATTATTTATTGATCTGTTGATGGACACCTAAGTTGTTTCCATATCTTGGCTATTGTAAATAATGTTCCCATGAAAATGGGGTACAGGTATCTCTTTGATGTAATGTTATTTCCATGGGATATATTCTGAGAAGTGTTAATTGCTGCATTATATGGTAGTTCTATTTTACATTTTTTATTTTATTTTATTTTATTTTTTTACATATTTTTAAAATTAGAGTTCAATTTGCCAACATATAGCATAACACCCAGTGCTCATCCCATCAAGTGCCCCCCTCTGTGCCCGTCACCCCCACCCCCCGCCCACCTCCCTTTCCACCACCTCTTGTTCGTTTCCCAGAGTTAGGAGTCTCTCATGTTCTGTCACCCTTTCTGATATTTCCCACTCATTTTTTCTCCTTTCCCCTTTATTCCCTTTCACTGTTTTTTATATTCCCCAAATGAATGAGACCATATGATGTTTGTTCTTCTCCTATTGACTTATTTTACATTTTTTAAAGAACCTCCATAATGCTTTCCATACTGGCTGCACCAGTTTGCATTCCCATCAGCAGTACATAAGGCTTCCCTTTTCTCTGTGATCTCACCAACATTTGTTGTCTATTGTTATTTTGATGACCACCACTGTAACAGCTGTGCAGTGGTATCTCATTGTGGTTTTGATTTGTATTTTCCTAATGATTAAAGATGTAGAACATCTTTTGATGTACTTGTTGGCCATCAGTATGTTTTCTTTAGAATAGTGTCTATTCTGGAGTGCCTGGGTGGCTCAGTTGGTTCAGTATCCAACTCTTGGTTTCACCTCAGGTCATGATATTATGAGTGGTGAGATCAAGTCCACACCAGGTTCTGTGCTCAGCAGGGAGTCTGCTTGAAGATTCTCTCCCTCTGCCTCTCCTCCCACTCTCTCAAATAAATAAATGAATCTTAAAAAAAAAGTCTATTCGGATATTCTACCCATCTTTAAATCAGATTTTTGTTGTTGTTGAATTGGGTGAGTTCTTTATACAGTTTGGATATTAATCCCTTATCAGATATGTGGTTTGAAATATTTTTTTTCTCTGTAGGTGTTCTTTTCATTTTGTAGATAATTTTGCTGTGCAAAAGCTTCTTAAATTTTTTGTTGCTTGTGCTTCAGGTGACACATCCAAAAAATCATTGCCAAAACCCTTGTCAAGGATATTTTTTCCTATGTTTTCTTCTAAGAGTTTTATGGTTTCCAGTTTTACATTTAAGTCTTTGATCCATTTCCAGTTAATTTTTGTGAGTTGTATAAGATAGACATCTAGCTTCAATTTTTTACATGTGAATATTCGATTTCCCCAGAGCCATTTATTTAAGTGACTGTCTTTTCTCTAGTGAGAATTCTTGGCCCCCAAATTTTAGTTGACCTTACATACATGAATTTATTTTGGGGCTTTTGATTCTGTTCCCTTGATCTGTTTTTATGCTACCATGCCCTTTTGATGACTATAACTTTAAAATCAGGAAGTGTGATGTCTCCTACTTTGTTCTTCTTTCTCAGGATTGCTTTGGCTATTTGGGGTCTTCTGTGGTTGTGTATTTTTGGAATGCTTCCAATCCATGAACATGGGATTCCTTTCAATTTATTTGTGTGGTCTTCGATTTCTTTCATCAGTGTCATATAGTTTTTAATACATAGCTCTTTCACTTCCTTGGTTAAAACATATCATCTCAAAGAAAATCTTTTTCATTTTAACTTGGATCCCTTTTGTTTCTTTTCCTTGCCTGACTGTCCTCGCTAGGGCTGACTGTACTATACTGAATGGGAGTGTTAAGAGTGGGCACCTTTGTCTTGTTCTTGATCTTAGAGGAAAAGCTTTCAACCTTTCACCATTGAGTAGGATGTTAGTTGTTGTGTGTGGCATTTACTATATTGAGGTTTGTTCCTTTTATATCTAATTTATGTTGAGTTTTAATTTTTTAGTACTTTATTTATTCATGAGAGAGACAGAAAGAGGCAGAGACACAGGCAGAGGGATAAGAAGGCTCCCTGAGGGGGAGCCCAATGCGGGACTCGATCCCAGGACCCCAGGATCATGCCCTGAGTCAAAGGCAGATGCTCAACCATTGAGCCACCCAGGTGCCCCTGTGCTGAGTTTTTAAAAATCATAAATAGATGCTGAATTTTGTCAAACATATTTCTGCATTTATTTAGATACCACATTGTAGTAATGTGATGTATTTTGCGTCCCAGGCTTAAATCCCATTTGATCATGGTAAGCAATTCTTTTAATGTACTCCTGAATTTGGTCTACTAGTATTTTATTGGGGAATTTTGCGCCTATAGTTTTTTTATAATGTCCTTTCTGGTTTTGCTATCAGGGTAATCCTAGCCTTGAAAACAAGTTTGAGAGTGTTTCCTTTTCTTTGATTTTTTTTTTTTTCAGAAGAGTTTGAGAAGGTGTGGTAGTGATAATTCTTTAAATGTCTGGTAAAATTCACCAGTGTTGGGGGAAGTGAAATTCACCAGTGAAGCCATCTGGTCCTGGGCTTTCCTTTGAACCACTAATCAAAAATATCCCAACAATTTCCTTAATAATAATTGATTTGTTGCTATTCTGGAATAAATACTACTGACTGAATATGCTGATCCTTTTGGATGACTGTTCCTCAGTGATTTACTAGATGATACAGGCATGTAGTTTTATTTCTTCTATTTTTGTAACAAAGTGACTAATGCATGAAATGATTCTGGTATTATTCTTTGCCTACTACAGACGTTTTGAATAAAATTTCTTCTCTGAAGGACTCACTCATAAAAATATTTTGGGTATATAGTGCCTATTTCTTTGGTTGTGGGGCAGTGAGTTTAGCATTTTGATTTAAATAGATTTCATGCATTTTCATACAGTTGTCTTCTGTTTCTTCCTGATCCAAGTGTGGTAATTCACAGTACTTGTTCAACTACATTTTCATAATTCTGTAAGTTGGGTTATAGCAGTGGTTGTCAAAGTGTGGTCTCAGGACCAGCAGGTGTACCATTACCTGGAAACATCTTAGAAAAGCAAATATGTGGGCCCCACCCCAGATCTATTGAATCAGAAACTTTGAAAGCAGGGCCTAGCAAACTATGTTTTAATAAACCTTCCAAGTGATTCTAAAACATGTTGAAATTTGAAACCGTTGTCCCATATGTGAACTTACACTCCCGTTTTTAAATTCACAACTCTTTGGCAGTAGAAAAGGCTCAAATACTATTTCACTGTTTTCTACATTATTCTTAATTTCACTTTATTTCCATAAAGGCTCTTAATTAGAAAATTTAGTGATTTTTTTTTAAAGTGCATTTATAGCTAAGTTTCACTTTAGTTGCTTTCACTTCTATACGTTTTTATTTAATTTTTAAAATTATATTCCACCTCCTAGTATGGTATTTGGGTAAATAATCTCATTTTTAGCTTTTACTTGTGTTGTAGTGAGTGAATTTAATCTGTGATAGGTTTTGGAGATTGTTTAGTTTTCTTCTGTGGCATAATCCAAGGCAAATATTCTGTGTTTGAAAAGACTATATATTCCACGCTTATATACAGGAATACATGTATGTGAATGCTAATGAATCATGTTATTTGTTTCTCCTATATACTTAAGCTAAGTTTCAAGAGGTATGTTAATGTGTCTGATTATAATTGAAGATATGACAATTCCTCCTTGCAGTTCTGTTTTGTTTTAAAGTTATGGGCATACGATAATATGGTAAAATAAAAAGGAACATTTCAACAAAATGATACTCTGTTTTTAGAATTCAAAACAAAGGAGTCTTATAGGACTTTAGTCCATTTACATTTATTATGATTACAGATATGTGTTTGGTCTTTTTTCCTCCTTTCCTGATTTTTGTTGAAATGGTCAAGTTTTTAAAGTCCATCTTTTTCTTCTATTGGTTTAAAAACCAAATATTCTATTTCCTTCTCTGTGGGGAATTTAATGATAAGGTTTAAAATTAATCTGCATTTTCTTTTCTTGCTGAATAAACTAGAAACTTACCCCAAACACTTTTGGGGTAAAAAAAAAGTGTTACTTTTATTTTCACTCCCCCAAACAAACAGTCTGAAATTTTAATTCTTGGTTGCTACAAAATATTTCTACAGGTCACATTTTATTTAGATTTAGCAGCATGTCTTCTTTTCCACAAATGGATCTAAATAATTCCTTCTGGGATTGTTTCTTTAGAGTCAATCCTTTGGTGATATTATAGTAAGTCTGGGGTTAGTAAACTAAATCTGTGGTTTGAAAATACCTCTATCCTCACACTTGAATGCTCTGATTTTCAGTTTTGGTTTTTCTTAGGGGGTGTGTATGTTTCATGATTATGTGCTTATTTTCTATGGGAGAATAATTGGAGTAGTGATGTGAAGACAAAGGCCTTTGCTTACTGCTCTAGCTTTCTACTCTTCATTTTATTTTAGGTAATAGTAAAATCCCACTTGCTTCTGGAATTTATTTTGAACCTGGATTTAACCCCAGATCCAGCTGATTCTAGCAACTAGTCTTAGAATAGATGACCAGGCTGTCAGAGATCAAATGGATAATCACAGAAAACCATTCAAGGTGGTGCCCACACTCTCAAGATCTCAGCCAGTGCACAGCACCCCTAGTCTGCAGGGAGAAAGAGGAAGGAAAAGAAAACCAAAAGGCAGAGAGACTTGTGAACAGATTTTCAATCAAGGTCTGCAAAGGAGAAGAACTAACAGAAAGCTGGGAAAATACTGATCCTTCTCCTTGTGCTGCAGTTGGAAAACAACAGCACTTGGTAGATGGAAAAAATAGCCTCCAGGCTGATAAGAAGCAGGTGTTGCTCTAAATCTATAATGTAATAGAATTACCTTTTTTTTCTAAGTAGGCACTAATTATAACTGATTGTTGTTGCTTGTTTTTTAAATTCAAATGTCCCTGAAAAGACATTATGAGATTTCCCCATGCAAAAAATAATGTGAAAGAAGGTCAACGATAATTTTATGAGTCATCAGAGAGATGTAATAAACTTTAAAACTAGGTAGGATTCATGGTAGGACAAAAGTAGGCATTTTATTCGGATAAGCTCGGGAAAATGGAAGATGAGGCATTTTATCTCAGACTACATACCTTATAAATGTCTCATTCATTCTCAGTCAAAAGATATCCATTGCCAATGAAAATAAAATTTTAAAAATAGATTTCTACTCATAACTACCTTAGGTACATCACTTAAATCCCAAATAACCTCCTACATGGAAAAATCAGATAAGTGAGCACAAGCCCTTGCACTGGAAAGATCTATGGAAGGAAGGAGCCAGCCAGTTTGCCTCACATCAGAAAGACACCTTTGTCTTTTTAGAACCTAAGTCCACACAGGTCAAAATAACAGCTTTGGTGTTCTTTCTGAGTCGAATAGGGGGCGTTATCAGAAGTGGAACGTCTGAGGCAAACCAATGAAAAAAGTAACTTTCAAAAGCAGAAGGAAGAAAGAGTATTGAGATACTCTGAGATGACCCAAAAATTGCCAGGGTTCACAGACTGCCTACATTTGACAATTTGCAGAAAACTTGCCCATTTTCTTTAAGTAAAGAGCAAGCTGCTTAAGGAATGCACCTGGTTCTTACTGCTTAACAAGAATACTTCTGAATTACTGTATTGCCACTGTCAGCTCTTTTTAAAAATCAAGGAAAGCAACACAGACTCCTTTTTTTCAGCAAACAAATGAGGTTTAGCATTCTCTGCAATGGCCTGGTCTGAATGCCATGACTTCCGTCCCCCCCCCCCCCCCCCCCCCCCCCCCCGGCCCAAGTGCTGGTGACAGAGGACATGCAGCTGCAAGGGAACACTTCAACAAACCAGCATTTGGAACCTTTACCTCTGCCACAGATTGGCATGTCAGGGGCAAAAACACAGTTAACATTCGATACAGAAGAAAAATATGCTTTCCTCCACAGATTAGTATGCACATTGAAATCAAGAAATGTACACTCAAGTCTTTTGAGCCTTCTCTGATAAACACAGAAGAGGGTACAGTTCATCTTCCTCCTTAAATAAATGGACAACTTGATCTGGGGAATAATTCTGGAATTTACAGACCAAGGGAGGAGTAGAGATGGTGCTGGATCCCAGCCCTTGCAGCCCTGCGCATGAGTCCTGAGCTAACAGGGTAGGCAGCATTTCTCAACTAGCAGCCCAATCCTCAGATTATGTCTGGCCAGCTGTCTGGGGATGAAGCGAGACATTTCTTTCAGAAAACACTGATACCTAATTGAATAACCATTGCAGTGGCTCAATATTACAAGAGACGTGGATGTTTTAATTAGTTGTTTAAACAAGTGACAAGAAATTGTACTTACCCAACAGGCTTTTCCCCTTGCTCAGCTTCTGAATCCTGTTCATTTCATTCTGGCAAGGGAGACCTAAAAAATAATTTATGAAAGTCAGTTTCCAGATGGTGCGGGACATAATCTCTAATGATTGGCTTCACTCTTGACGTGAAATATATACAATGACACACCTGGGACTGGAATTACTCCATATGCTGTTATTATAGAACAAAACAAAATCAGGCCATTACTGTTACTAATTTTTTTAAAAAAAAATCTTATACCACAAAGTATTTAAATAGTACTTTGGGGCTACTTGCATCGTATAGTTTTTCTGCCCACCTTCAACTCAAGGAAATGCTAGGAGCCAACTAGGTGATCTGGTAATAGACACTTTAATCAGGTGAGAACCAGGATCAAAGCTTCCTCATGGTTAAATGTCCTGAGTGCATACATCAGAGCCACTAACCAGAGGAAGGGTGACAAATACTTAATCTACCCCAGGTCTTGCTCCAGGAGAGAATGAGAATGGCTACTTCAGACTTTCTGGCTCAGTATGCCCAGGAGAGTAAAACACAGGCCTCATGGGACAACTATGAAACTATCCAAGAGATGTAGAGAGGCAGTGAATATAGAAAAGTGAAACCTTGATTCAGCTCTGCCATCTCATAGCTCAGTGCTTTGGGCAAGTCTCCTCCATTATAAAATACCTGTTGTGTTTTTTTTTTAATTTTTTTTATTGGAGTTCAATGTGCCAACATTCAGCATAACACCCAGTGCTCATCCCGCCAAGTGCCCCCCTCAGTGCCCATCACCCAGTCACCCCCCCAAAAAAAATAAAATACCTGTTGTGGTAAAAGATGGGTAGGGGGAGCTCCAAGGCCAAGTAGGGCATATGAGTGTGTGTGGTTCTCCTACAAATCGATTTTAAGCTTAAAGCAAGATGGCCTCACCAGTTCTTGAGCATTACCATGACTTGCCTGTGCAGATCCTGTGGCTGTAGGGGTGGGGGTGCTCTGCTATGTCTTCAAGAGCCTCCAGACTGTTCTGATTTTGAGGGCATTTACACTATTTCTGTTCAAGAAACTTTGGGCCTGCAGGAAGTACCCGAGCATCTCTTTACATCTCTTACCCCGTAGATTGCACATCACCACCCAGTCTGGTTTGTTCCTTGAGAAAAGCTAATATACCTTGTTCACTTTGACTATCAGAGAAAGAGAACAACTGAAAACAAGAAAGAGAAACAAATGCTATCTTTGAAGATTAAAGGTAGCATTTACTAGGACAAAGGTACCAGAAAATGTTCTAGAACAATAATCCTACAGAGTAGGCACTGTTATTATTCCTATTTTGCAAATAGAAAGGCATATCTTTGTGTGAAACCATAGGCATTTGGAAGACTGTTCCTGAAGACAGCACAAGTCACCTGCATTCACAGAAACATGGTTTCTGGAATTGAGGTCAGTTCCTCAAAGTGTCCCATGGTAAATGTAAAAATTCTGCTTCTCTTTAAGCAAGGAGACATGAATCAGACTGAGACCTACTAGAAACTGCTGCAAGAAAAGAGTTAAGAGCAAGACTGAACTCCAGAAGAATTCTAATAGAAAAAAATGGCTGCTAAGCAGATGATAAGAGTTACCAAAGACTTCTCTAAGTAGTCAAGGATGCTAAAAAGACACTATGTGATACTGGAGCTCAATTCAGATAGAAAGACTCAAGGACAAAAATGACATTGAAGAAAATTAAACACTTAAAGGAAGGCTGTGTCTGAAGCCACAGAACTCAGCGCAACATGTATGTTACTGATGCTCCTAAGGGAAGACTAATCAAATGGAACCAAAATTTTAATTCCAGAGCTTACAATGCATGACATGTCTCCAGAAAAAGATCTATAGCCTGAGCCAAACTAATTCACGTCTGAGAAAATTCATGTCCTCAAAAGGGAAAAGAATAAGCATGGGTTCCCATTATTCTATAGCTAAACCCAGTGCTTGGAGAATCATGTTTAAAGATAACAGTACAAGAAACTCTGGCTGCAGGAAGTTTATCCTTAGCATCTTTGTTTCTGTATTTTTTTAAAGCAAATATTCAAGTGGTATTTCAAGGGTTATAATTCCAGTGAGAATTCTAGAGGAAAAAAATATCAACAACAAAGTGTGCTCTCAAAATTTTCTGGGGCCTAAGAAGCACTTAGTCTTTCTTACTTGTAGAATAGCTACACATTTATCCTCATAAAAATACCACATACGTAGTACCTATGGTCTATGGCTAAAAGAGTGCCTTGGAGAAAAAATTTAGTTTTGAGTACATAACATACATTAATCAACAGTAAATATGAAGAAATGTGGGGAACAAATAGAACTAACTGCCAGAGCTGGTTCTGGGTCAAGGAGGGAGGTGGTGGGAACCCAACAAAAAATAAAGAACCTTACTTAAGAGAGAAATGCACAAAATGAGAAACAAAAAAGGAACTACAAAAAAAATTTTTTTTTTTAATGGTACTTGGTTCCACTTCTACTTAGATGCCATTATATGCCATGCAAGGGGGGTCTGGCCTCCTTCAGCTGTTGGTCAAAGGGTGGCCCACGCAAGAACATCCACATGGCACATTGACCACCTCTGACTCTTGGTAAAGGCAGTAACCTCACTCTCAGGGTCCTGCCGCCACACCTCTGAGGTAAGCCCTAGCACTGAGACTTTGCTTATTTTTTTAAAGATTATTTATTTATTCATCGGAGAAGCAGGCTGCCTGTGGGGAGCCTGATGCTGGACTTCATCTCAGGATCCCAAGATCAGGACCCAAGCCTAAGGTAGACTCTCAACCACTGAGCCACCTAGGCATCCTGAGACTTACCCAGGGTTCAGCTCAGCCTAAATAAGCAAAAGTCACATGATGTCTTATGGACTCAAGCCTAAAGCTATCTTAGTATTGAATCACTCCAAGTATTTCTATTAAGATAAGAACATGGCTATCATTTGACACTGATTTGGAAATACTAGCTGATAGCATGAGAAAACAGAAAGAGATGAGGTATAAAAATAGAAAAATAAAAAAATAAATTATCACTTGGCAAAGGATACGATTGTATACCTGAAAAATCAAAGGAAACCAACCAAGATAATTACTCCAAACAAAAGAAGAATTTAGTAAGGTGACTGCAAACAAAATTGATACTGAAACAACCACCAGCAAGGACGTATACTAGGAAAAAATCAATTTCATTTACAAGGAGAATAAATATAAGGGAAGTATAGTATCAGTGAGAATAAAACTTAAAAATGTAACTCCATTGGTTAATAGATGCTGTTGTAGAATAAAAGGATTAAATATTACATAGCTATCAATTTTCTCTAGAGTCATCTTACTTCTAAAGTTCAAAGAGTTCAAATACAAAAGGCATAACAATAACATAAGAATATCCAGGAAAAATCTGAAAGAAAAATGAGTGGCAGGAGTGGGTGGCTCTGCAAGATGTAGGACTAGAGGGATCTACATAAAGAAGCTTTATATACAATAAAGGGAGCATTCACATTAGAGGAGGAAGATGGGTTAGTCAAAACTAGAGAGGTAACTGAAGGGTCGGCTGGGACCCTACTTGACCACACACTGAAAAAATCTAAAGTGATAAAAGATTTCAGTAACCAACCAACCAACCAAAAGATACTGAGGAAAACACAAACACAAAAGAATTGCTTTAGTATTTCATTGTACAAAATACCTTTCTAACCTTAATGTAAGCCTTCCATCAAAGGTGGAGAAACTTTTCATTATTCCATTTAAAAATTTTCTTCCTAACAAAAATGCACCAAGTCAAAGTTGGGGGAAAAATATTTGCAATACATGTAACCAGAAGAGGACTAATGTCCTCCATTTAGAGAAAATTCCTAACACCACCAAAAATGACACCACAGAGAACTAGGTATTCTTGATAAGAATAAAAAATGGTACAGTCTTTTTTGGAAGGGCAATTGGAACTATTACCTAAATTAAAAATGCACATGCTCTCTGCCTAGTAATTCTGCTTTTAGGAATGTATCTTGTAGTCTTATAAACAAATACATGTACTTTACCCTGAGTGCCCTTTTGTGATGCCTACATTTTCTGCTCTGTGTATAGCGACTCTGAACACATGCGGGCATACACACACATCTAATTTTAAAACTGTAATATTCATAGCCATCTTCCTTCCATTCCTGGGGGCGGGTTCTCACAGCCATGCTTATAGTAGATGATCCATAGTACCTGATGCTTGCTACGCCAGAATTGGGGCTTGAGACTGGAATTCAGATACAAGCTACTCATGGGTAGTCCACTTAGCTGTGGATCACCACACCTGTGTTTATAACTCTAGGAAGTGAAGACAGAAGAAGTAAAGGCCAGACCATGTGGCCCCTCCAGGAGACTTAGAGTTCCTGCCTCTGGATTCCTAAGAGGCTGTAGGGAAACCATGACATAAGATACTCCTGTATTCTTTGTATTTCCCCTCAAATCTTATCTCTTTCCTAAGTTAGCTGGAGTTTATAACCAAAACGTGCTTGCCTATGAGATTCGAAGTAAATCCATATTTACCCTAGAGAAGCTGACAAGAGGCCTTCTCTAAGGGGGAGCGTGGGGAAGTCATGTGACAAGGGGAATTACAATACTTTTACATTTGTACAGTATTTCTAACATTAAGGATCTCACGGTGATTTGGGGAGTTATATAACAAAAGTTTCTACACTCATTTTACAGATGAAATAGCTGAGGCACAAGATGGTTAAGAGATATTCCCAAAGGGAGACTGAGGAAATGGACTTTTTCATTATGTTCTTGGGTTTTCTAATATACGATAGAAATAAATGAGAAGAAAAGAGTCTGGGTCTGCCATTCAATTGGCTGAATGTCCTTCTGCCTGCTGACCTCTGCCTGCCTCCCTAGTATGTGATATGCAGGACTTCCATGCCCAGTGTGGCTGCCCTGAGCTCCAGACACGCCCCTTCTCCTGCCTTACCTCCAGGCTTCTGGAAGCAGTAGCACCACTCATTGTTGGAGAGCTTGCCATCCTTGAAGGAATCACAGGAGTTGAAGAGAGGCTTGATGCAGGGCTCATACTTATCCAAGTAGATGGCATTGATCTCTGAGTGGTCAAGCAGGAGGTCATAGTTCATGTCCAACTTGTTGAACATCCAGCCTAGGGAGTCCTTGCAGATTGGCAGGATGCTGGTGTCAAATCCTGTGGAGAGAAGGGTACATCTCAGGCAGCCACCAAGCCTGGGCTGGCCCCACCCAAGAGGAAACCCAGGGCCCACCTCCAACCCATCCTTTCCTGAGGCTAGAGGCACCCTACTAGAAGATATTGTTGGTTGGGGGTTTTAAATAAAATCACTTAAAATGCCCTTAAACAGAAGTCAGCATTTGAGGAAAGTATGTCCCAAAGGGAACCAGTCCACAACACTAATTCATCTGTGATGTAAATATGAGTTTTCATTTACCAGACTTGCTTAAAACAAGGGTATGGCCCAAAGGAAGAGTACAAACAGGGTAAGTAAAAGGAAAAACTTATAATTCTGCAAGCTATACTTTTATATTTAGGGGAAAATATTTGAAAAACCAAAACAAAAACTATTGTAAAAAAAAAAAAAAGATGGCAGTAGAATGAAACTATATAGCACAATCCAGCGGCACTGATTACGTCCCAAAGGACTGTTAAATCCAAGCAGTCTGAACATTAATGGGAAAACAAGCCAGATACCTGCCTCTGTTCCCCATTCTTCTTTTCTGCAGTCCCCTCAAGAGATACATGATATGGAATCCAAATTGACTCAGACAATAATTTCTTTCTTATTTCCCTGGGGGAGGAGGGGTAGTTTTCTTAAAGAATTATTTGTTTCCACAATGGGAACCGTATGCACTAGAATAATAACACTTTGCTTAACACTCAGGATATTGAGTCTACTGTAGACAACCCCCAGAGAGGGCCTGCCCCAAATCTAAAATTGGTCTTTCTTTCAGAATCAGAAGCACTATGCAATTTTGAGTTGTTCCATAAGTTGGATTTGTAGAAGTGGTTTTATTTTCCCAGGAAAATTTTGATAAAAGTTCACTTCTGTGTTATTTAAGGTATGCCTCTAAGTGCCTTATTTTTAATTATCTCACTGAAAACTTCTATGAGTCCTTGAAAATGCTGTATCCCCTCTACCTTACAGATGGGAAGAAAAAAAAAAAAAACAACTCAAGGCTTAAGTTATTTGTTCAGGGTTTGGGCTTGACCTGTGAGCTGGGCTTCCAAGGAAGGTGGCCCTGCCCTGAATCTACATTCTCAATCCCTCTTCTCCCAGAGTTGCCTCTACCTCACATGATCCTCCTACCCTGAGAACATCCAGCTGGCGTGGGGGCCATGCTTGAGGATGGGCAGCGCAAGGCAGGTGATACAGCGGCCATGGCTAAGGTCCTAATGCAGTTGACTGCCCACTCTCTGCTTAGCTGGGGTGGGTGGTGAGGGGTACCTATGTGCATTACCAGTCCATGCTTGAAGGATGTAGGACATATAGCAAAGTGCATAAACCCTTTTAAAAGCCCCTCCCCCGCCTTTTTTTAAAAAAAGGGCCTATACTGTCCAGAAACCAGTAAAGTTAGTGCAGCACCACCACCTCTGAGCTCTCCTAGAACCCTCTGCTTCCTTTTACTGTCAGTTCATCATTTCATTAGATGCTAAGCTCCTTGAGGGCAGAGACTGCCACAAGTAGCCTCCGCCAGTGCAAGCACATAGGAAGTGCTCAGTGAAAGCATTTGTTAAGAGAAGTTCTCCAACTACTGCAGAGTTTGGCCCTTCTAACATAAAAATCAATTTTTATTAAAAATTAAAATTAATTTTTAACTTTATTCCCATTGATACTTTAGAACATGGCCTAGAAAACTTCCCCCTTCTCAAGGAAAACTCGGGGACAAAATGTGGCCTGTTCTTTGAAGGTCGTGATTGAACAATCTCTATGATGAGGATGTCCTTAGGGCTGCTAAGGAAAGCAAGATGATTTACTCTGACACGAAATGGCTCCACAGTTTTATATAGAATATATTAGGTAATATGCATCAATTTTATAGGATATTAACATTTTAATACATGGCAAAGAGAAGCTTACTGCTCACTAACCACCAAAGAGAAGTGCCAAGTTTGTTGGGCAGTAGTCAGTCTAAAGGTCAAGCCCCATCCCCCAATGCCCATTTGGAAGGTTCTAGAGAAAAAGCATCTGCATCTGTTATCTAGAGGTAGAGGGAAGAAAATAGCCCTTCTCGTTGGCCCCAATCATGTGGGACTTGTAAGGATCTGTGGTTTCTTCTTCATAACTCCTAAACTGATAAAAGCATCTCTCCCTCCTATGGCCTTGTGGGCTAACCAAGCCTTGTTCCTTTATATTCCCTTCACTGCAATTGCTTCAGGACATCAAACCTAAAAGCCTCTTTGGGGACTCAATTTGCTTCTAGCCAAGGGCAGGTCTTTTGCTAGTTCCCCAGCTGTCTGCAAAGGAGTCTCCTGGGACTTGAGGCTGCAAGGAGCAGCTCTCTGCACATCAATCTGCTCTTCCTTGAAAGGTTGTTCAGAAAGCCTGAGGGCCTGGCTGCTCCTAGACGATTCCAGGGAAAACTTCCTCTAGACCATCTGTGTATTAATTGTTCACAAACTCCCAAGGAAGCCTCTGGCAGGAATGGAAGAAGAAGAAACTATCTTCTTTTCCACAGACTCAACCACCTGAAACCACTCTTTGGATACTTAGATCCTGAGGAGCAAGACCCAAACTAGTGAAAGAATTAGTCCCCTAGATCAATTTCTCCACCAGCAAATATAGCTACAAGCTGCAAAGAATAACTCAAAATTAAGGCGATCATTTGCATGCTGGCCAAAGTGGTTAAGCTCTAGATCCCAACAGTTGCAAAACTCTAGGTCACTGAACAGCTGTGTTGTTGAGTATGACAGTCTGAGCCAATGGAACACATTGTGGAGAAGCTTACCCTCAATGGTCTTTGAGTTCAAGGCACTGAGAGACTCCAACAAGGTACAAAGATGCTGACCCACTCTGAGTTTCTCTTTAACTTATGAAGAGTCTCCAAATATATGCTCTGACAATGCACTCAAGGAGGAGGGGATAAATTATCAAAGATATACAGTGTTGCTTATAAAAGTTGAACATCAGGAATGACTTCAACACTCCAAAACAGAGGTCTGATTAAATAAATTATGCCTGTAACTTGGGATTCTATGTAAGCTGTTACAAAGTATAATAATGCTCAACAAAATAGAAGGTCCAGGTATGCTGTGAGGTGATATAAGGTCATAAAACAGCCTGTGAAGTGTGTGTTGTATGTATATACAAAGACACAGATGATTTTTTTTTTCCTGTATGGAAAGGAAAAAAAATTGGAAGTATATACCACAACATGCTTACAGTTGTTAGTTTAAATAGTTTTTGTATTTTTATATACCCTTAATGTATTTTCCAAAATCTCTATACTAAGCATAGGATAGTTTTGCGGCCAAACTTTAAAAAATGTAAGTTGTTATATGGAAGAAGGGGAAATGCTTTGGATTCAAGAAAATATGTTAAGTCAGTGTGTACATTTAATGTACTTTCTTTGATTACCCGAAAGTGCTATTGCTAAATCCACAGGGTCCAGTAACTAAGGAAACACGGTACATAAAATGAACTAAATTCATGACAGTGAGGTGGTCTTACTGCCTTGGGCTCCGTCAGAGCTGGTGGGCTTGATGACTCTGTTGGCATCCTCGTGAAGGGCTCCAAACCAGTCTTTCAGCCGGGAAGCGAGGTTCCTCAACTCCTTATCCGTGCAGGCTGCAGAAGAACAAATGGAAGAGACAGTGACTTTCCCATGGACTTTTCCCATGGACTTTCCTCTCATTAACTCTCTGGCCTCAACATGCAATGCCATCCACAAAGCCACGCTCAAAACAAACTTCCCTCTCCAACCATAATGCAACCCCTTAGCAGCCCCCTCCTCCCCCCACGAAAACAGCCCAAAGATGCTGCCATTACAGGTAAGGAGTTCCAAAGAAAACCGAGACTCCTGGGGTAAACCACATTGTTCAGAACTGAATCTGGACTGCCTCTGAGCTGTTAAAATCAATGCTAATGGTCTCACAGTTGTGCACCAGCCTCCAAAGACTGTCACAGATCCCTCACGCTAACTCGATAGAACTTGCTGTAGCAGTTTGCCGGAGATCACATTTTCCACTATGCTCATGCCAAGAGATTAACACTCAGGAATAGCGAACATCCTAGGCTGCCTAGAACTCTGAAAGATCCCAGTAACAACAGATTATAAATTTTATTTTATCCCAAGGTTGGGATTTGTGCATGTGGTCTATTTTGCTGGTCTTCTGGTAGACTGACTTGACTTTCCCCTACAGACATTTGGATGCCACCTTCATGCAAGAGTCCTTTCTATTTGCACACAGCCCATCTCTAACTATGAGGCTCCTCTTTGGGGTTCATCATAGGAACTGGAGCCAAGGAATACTCTGTTTGAAAACAGGAAGAAAACCTAGATGGATGGATGGGTAGGAGGGTGCAAGCTCTGTGACGGTCTCTAGGGTGCTGAAGTAGGGCTTGAGGGGAAAATCCCCAAAGGAGGAACAATGATGTGGGTAAGGGAGCTGATCCACCCTCTCTTCCAGATATTACCCAAATGCCGGGTATAGAAAATTCTGATGAAGGGTCCAGGCAGTGGCCTATTGCCAAGGGGTGGAAAAACCCGCCTTTAGCATCTGGAGGGGCAGAAATTGGAGACCCAAGCAGCCAAAATTCCAATAAGAAGGGACAAAGACAGGGGCATTGAGGGGGGCACTTGACAGAATGAGCACTGGATGTTATGCTATATGTTGGCAAATTGAACTCCAATAAAAAAAATATACAAAAAAAGGGACAAAGACATGAACCCCACAACTGTCTTTTTGCAAATTCTAAAGCTACAGGAGCCAGGCAGCACAGAAGCCAAGCAAAACACCATTATAGCACTGAACCAAGTTCTGAATATCTCATGGAGCTGATGGGATGTAAATAAAGGCTGGACTGCCAGTCTAGACAGATCCCCAGCATCAGGCTGTCTACTGAAAGGCATGGGGGCAAAGAGGAATGAGTAGACAGTCTTGCCAAAACTCCAGTCCAGCCTTCAATCAATGCAGGCTCTCACTGAATTGAGGTCGTCAGCCTCCATCTGCCTCCCAAAGAAGAGAACAGTATCCTACGGATCTTCTCCCTCACTTTTACAACCCATGTCTGCTTTCGAGAAAGCCCATTTTTCCTTAGCCTGGAGTTTGGGGCTTGATGGAGAATACAGCCAAACTTCCCAGACCTCAAGTGGAAAGTTCTTCCTGACTCTCCATTTGACTAGGGGATTGGGGGGGGAGAAGTGTGGTCAGCAAGCCCAGGCTGAGTCTGTAGAATCTTAGTGCTCCCCTAACTGCTCTCCTCATTCCAGCCAGGATCCAGATCTATACTCTGTAAGGCATGGAGGGTATGCATTATTCATATTCATGTTATTAAGGACCTCAAGATGCTTAGCCTTGCTTTTAACAACCAGGACACGACTGTATCCTAAAACACCAGCCAGGTAATGGGACTAAGACCTGTCGTTTCCAGGCAGCAAAGTATAACAGCTCTGTGCTCACAGTGCCCCTGTAATGAATCCTAGCTTTACTACTTCCTCACTGTCTGACCCTAAGAAGTCACTACTTCTCAGGACCTCAGTGTCCTCCTCTGTAAACCTAGGGTATCATTACGTGGCCATGAAGTGGACCAAGTATGTAGAGGGCTTACATAGCACATGGTACATATCAGTTGTTCAGCACGGGCCAGCTATGATTTAATGGGAGGTTTATAGATAAGCCCCAAGCACACATCACATTATTCAGAAAGCCAGTAAGACAAACAAACCTCAACCAAACTGGCGTTGGCCACATAAGAGGCTGGAGAAAATGGATGCCTGCACTATCCAGTATAGCTGCCATGAGCCAGACGTGCCTATTTGCATTAACAATAATTTAAATAAATAAAAAAGTTAAAATCTAGTTTTCCGGTCACATCCACTGCATTCCAAGTGCTCCACAGTCACATATGGCTGGGGATACCATGTGGGATAGCACAAGTATAGAGTGTTTCCTCAATGCCAACTAACATCGGATGAAGTCAGCTATCCCTTTGGGATTTCCTACTTTTTGAGTTTCATCATGATATGATGTATCTGATACCTCCTGATACTCCTTCCCTTTGGTGTTTTAATTTTGGGAGTTTATTTTAGAGAGAGAAAGAGAGAGCATGAGCACGGGGGAGAGGGAGAGAGATTAAGATCTCATAACCCTGAGATCAAGACCTGAGCCGAAACCAAAAGGCAGACACTCAACTGCTCAACCAACTGCACCACTCAGGCACTCCCATCCTCCTTTGGTGCTTACAGTTGGGTGGAGGAAGATCCCACAGCTGCTCAAGCCAGGAACCAGCATCTCATGCTAAGCCATGCACATAGCCAGAAGGGGACTGTGACTCAAGGGTTTGCCTCAAGAGCAGGTCCATGGTGACACACTGATTGGCAGCCCCAACTCCAAAGCTCAGGATAGAGCACTCACTTTTATGACTTTTCAGATGCCAAACAGCTCATGTCGGGAGAGGATGTGGTCTGTTTTCCTGATGGGAGTGGGGTGTGGGCTCTAGAGTCAATCTCACATTTGAAAATCGAAAATTAATAGCATCTATTTCTTCTCAATTGCCATGCACACCATCTATTCTAAATGTTCTCTGAGCAGAGAAAATTGCCAAGTCAACTTGCAAAGGAAATGAATCCCCGTCTCACACTGCAGGATAAATTAGTCAGTCATGTTTAACTAAACCCTGACAGATGTGCAGGTAATCTATATCTTTAGAAGACTGCTGAATTTCCCACAGGCTTTCCAAAGTACACAGGCTCTGGATGGCTGATGGAATCAGGCACTGGAATCTTAAAAGAGTGAATCTGTCACTCAGGGAAAGGTGCACAAGCAAGACGCCATTGGCTTGGGTGGAGAGAGATCAGAAAGCTGGAACAGAGATAGGAGGCACTCAATTAGTGGGTCCTATTCACTTGCTGTGTCCTCCACTCAATGGTCCTTTTGGGGACAAAGTCAGGCACAGTTGGCCTGGAGCTAGATACATCCCAGGGAAAGAAATAAAGATGATAGCCTGCAGAGCACTATTTGTTAAGACTGGGTATTCCAGCCACAAAAGACACACTAGCAATGGGCAGGGGAGGGGGATGCCTGCCTTTTAAGGTTCCTGTCATAGCCTTGGATAAAGGTATGAACTGAGGATTGATGTTTTCAGAAATGGGGGGATTCAAAGGAAATGAATCCCACACGCTCCATTCCTTCCTGGGGAAAAACAACTTTTGGGGAGAAGAAAACCTTTACAAAACCACAGCCAACTGCCATTTTCACTTGGTGCCCTGAGGTAGACCAATCCTTGGGATTTCTCAAGAGGGGGATCTGAGCTCTCCTTCCAGTGACAGAAGCCAGCACTCAGGCTACAGGCATCAGGCCCTTGCATGTGAATCCTCAGAGGAAGAGATGGTGCTGCCCTGGGAGAGGATTTGATTCACTCATGCAGGCTAGGACTGGATCCCCTTTGCTGCTGGGTTACCTTAGGAGTAAAGGAGGCCAGCCTGTCCTCTTTGTTCCCTACCTGCCTTTCTTTTCCCTCCTGCTTTCCACCCAGGCTTTGGCTCACTTTAAACTGCCCCTATTCTCCCGAGTGTCTCTGCCAGCATTCTGTTCCTCAGGGATTGCACACTTGCCTTCTTGTGGCCACAGGTTAGACCTCATCATTTTTTACGGGACCTCAGTCCACTCCAGCCTGCCTGGAGTGTAGGCAGCATCCCTGCCTCCTCCTCTGGTGGGGAAATGGCCCTACCATGCACTCGTATCTTCAGGGCACACATCTGGGAAGTGTCGTGGATCCCTATAGAAAGTGCTCTGCCTCTTGCCAGGCTCTACTGCCTTCATTCCAGTCCTCATCCCTGCCCTTACCTCCCACCAGGAAGGCTGGATCAGGATCCTAAGTGGTTTCCGGTCTTTTACCCTATGTTCTCCTTCTCCATCCAGCAGCCAAAGCAGTCTTTCTAAAGTGATCAAGTCACTTTCCTGCTCAGCTACTTCAGAGGCTCCTCATCACTCCACAGGCAAGTCCAAATCTATAGTGTGGCCTGTGCATTGATGGCAGTGCCCTGTCCTCCTCTGATCTCCCTCCTCTCCTCTCTGGGCTCCATGCTCCAACCTCACTGTCCTTTCCAGATGCTGCTCCAACCCTAAACACTCTCCTCTCCTTGTGTGCTAATGCCAATTTCTCCATCAGATCTCTCAGAGGGCTTCCCTAACCCTCAGGAGAGAAGAGTTGCCCATTTATGGACTTCCAGTGTCTTGCTCCTGGGATGGGATTCATCACACCTGTGACTTCTTCACTGTCCCTCTTCCCCTCTACATAGTAGCAGCACAAAACACCCCAAGCCTGGCTCAGCTCATGGGACCCAGCATCTTAGGCAGCCAGTTCCTGGCATGAGGAATGCTCTCGACACATACTTACTAACTGAGCATAATATAACCCTCTTGTTGCCTTTTGTAGACTTCAATTTATCCACCTGCAACATGGCATAATAAAGCTCAGCTCACAGCATTATTGCATGGAATGGGATAATATCAGTAAAACATAGCTCACAGCTACTGGTATATAGCAGAGACTTAACAAATCTACGTTCCTCTTCCCATATCCCAACTGTCTGCATAACATGTTACCATTTTATCCTTATGCTTAAGCCTGAGGAGATGCTTGTGCTACAGAAAATAGCATCTCTCCTTTACTTATTTGGTAGGTGGGTCACAAGATTCGACTTGCAGCATATGGCTGCCTTCTCCCAAAGAGAAAAGCTCCCTGATGGGCGGGTTTGGTCTGACTTTCCCCGTGCCTGTATTCTCAGCACTTACCAAGGATGGACACATAGTTTTCCAAAATATATATATTAAAAGAAAACAGGAATGCACGAACGAGCACAGTGGTTGCAAGTTCCCAAAGTCACACAGTTATCAAGTGACAGCGACAGGATTTGGATCCAGACTGTGTTCTTACTGGGCTTCTCCTGGGTGCTGGACTGGCTCCTTGCATTGACTGGGCTCAAGGGAAGCCAGTATTAACTGAGGCAGTGAATAGACTTGGTCTAGTTTCTGGGTTGGAAAAATATCAAAACATCAGGCCCTGGCATGTGAAGGAAGCTTTGCCAATGAAGCAGGTGAGGCAGCTGGATGAGTGTTAGAGGGATGAAGCCAGGCTCTGCCTTCATTAGCTTTGGCGTGAGAACAGCAGTCCTGTGGAAGGCACGAGCAGCCTGCTGCCTTCCTGTTATGCTCCCTGAGGCCTGGATCACATGTGCAGCCGCTGGGGCTTCATTAGAGAAAAGCATAGTGCCACTGCGCATTACTCCAAAATGGACAAAAAGACAGCTTTCTCCCCCAGGAAAGCCTGGCACTCAGGCAGAGAAGGGCCCAGGTAATTTGGTGCTCTCCCAGTGGACTTTCCTGTCTGTTTGGAAAATATGAACAAAATGCAATAAGCAAGTGTAAATAAGGCACATATGCCTCCATGGAAGGTATACGGCACAGGGAAGGAAACGTGATCACTTTTGCCCCCTGAGCACCCTCCCTCTCCCAGGTCCACCCAAGGCCTAGAGCTTTAAGGGACTTTGAGCTAGACTGGATTTGAATGCAGACAGTGAGCAAGTAAAACAGGAGAGGGGCACCTGGGTGGCTCAGTGGTTGAGCGCATGCCTTCAGCCCAGGGTGTGATCCCCCGGGTCCTGGTATTGAGCCCTGCATGGGGCTCCCCGCAGGGAGCCTGCTTCTCCCTCTGCCTATGTCTCTGCCTCTTTCTGTGTGTCTCTCATGAATAATAAAATCTTAAAAACAAAAGGTAGGAATACATCATGAGTGACCCAACTAATGGATGAGAAAGAGGCACCGGTGCCAATACTATAGGGCAGAAAAGTGGTCACAGGGTTGTTGCAGCCCTAGTGAGGTGCTAAGGGAGGAGGGAAGGGTGTTCTCATCTGTTAATATTTGCTTGTGGGGCAGTGAGCCCAGGCCATAGGTCCTGAGGGACACAGAGAGGGCTGCTTCTCAAGTGAGTATCGGTTAATGTGTTCCACCTGCCCCTGGCCACCGTTGTGCCATCTTCCCTGTGTCCCTCAGACAAGGCCCAGGGCTGGCAAAGAGCTGGTGAGGAAGTTTCAGATAAGTAATGGTTTCTGGAAGGGAGGAGCCAGGAGCCAGGAAATCCAAGCTTCTACAGTGCTTCCAAAGGGGGGAATTGGTATTTCAAGCTGGTGTCGGCTTATTGATGACTCTGGGGGATGAAGGATACTCTAAAAAGGCCCCTCGGAGGAAAAGACAGAAAACCAGAGGCAAGGAGACAACCAGAAAGATTAAAAAAAAAAAAAAAAAAACTTGGAAATGATAGAAAGTAGAGGTGGAGACAGAGACTCTGTATTCCCAGCTACAGTGTTAATGTCTAACAGAGTAACAGCTAGTGAGTGAGCGTGTGTGTGTGTGTATGTGTGTATGTTAAAATTCTAACTAAAGCCCCATTTGAACACTCAACTGGGGACGTGTGAAAATGGCAGACCTGACACACAAGTGCCGCAGGCTACCTGGAAACTCGGCCAGGGCGCCAGTTATTGGTGGACTCTTGTAACTCATGAAGTTCTTCAGCTAAAGGGCCAAAGAAGAAAACACCTCATCCGTCATGTGGCCCCAATGCCTTCTGCCACCAGGCCTCACCGAATGCTTAGCTCAAGGCTCCAGAAGAGGTTAGTATGAAAATGGCTAGAGTTTAATTTAAACTTCAGTGCCTCTGAAGATAATTAAGCAGTTGGGCCAGACCAGCATTGTCCCTGGAGCAGGCAGGCAGGCCTCAGAAATGGAGACCTTGGAGGTGGTCTTCCCCGGCCCTCCTGGGTGCCGTTGGGCGCAATTACTTAATCACAGCAACACAGGGCCAAGGCACGTCCGGGTGCACGCAGTTAGCGCCTCCTTCAGGCAGAGGTGCACGGCCGAGCAGGGCCGGGTTGGAGCATCTCGAGGCTGCCTCCCTGCACCGCGCCCGGGATCCACGTCGCCCTCGGGTACCTGCAGGCTCCTGCCCCTACCCCCCCACCCCCACCCCTTGGGCCTGGGGCCCTCGAGCCGGTGTAGACTGAGCACCCGGCAGGTAGCCGGATCGGGGCGTGCGCAGGAACCCCGAGGACGGTGCTCACTCCCCGGGGCTTGAGGGAGCGGAAGGCGAGCAGGGCCACCGCCCGCAGGGACACCTGCTCCAGCAGACCGGGCCTCTCAGGGAGGAGGGCTGCTTCTGCTCGGAGGAGCTTCGAAGGCAGCCAGCAGGCCCTGGTTTCACGGGGTCCCGGGCGGCCGCAGAGCGAGGCGAGGCTCTGGACAAAGCTGGGGCTGGGCTAGGTCTGCTCGGCCCTCCCAGCTGCGACCAGACAAGTGACTATTCCAGCCTCCAGCGGAATAGGTGGAGGTGCGGGCAGGTGAAGCGCAGGCAGTGCAGGGCCTGTGGGAGGGCCGCACTGGGACCCCCGCCCCAGGGAGCTGTGTGGGCTCACCTACTGCTGATGTGTGTGGACACCCGGCAGCACCAGAACCCACCAGAGGAGGAGTAGGGACATGAAGGTCACACGCGGAGCATCTTCACATCAGTGACCACCTTAGCTAGCCAGTAAGATACGATTCTCCTCCGTTTTTTCCAGAGGTTAGGTGACATCACCAAGGTCCTGCGAATGGCCCATGGCAAGACAGAGATTCGAACTCCGGTCTCTGAATTCACAGTGCACTTGATCGGCTCTCCCGCCACAACACCAGGGGCCTCAGCGGGACCTCCACCCAGGCCCACGGCAGGCCCAGGGCCACCTCCACACAGGAAGATCTCACGCGCCGAGTGCCGGAGCCTGGGCAGGACCGCGCGCCCTCCCCGCACACAGCAGGCCCCGCGGCACAGAGCCTGGCTCGCGGGTCTCACAGCCCTGGGTTTGAATCTCCACTCCCAGTGTGTGAGCTGTTGTTCTCTACCTAAATCCCTGTTCTTCTCGAAGCCTCTCCCTCCCACCTATAGGTACAATGGGGATACTGAGAGTATCAGCCTGACCAGGTTGTGGTGAGGATTTGGGGCGAGGATTAGGCTTTCAGAAACCAACAGGCAAGAATGGCCACCTTCCCTTCAGAGGAGCTTGCACAGCAGGTAGTGCTCACCTCTGGGAGGTAACAGATAATGAACTCTCAGCCTAAGCAGGTTTACTGACCAGAAGCATGAATGAGGCTTCCCAAGGGGATTTCTAAAGGTTATATAAGGTGAATCCCTATTTCTTTCTTTTTTTAATATTTTATTTATTTATTCATGAGAGATACAGGGAGAGAGAGAGGCAGAGACACAGGCAGAGGGAGAAACAGGCTCCATGCAGGGAGCCCGATGCGGGACTGGATCCTGGGACTCCAGGACTCCAGGATCACATCCTGGGCCAAAGGCAGGCGCTAAACCGCTGAGCCACCCAGGGATCCCATCTTTCTTTCTTTCTTTTTTTTTTTTTTAACATTTTATTTATTTACTCATGAGAGGCACAGAGGCAGAGATACAGGCAGAGGGAGACGCAGGCTCCCTGCAGGGAACCCGGTGCGGGGAATCGATCCCCCCACCTCAGGATCACACTCCAAGCCAAAGGTAGATGCTCAACTGCTGAGTCACCCAGGCACCCCTGAATTGCCATTTCTAATTGGAGATCTTCTAACAGAGATCTGAGCCAGGTCATACCTGCTAAATTAAATTGCGTTGTTATATGTAAATCCAGTTTTGACTTTTTAACTCTAAAACATCACTATATATGCATGTTCTCCCAGCCTGGGAGAATGTACTATTTAATGCAAAAACAGGCCTGAGCAAAGGAATGAGGGCCCCATTATTAAGGAGCTTGCTGATAAAGTCCTTCTTAAAAAGCTATCTTTGCAAAAGCTTAAAATACTGACATGAAACTTGGAGGAAAATGAGTTAAACTAATTAATGGTAGAACCTACAAGCAAAGATGGATAAATTTCCCCATTAACCCCATTACAACTATTCTTAGTAACCTGATTGGAGGAGACTTTAATGTTTCCCTTGATTCAAATGATAATTCTTCATCTGGAAAAAGAAATACATTTAGAACTTACACAACATTTGTAAATGTGCATTAGCAGAGTAACACTTATTTTTCCCACTGAATAATCTAGACCAGGGAGGTTAGCTAAATGAAAAAAAGCTTTTAAAGCTTCAGATCAAATCCACAGCTTTTTTCCCCCCCATACTCCAGGGTAAAAAATAAAAAAAGTGGATGTGCACACTATTGGTCAGAAATGCCAACTTGGGCTTTAGCCTTGCCTGTTTCCCGGGCACTGGGTAGGCATTTCCCTGCATGGGAATCTAGAAAAGATTAGCAGCACTGTAGAAAACAGCACCATAAACTGCAGTTTTACTGCAGGGCCTCATGGCCTTTGACTAATAAAGACACAATTAGAGAAATGACAACTGCTCTTCTTACCTAAAATCAGCAATGGTAAGTTCTTTAGGACAACCTGAGGGATACAGGCTTAATCCAAACTTCTTCATGTAGCAGGAGTGGGCATAGCCCTGGGAAAGGGGTTGGGTTGGTGATGGCCAGTCCCTGAGTGGGCAATCCCATCCACTGAAAAGAGGCAGCTGACAGTCACTTTGCATTTTGTTCATCTATTAGCTTAAGTGGCTGGTGACAGTCTGGGAAGGCTTCCAAGAGGAGGCAGAACTTGAGCCGAAGTCAAGTGCAGGCAGGACTTAGAAAAGGAGAAGATAGATAGTCCAGATAGTCCTCAAAATAATGAGGAAGCCAGTTTGAAACGAAGTGACTATTTGATTTTTGAAACTGATTTATACTTAAGATTAGCTTTGCTCAGATTAAACACTCCTTTAGTATGATTAGATCTAATTCTAAATCATAAACATATATAAAAACCAAACACTTATAAATGTGTGTGTATATAAATGTAAAATGCTGTGGTTTTTTTTAGATTTTTATTTTTATTTATTCATGAGAGAGAGAGAGAGAGAGAGAGAGAGGCAGAGACACAGGCAGAGGGAGAAGCAGGCTCCATGCAGGAAGCCGGACATGGGACTCGATCCCAGGTCCCCAGGATCAGGCCCTGGGCCAAAGGTGGTGCTAAACCGCTGAGCCACCTGGGCTGCCCTAAAATGCTCTGTGTAAAGATATTCCAATATACTAGAGATTATATTAATTCTTATATACATTTTAAGGACCTTCTTCTAACCAGGTAGCTCTGAAAGTACCAGGATTAATACGTAAGGGAGAGAGAGAGAGTGAGTTGGGAGGGGCAGAGGGAGAGGGAGAAATCTTAAGCAGGCTCCACGCCCAATGTGGACCCTGACATGAGGCTTAATCTCATGATACTGAGATCAGGACCTGACCTGAAATCAAGAGTCAGATGCTTAACTGATTGAGCCACTCAGGTGCCCCCAGAATAACTATTTTTAAGATACAAGTAAGATGCATCTCCATTCCTACTTGGTGATTTGTTCCCAGTTTAACCCACTCAAATTCAACATCCAAATTGGGGCATTATTAAATTAAACTTAAGTTTCTATGTTTTTCAACACCTAAAGTATCAATACAAGCATTGTAAGTTTTCTACCCTTAAATATGGAATAAACTTATACTGTTATTTAATGGGTCAAGAAGCCACAAAAGACTGGTAGAGAATCATGAATGCTAAGCTTGGAACTGGAGATCTGATCCTGATGGTCTAGGATGTGTATGGAACCTGTGATTGCCTCTTTAGTTTGGGGGTGAGAGGAGGTTACCAGCATACTTTCATTCACAGTTAGGTGGTGGACCAGGAGTAGATTTGGGCCAAATACAGAGAAACACGAGCTTCAGTTTATCCCCTCACCACTGCTTCCTCTCTTAGACCAGAAGGATGATGATGTGGCTATATGGACTGATGGGATGGAAACCGGCACCACACCCTTCTTGTGACAAAGGCCCAGCAGTGCCTCCAGGGCTGCCAGAGTCTTGGGTAAGAGAGTGGAGATTGGGGCTGGCATTGAGAACTCCCATTTGGGATTGAGGTCAGAATGGAATGGCCTCGAGAATACCTGGAGCAAACATGGCCTGGCATCTTCGCTTTCATGCTTCTGGTGGACAAACTGCCAGATGACCCAGATAGATAGAGCAGAATGTGAGGAAGAACTGCCTCCTGACCCCATCAAGGGTATCTTAAGCTATTCCAAATCCTGCCAGGTTCAGTGTTGGACTCATTGTTCTTCTCACCCTTCAGATCGTGTAACTCTAAATTTATCTCCACAATGGCAGCCTGAGGGCATAAATGAGTAGAGCGACCCAGCTCCATGTGACTTCCTATGGGCTCTGAGAGGACCTTGTTCCTGGCACAAAGATGAAATAGTAGCAACTGTGATTTCTATAGCTAGAAACACTACTATCTTTGATCAAAATTGCCTGTTTGGAGACCTAGTATCTAACGCAGCAGCATGACATAGCTAGCAATTTGCCTCTTCCTCTCCAAATATCATATAATCAACAATATAAACAGAACAAAATCATAAATTCCATTTTTAGTAACACTACAAGAGAGATAAAGAATCCCTAGCTTTCAACAATATAGCAGAAGCCAGCCAGAGAGAGGCAAAATGTCCAGGGCCAATAAAAAAAAAAATAAAAAATATGTTTCTGACAGGCAAAGGGCTCCTCCTGAAGTCACAGACCAGTATTTTCTGTTAAGTAAGGATGAAGGAATCTAAAGGAAAGGATAGGGTACAAATCAAGCAGAAGCTGCACGGGAAGAAAAACCAAAAGTAAAAACAAAACAAAACAAAACAAAAAAAAGGCAGAAAAAAAATGAAGTGGTTTAGGGCAGCAGGTCTCAGAAAATGCCCACAAAATTGTTCTTCCTGTAGGCAAGAGGCTCACTCCAAAGTTCAGCTGTGATTATAGCATGAGAACTGGAGAAAGGGTGAGCAGAGCTGTTTCACAGAAACAGGAAAGGCAGAAAATATAGAGCAGCCATTTTATCAGGAAGTCCTGTTTCACAGGTGACTGAGTGAAGCAGAAGCTTTTAAATTGTGAAGTCTACAAAGCCAGATGGTTTCCTCCCTTCCATCTACTGGGCTCCCTTTGAAATAGGCAGGCCAATCAAGTCTAACTTATTCCAATATATTTTTTAAAGAATGCTGGCATGTTCATTTATATTATATATGAAGAAACTATAAAAAAGAGCAGTAAAAGGTAGCATAGAATACTCGGCAGAAAAAATGGAAAAGGTGAAAATGTGGCCCAAGTATAACACCATGAATTAAAGTGAAAC
The DNA here is from genome assembly GCF_003254725.2 of Canis lupus dingo. NCBI lineage: Eukaryota > Metazoa > Chordata > Mammalia > Carnivora > Canidae > Canis > Canis lupus. The sequence continues at coordinate 24,119,612 of NC_064253.1, forward strand.
AATCACCTTCATGAAGAAAGAAGATAAAACAACATACAAGAACTCAGAGATGAAGACACACTAGTGGAAATGGCATGTGAGCACTTAGATACCAGGAAAAGAGTAAGAAGGAAAAGCAAGTGCCAGAAAAATGAAGGCACAATGAAAAAAGCACAAAGGAGTGCAGACACTAGAAAACTCAGTAAAAGAGAAGGATGCCAGAAAGTATAAGGATGCCTTGTAATATGACAAGGAAAGATGGAAGGAATTACAAAGGATTACAAAGTAAATGACAGTGGCAGAGGAAAGGCAAAGGAATTCCTACATGTACATAATTGAAGCCTCTAAAGAGACAAGAGGAAACAATGGAGCAGGGCATATATTTAAAATATAATTTGGGGCACCTGGGTGGCACAGTCAATTAAGCGTCTGCCTTTGATCAGGCCATGATCTCAGGGTTCTAGGATCAAGCTCCACATTGGGCTCCCCACTAAGTGGGGAGTCTGCTCATGTGCTCTCTCTCTCTCACTCTCTCT